>NC_052047.1:67649320-67993487 GCF_903992535.2 Arvicola amphibius | reverse complement strand
GGGAATATGGGCACAGTTCTGTCCAGACTTCTTCCTGCTGTTTATTAGGTAAAGTATTTTCTTTGTGGGGCTGTTTACAGCAACCTTTCAGGAGGTCTTGTTCCATCAAACCATACTGGTCTGGAAGCAATCCACAGGTTCTCATCTTCCATGAAAACAAAAGAAGAACCTCTTTTTCAAAGCAACATATCCTTAGGCTCAAATTTGGGGATCAAGATACCTTTATGTTGGTTTAACTTAGCAGTCCATACAGTGAAATGTCTCTCTGTACTTAGTTCCTTTACAGTCAAAAAATTCAAAGGTAACATAATAATGCAATAACATAATAATCCAGACTCTCTGAATTTTCCATCTTCATGTGGCTTGTTTTTACTCTATTACTTTTAAATATTTATTTTATTATCTTTACTCCTTTAATTTATGACTGTCTGTACTCTGTCTCTTTAAAGACTTTACCCTTTTTTAAAAAACCATTCACTTCTTTTCTAACTCTCTGTACTCATTTTCTTCTCTCAAGCCTACGTACATTTATCCAACACTGTGACTTGTTTAGAGTTCTTTTCCATCTAGATTTGTCTTTATTGCATATCTGTTATTCTTTTCTGACAAGAAGTGCTTCTTAAAATGCTAAGCACTTAAGAATCTAAGCTGTGACATTACTAGGGTACATATGGTACTACCTGCTTACTGTGCCCATTCCAACATGGTGGACTGCTCACTGCTTCTGAGAGCCACAAACACCACTCCGTTTCCAGGCACACAGATGGTCCAACATTGCCATGAAGTGAGCCACAGCATGCTGCTCACAAACCTGATCCAAATGCTTAGTCTTCCAAAAGAGTCAGAGTTTGTGCTAACAGCATGGCCCATGGCCGGGAAGCTGCCATTTTGAAACCACGGGGCTGCTACTGCTGAATCAGTAAGACCTCTCTTAAAGGAGCTGCTGCACACTGCCAGCAAACAGCAAGAAGCTGTGTTAAACTCTGTATTGTTGTGTCTAGAATTCCTTTTCAAGCCCTCTCGGGTTTTACGTGGATTTAGTCCACCACATTGGTGCCACGTTGGCTCTCTTTCCCTATTTAGTGTGCCTGACACTCTCACATTGGAGGCCCTTTGACCATACACGTGGGGTAGAAAGGCAACCCTCCTGAAAAGCACCACACTGTTAGAACTGTGTGCTGCCGATGTCAAGGCCCAGCTGTGCCTTTGGCATCCGAGACTGTGGAGGTGATGGTGATGGTATACCTAAGGAGACAGATCTCTAAGGTGCCTTCTTAAATCTCTCTCTCTCTCTCTCTCTCTCTCTCTCTCTCTCTCTCTCTCTCTCTCTCTCTCTCTCTCTCTCTCTCTCTCTCTCCCCTATCTATCTCAGGCATGTGTTTGCATGTGTGGGTTTGCAGAGGCCTGAGGTTGACTTCAGGTGTCACTGAGCTCAGAATTCACATATTCAATCTAACAAGTCAGCTTGTTTACTCTAGGGAGCCCCTGTGTCCATGCTGGGCCACCATGCCCACCCTACATGTAAGTGAATGCTGGCCTAACACTGTGCAGCAGAAACTTTACCCCTGAAAAAGCTCTCTTCAGGAGATTTACGCCCGCCCCCGTTTTTGAAGTGCTGGGCACCAAATCCAGGGCCATGCATTTGATGGGCAAGTTCTTTCAGTCCGTCACATCTTTACCGCTCCTGAGACCTGCATTCCGATGGTGATGGCAGGGGCAGACTCCTGAGCCCTTGGAAGATCTCTGAGAGGCTAGCACTTTATGTAGTTCAGCATTTTGTCTCGTGTTCATCTTTGCGTATATAACCGTGGCTCGCCATAAGCCTCATGTCTATCCCTCCAGCATCATGTTCTGGGGACCTCTTCTTCCACCACCACGCTCCAGGGACAATGAACTGTGTGCACCCCGACACAGTAGACAAAAGAGAAAGACTCCTCAACTTGCCATGCCCCTAGAACAGACAGCTTTACCTCCACAGACTGCTGGGGATGGCTTAAGCTCACGTTTATAGGTTAGTCTTGCTTGAGGGCCTGCAGGTGACTGAGACAGGGGTGGGCTAGTGGCGTGTATCATCCCACCATAATGGCAGAGGACAGAAGGGAGAGTGGAGGCCAAGCATGCAAACAGAATGAAGCCCTCATGAATCACAGCAGATGGCCCCATCCTTTGTCAGTGGGGAGGGAAGATGCCTGCTCTCTGCTCTGGGTATTGACCCTGCAAAGCTAGCAGCAGGTCCCTAACTGTGGGTTGTATATCACAGAGTTGTAAGAATGCTTACAGGTTCTCCCCTCCCTTCCAGGGACCATACGCTTTAGTCTTTTAATGAGATTTATTCCTCGACAGTTTCACACACATGTACAATGTATCTTAATGATATCTACCCCAACTCCAGCAGGCACAAGCACCCCCAACGTTTACCCTTCTTTCTTCATGCACCATTCTTTGTTTTTAAAAAAAAAATGCTTAAGTCCAGTTAGTACTGCTTGCATACATTGGGCAAACCCACCAGCAGCTACACCCCTGGGAGGAGTTATCCTCCCCCAGTAGCCCTCAAGTCCGATAGGTCCTCAGTTCAGGGTGGAGCCTCATGAGCCCATCCCCCAGCCATACTAGAATTGACTGGCTTGATCTTGTGTATGTCTTATGAAGGTGATCATAGCTTCCGTGTGTTCATGATTGCAATAGCCCTGTCACGTCCAAGAAAGAGCATGACACAGCTCTTCTCCCCACCCCCTCTTTGCTGGTATCTCCTGAGTCTCGCGGTAGGTATGATGTAGGTGTCCTTTAATAGTAAATCCTTAATGGTCACTCATTCTCAGCATTTGGGCCAGTTATGCGTCTGCACTGACTGCGGCCCACTCTGACCCATCTGTGAGTATCAATATAAATATTTAGAAGACAGCTTGACAGCATGTAAGTTTAGGGTAATAGTAGCAGTGCTTGTGCCCTGGGCCTATGACCTCAGCTATGGGCTTTGGCCCGGGTTTATAGTAGTAGGTGGGAGTTCCTTCCTGTGGAGTATGCCTCAGATCCAAACATGAAGCAAGCAGTTACACCCATAACAACCATGCTATTTTTGTACTGTGGGCACACCTTGCCTGGCAGGTCACCAGTGTAACATGCAGGGTCCACTGCTGATAAGATCGTGGATGGCTTCCCGTGGCAGCCTGTGCACTGCGAAAGCTAGCCAACAGGAAGGAAGTGTCCAGACTTGTTCCTGGTGATTTTTCTTTGCCCTGAAACCAACAGGTGTGGCGTCTTTAGCAACAGAGTCTTACTGTCCAGTTATGGTGGAAAACCAAGAGCAGTGGCAGCGTCCTGTGCTGTTTCGGGCTCCCCCCCCAATAACTCACAGGGAAATATGCTACACCTGGCACTAAGAGTTGGTGCCAGCTCTCTTGCTCTAATATCCACCGAGGGTCAGGGCCAACTATCCCAAGGCCAGCGGAGGGCAGGACCAGCTCAACGTGGCTCTCTGATTTGATCACTCATGGTTCCTATGGCCCCCTGAGGTGAAGCAGGCCACAGATATCACCATAGACCCCAGTTGAATCAGGACCACGGACTCAGACATGACCTTTGGGCAGAGGCTTCGGCCTAGTCAACGTCCTGGCTATGGGTAGAAGCCCAGGCCACTCAGATCAGGATGGCTCTGATGGCGGCACAGGCCCTGGACACCAATAAGACCACAGGTTTGGGCCCCGACCTCCAGCTTCTGGGTAACCTTTGTTGGCAACAAATGCCCCACGTTGGGCGCCACAGGCCTCAGACATCAACACAGCCCCTGGCTGTGGTAGGTAGGCAGTCCCAGATAATACTCTTCAGCAGCAGTTGGGTCTGGAAGCCACCATTGCTCCAGGTGGCAGTGCCGGCCACTCGGGTCAGCAGAGTCCCTGTCGCAGCATGGCCCTCGGACACCAGCATGGCCCTCAGGTACCAGCATGGCCCTCGGGCACCAGCTTGGCCTTCGGGCATCAGCTTGGCCCTCGGAGACCAGCATGGCCCTCAGGCACCAGCATGGCCATTGGGCACCAGCTTGGCCCTCAGACACCAGCATGGCCCTCAGGCATCAGCTTGGCCATTGGAGACCAGCATGGCCCTCAGGCACCAGCATGGCCATCAATGGTAACATAAACCTCGAACAGCAATACAGACCTTGGCTGCAGTTGGGCCATGGACCCAGACTTGGCCCTCAGGTGTAGCTTTGACCCAGACGTCACCATTGCATCAGGTAGCAGAACAGGCCGCTCAGATCTGCACGGCCCCGCTGAGGCCTGGCCCTTGGAAGAGGCCCCACTTCTAAAGTCAGGGACTTACGTGACTGACTGAGCGTGCAGATAACTGACAGGAGGCCTCCGGTCTTGACCTGTGGTCGCCAAAGGACTGCCTGAGTGTCCTTACAATATGACCCCCAGCTTTTCTAGAGCAAGGACACACACGAGAGGAAGGCAGAAGCCATGAGGTGCTTACTCAGTGTGTGAGTACCCTCCTGGTCACTCCAGGGGCCTTCAAGGCTCAGGGAGAAAGGAAGACCCCAAACCTCCGTAGCCTCCTCTCATCTATGAACAACCCTACTTTGTAGATTGGAAAGACAAAAGCACCCTGCTCCAGAACCAGGAATTAGTGTTTGGTAAACTGTTTTTGAATGAAAGGGTGCTTTGGAGAGCTGAGGCTTTGCTAGAAATCAGGGGTGCTTCCGAGTGCCGGGACGTTGCTAGAAATGAGGGGTGCTTCTGAGTGCCGGGCATTGCTAGAAATGAGGGGTGCTTCCAAGTGCTGGGGCATTGTTAGAAATGAGGGGTGCTTTGGAATGCCGGGCATTGCTAGAAATGAACACCTGTCTGGAGAGCACCCAGCTACCACCCTCATTCCTCTTAGCTGCCACAGTCTGGAAGAGCATTGAAGGGTGAGGCAGGCCCAGTCAGGCTTCTCTGGGGAGTGGCCAGGCGTGCACTGTCCTATTGTGGTTGAGGGATCCTGTCACGGAGAGGCCCTTCTCTCCGGCAGGCTTTCCTGTTCTTCCCTCATTCAGTCCATTCGATGGAGAGAGAGGTGGGCGTTTACCCACAGGTGTTCAGTGTCATGGGAACCCAAGACAGTGACTGATCCAGGCACAGGGCCTATCCTGGGTCTGCGCAGCCCTCCAGAAATGCCATGCTGACTGGGTGCAGATGGCTTCAAATGCACGCTGTACCTGCTCTCCCTTGTGGGGCCTATGCTTCTACAGCTGCTCCTGTGTTTTCACAGTTTGTCATTTGTGTTTATAAAGCCCTGTGGGAGTCACATTAGATTACTGTAGCTAATATTAATGTCAATGCCTGTGGTACTGTAGGCCGCAGGAGTGTGTGTGTGTGTGTGTGTGTGTCCCCGCACTCACGCGCGCATGCGCGCGTGCACACACACGCACAAATTCCTGAATAAATTATTCATAATTCATGCTGTAATTTGTACATTTAAATGTGATTGGCCTTGGTGTGTTAAATTTGGAATTAAGCATTTCCTCGATTGATCTCTGTGTATCCGTCCTCCTCTTCCCTCCCCAAGACAGGGTTTCTCTGTGTAGCCCTGATTGTCCTGGAACTCACTCTGTAGACCAGGCTGGCCTCGAACTCAGAGATCCACCTGCCTCTGCCTCATGAGTGCTGGGATTAAAGGTGTGCGCCACCACTGCCTGGCCTTGATTGATCTCTCATTTGTGGCATTTCTACTCTTCTATGGCTGGGTAACTGATTTTCTTTTCACTTTCTTTGCCTAGTGTAGTTTCTTCTCTGGTCTGTTTTCACACTGCTTGAGTCTTACAGAAAGGACACGAGAAGGAGCAGAGCTTCAGGGCACCCTGGAGGCGGTGGCAGCTGCCGCCAGGGTTATGTGATAACTTAAAAAAAGAAAATCCGCTCAAGTATCCTGAAATGTTCCGTGTGGGAGAGCCCAGAGTCACAGGCCCACGGCTGCTCTCGAAATAGAGCCAGCCCCGTGCCCTGGGGACCTCGCTGTCACCTTATTTCTCGTCCTTAGATGCTTAGTGTGCAGCCTCGTTCCCGCCCTGGGACTCAGGAGGCCCCGTTGTCACCAGAGTCACTTGGCACCACTGTTCTTCCTGCAGGGAAGATTTAAAATATGATTCTCACTTTTGATTCTGTATATAAATGTGGATATATTATATAATGAATCCCTGTTCCCATTACCCACTGCCAGCAGGTCTCACCTGTGGTCCCAAGCTGTGACATCCATGCTTTAACTTTTGTTGATAGAGAGAGAGTTCCATATGTATCTCTTTACTTATTTTTGATTTTAAATTATTTTCTTTGTTTGTGGGTGTGGGGAACACTTAGAGGTCAGAGGACAACTTTTGGGAGTGTGGGTTCTCTCTTCCACTTCTGCTCCAGGGACTGAACTCAGGTCGGTAGGCTCCGTGGCAAGTGCTTTTCCCTACTGAGCCATCCTCACCAGCCCCATGTGTGCATGGTGTATGTGTGCACTTTATGTCTAACACATAACAATAATTCTATAATGCTAGCACATATCCCGTTAATACCAACATTTCACCATGGATTTTATGCTCCTCCTACCTTAGCCTCCTGAGGGCTGGGATTCTGGCCTGTGCTGCCGTATGTTATCATTAACTCTTCAGTGAATATTTCTTAAAGCAGGGATGTTCTCTCCACTCCTCAGCACAAGCCATGACACAATGCTGCCAGGAACCCACAGGCTGACTTGCATGTGCCATCTGCCTGGGGGCACAGAATCCAGTGCAAGGCTGTTTCATGCACATTAATTTCAAACAGATCCATTTTTTCTGTTTCCCCATTATTCATGATTTTGACATCTGTGGTAAATACACGGCAATGGCTGCAGAATGCTAGACTGTGGGGGGTTTCTTGCCGTTTCTGTGTGTTTAGATTTAGGTCCTGTGTGTTTGGCAGAAGCACTGCAGAACACAGTGCTGGGTCCTCCTCAGTACACCCCGTCAGGAAGCATGTGATGCTGGTTTCTTGTTCTATTATTATCATTTGGCCAGGGTGGTGCTTGCCAGATTTCTCCACTGCAGACTTAACTAATTTTGTGATTTTTTTAATTGCTAAGCAATTAGTGTTTTTTTTAAAATATTTTTAAAACCAATTATGTTATATGTCTGTGTGTGCGCCAGATGTGTATGAGTGCCTGCTGAGGCCAGAGGTGTTAGATGCACTGCAGCTGGAGTTACAGGCAGCTGTGTGCCCTGTGGGTGCTGGGAATCAATCTCAGGCCCTCTGAAAGAGCATTATGTGTTCTTAACTGCTGAGCCATTGCTCCAGCTGGTAGGTGTTTTTATAGGAAGACACACTGATGCTGGACATTTTCTGGAAGATTAACAGGAGTCAGTTCACACCGATGCTGGACATTACCTGGAGAATTAACAGGAGTCAGTTCACACCAATGCTGAACATTAACTGTTCCTTGACAAACTTTCATCCACTGGCATTAGGATCCTTTGATTTATGCCCCATCAACTGTTGCTTTGATGACTGCCAATATGTGATTTTTCAGTTAACACCATCACCTCCATATTTCTTAGTAGGCATTGTCCTGTGTCCTTCGTTATGTATTTATTCATCTGTTAATTTATTTATATGTATCAGTATGAGCCCGTAGAGTTCAAGGGTTTTTTTTTTTTTCCTGTATCTTGATCTTCAAATGCCCAGCATTGCTTGAGGGAATCTTTAAATCTTTATATTGTTATTATTACTGTTTCATGTGTATGGATGTTTTGCCTGCGTGTGTGTCTGTGCACTGCATGTGTGTCTGGTTCCTCTGGAAGCCAGAGAGGGCATCGGATCCCCTGGAACTGAGTTACAGATGGTGTGAGCTGCCATGTGGTGCTGGGAATGGAGCCCAGGTCCCCTGGAAGAGCAGCCTCTTCACTGCTGAACCATTTCTCAGGTCCACGGTGCTTAGTGGGATAAATGTGTAAACCTGTCTTCCACTTATTGGCCGTTTGATTACCTAATGATATAGCTAATGTGTCAAAAAAAAAGGCCCTACATGTTCCCTTATTCACCATTAATTCAACAAATGGGTTGACTCTTCCACAGAACTTTATAGAATTAGAATGTGATCCAAGTTTAGCTGTGATGGGAGAAGCCCAGGGTATGGGAGTTGCTTTGGTGAAGTGACAGTTCCAGGGGCTGCTGAAAGGGGCCTGTGCCATGGGAGGGAAACATCTAGTTAGAAGAACTATATACAGGCAGAGGGACAACATACAGGGTGGGAGAAGAGCATGCAGGTAAAGGAACAACAGCATGCAGGTAAAGGGAACAGCATGCAGGTAGCAGGAACAGCATGCAGGTAGAGGAGACAGCATGCAGGTAGAGGGAAAAGCATGCAGGTAAAGGAACAATAGCATGCAGATAGAGGAAACAGCATGTACACAGGGCATGCGCAGCCAGGAAACTGGGAGGCTGTGTGAGTGCAGGAGCATCGATCTGGGAGGAAGAGCAAGCTCAAGAAGAACTCAAGATGTCTGGAAGCAGGTCTAATGAAAGACAGGAAGTAGTGTGGAGCGGGGCTGCTGGTGTAGCTCAGTGACAGAATGCTCACTAGGCTTAGAACGTTTAGAGAATGGGGTTCAGACAGGAATTGTCTAGGGCAGGCAATGGGGTTGGTACACAAGCAGATGGAGAAGCTGTGGCTGCTTCTAGACGAGGTTGCCGTGGCCTGCGCCGGGCAGTGAGAATGGATCTGTGGGTTCTGCCTGTCGAAGCTCAGGATGGAGGCTCAACCCTGATTATAGTGCTGTGGAAAGGCAGTGCGGGCTCATCTTTTTGCGTTGGGAAGCAAACAAACAAACAACAACATGCTGCTGGTTAACTTTCTACTTGGCAAGACATCCCGAAGAAAACTGGGCAGCTGAAACATTTGCCTGACCGTCTGTGGCAGGCTTTCAACCTGAACTCAGGAAGTGCTGAGCCATGGCCAGGCCATAGTGGTGCTCCAGCATGTCGGTGGAACCACGATGGTGGGTCTGATGATTGTTCAGTGATTGGTGCTGATGCTGTGGAGTGAGGTGTCCCGAATCCGGTCCACCGATTGTATATGCTCCAGCATCGATTCACTCAGACCTTGTACCATCTGAAGCTCTCCCGGAGCCAGGTGGGGACCAGGCAGGCTGTGTGGGGCTTGGGATTAGCTTGCAGGTAGTAGATACAAATTATCACCAGATAAAACAACACATTATTCTGAGTACCTACTCCAGTATTCTCCATCAAAAGAGGCACGTCCCAGTGACCAAAACGTGTGTATTCTTCAGCTTTCTTATCTCTGTGACAAACACGCCTTATCTTGGCTCATGGTTCTGGAGGGTCTAGCCCTTGGTCATTTGGTCCCATCTGCTTGGGCAGAGCATCACAGTGGTGAGAATGTCGTAGAGGAGAGCAGTTCACCAGGAAGGGGAGGAAGGGGAACGCCAACACTAGGCTAGTCTTCTCTGTTTCCCCCCTTTTAATTCGTCTTGGTCCCTAGCCTGTCCACCTTCAGGGTGGGCGTCCCTCAGGGCCACACCCAGAGGTGTGTCTCACCAGCCTCCCAGGTGATTCTAAATTAAGCTTGTTGAGAGCAAAGGTGAGTGAGTTATCATGTTCCCTGATTCTTGCTCTGGTTCTGTGGTCGACCAGCTCCACAGGCCAGAACTAGATTAATCTTTCCCTGAACTCTTCCCTTTCTGTACAGTGGGACTGATTCTAACAGGTCACGAGGGATATGACAAATACATGCTAACGATGTCTGCATCGCCCACTTCAAGGGTGCTAATTCCAGCCGGTGAGCTTCAGGAGCAGGGGACTGCCTTGCAAGTCTCCTTTTGCACTTTCATTAAAATATACATATATTGAGAGTGTCCTTGTAGTGGGGCCTTTTTTAGCATCTCCTGAGGGAAACTTTAAATGACAAAAATGAGGCCAGGCAAAATGAACTGGGTCAGGTCTCACAGTGACACTCCCCTTTCTGGAGCAAACATATGTGGCGGCTTCTCTTTGCTGGCACCGTGTGGCAATTAGAGCTTACCACACAGCTCTGATGGCTTTGGGGAATAGACCTGCAGGCTGCGGGGAGGCAAATCTGTGGATCCCCATGGGTCAAACTGATGAACTAGTGGCTCCTCCATGGAGCTGTCCAGCCTCTGTGTGAGGAACAGGGAAGAATATACTTGCTTGGTGTGTGCGTGCGTGCATGCGCGCACACGCATACACACAAGATGGGCACATGTATGCACAGGTCAGAAGACAGACTCTCAGGAATCAGTTTTCTCCTTCCCTGATGGATCCAGCTCCAGCCATCAGGTTTGCTGGTAAATGCCTTTATCCCACTGAGCTGGCTCACTGCCTCTGCCTTTTGTCTATTTTAAAATTGGAACAAAAACAAAGTTGCTTTCCAGTACAAAGGTTCCTTAAAAATTAAAAAAAAAATGTTGTTTATCCAAAAGAATTGAAGTTAGGACCTCAAAATGATGTTAGGACTCTCGTGTTCAGCAATATTCACAGCAGCCAAACCCAGGAACTAACCCTTATCCATCAGTTAAAAAGAGAGGCCATTCATATGGTGGGATAGCATTCTGCCCCACAGAGGAAGGGAATCCTGCCATTTGTGACAGCCATAGATAAACCTGGAGTGAGGTAAAGCAGGCACAGAAGACACACACTGCATCATTCCTTTACAAAAGGTATATCAACTGGTTAAACCTACAGAAGCAAAGATTGTAACTTTGGTTGCTGGTGACTGGGGGACAGCCATTAACCAACAGGTGGGGACTGGGGGACAGCCATTAACCAACAGGTGGGGACTGGGAGACAGCCATTAACCAACAGGTGGGGACCGGGGGATAGTCATTAACCAACATGTGGGGACTGGGGGACAGTCATTAACCAACATGTGGGGACTGGGGGACAGTCATTCACCAACAGGTGGGGACTGGGGAACAGTCATTAACTAACAGGTAGGGACTGGGGACAGCCATTCACCAACGGGTGGGGACTGGGGGACAGCCATTAACCAACAGGTGGGGACTGGGGGCCAGCCATTAACCAACAGGTATAAAATCTCAGCCCGAGAGAAGAATAAGCCTGGAGGTGATAAAGCTGTTCTGTGCACCTAAATATGCCCTGAGCCTAGAGTCCATGTTAGATTCTCATAATAGACACGTGAAGGGCCTGGCTGGAGAGATGGGTCAGAAGTCAAAAGCGCAGACTGCTCTCTCCCAGAGAGAGCAATTGCAAATGCCCGTAATGTGGTTCACAGCCACTGTAATTCCCACACCCTTTTCAGGTCTCTGTAGGTACAAGACATGCACATGATACACAGACAGGTTCATGCAACTTGTGGGCACACACACACACACACACACACACACACACACAAATCTTGAAGTGGGAGATTTGTCTCTTACTGATTTTAGTTAACCCTCCATTCCTTTTATCTTCTTTTTGTGAGTTTTTTGAGACAAGGCTTCAAGTAGCCCAAGCTAGCCCAGAACTCCTGTGACTTTACACTCCACCCCCACTCCACCCCCACCTTTGCCCCTGCTGGGTTGAAGGCATGTACTACTCTATCTGGGCTTCTTTTCCTGCTTCTCCCCCAAGTCCTTCAAGTCCTTTGTTGGATAGACTTATTGTAACCGTGTCCCTCAGCTGGTGGCCTCTGTTTCTCCAGGATGGTTTTGTATCTAGCTTGAGATTAAGGCCCCTCTGCAAATGCCTTGGTCTGTGCATGCCAGGCAGCCGGGATCCAGAACAGCAAGCATTGGCCCTTTTGAGGCTCTGTGCTGTTAGTTACCTTTCACCCTGGTCAGAGGTCAGAGCCTCAAAACTTGCCAGTATTATTCACATGGCACTGATTTGCGTGCATAAAAGTTGCAAAATTGAGGGTGTCGTAGAGTGTCAGGCCATGCTTCCAGAGAGCCACGGAGGCCAGACGATGTGTGCCAGGGTTTGATTCTTTGGGACAAGCTACAGAGAGGCCATTTTGCCAAGTTGTGAAGATGAAGCCAAAGTTGCAGTGGAAACCCCAGCATGATAGAACCATGGGATGGCTACCGAGGAAAGCTGCAGACATGGAGTAGAGTTGACCCAAGTGAGGCTGTGTGTGCTGCAGGCAGCAGCACAGGAAAGGGAGTGCTACCCAAGCTCTTGGGAGCCCAGAGGATTCTACCACAAGCCTAAGATGCCCGACATGACGCTGAGAGTGAAGGGTGTCAGTCTTGCTTTAGCCTGATCGTTCCTGTTGTGTTCCCATCCTTCCCTTCTGGAGCGGGTCTTCTTGTCCTGCACTATTGTGCACTGGAGGTACGTAACCTGCATTTGATTTTTATAGGATGCTGTGAACCTCAGATGAGTCTGTGAACATCAGATGAGTCTTGGACTTTTAAGTAATGTTGTAATTGCTAGGCTGTGAGGGCTTTTGAAGTTGGACGGAATGTGTTTTGTATTATGGGATGGCAGTGAGCCTATGGGGAGAAGTAGTGTGTTCGGTTATCAAGTTGACAGGATAGAGGCATGATGGTTAACACTGTCAACTGGACAAGACTGAGGATCTCTCAAGAGACAAACCTCTGGGCACACCTGTGAGAGATTATTATGAGCAGGTTAATTGAGAAGGGAAGGTTAACCCTAAAAGTGGGCAGCACTGGTCAGTAGGCTGGGGTCCTGAATAAGAAGGAGAAAAGCAACGGGGCATGAGGACAGCTCTGTACTAGGAGATTGCTTGTGCGTTTCCCGGCGGCCTAGACCCAAATAATTGCACAGAAATTATGTTAATTACAACACTGGTTGGCCAATAGCTTAGGCATATTTCTGGCTAACCCTTATATCTTAAATTAACCCATTTCTATTAATCTATGTATCATCACAAGGCTGTGACCTACCAGTAAGGTTTTCTGGCATCTTTTTCTTTTGGCAGCTGCATGGCGTCTCCTTGACTCCACCTACTCTCTTTCTATATCTCTGGATTTCCCGCCTGGTTTTACTCTGCTAAGCCATTGGCTGAAACAGCTTTATTCATGAACCAATAAAAGCAACACATATACAAAAGGACTTCCCACATAATTTCCCCTTTTCTTTCTAATTAAAAAAGGAAGGTTTTAGCCGGGCGGCGGTGGCGCACGCCTTTAATCCCAGCACTCGGGAGGCAGAGGCAGGCGGATCTCTGTGAGTTCAAGACCAGCCTGGTCTACAAGAGCTAGTTCCAGGACAGGCTCCAAATCTACAGAGAAACCCTGTCTCGAAAAACCAAAAAAAAAAAAGGAAGGTTTTAACTTTAACATAATAAAATTACATACAACAAAACAGGTATCAAGCAAGAATTGGTTACAATATTTAGTCCATTTACACTTGGCAAATTAAGAACAATAATATCTTATTTTTGTGAGTCTAAAGTTTTATATATAATTTATCTTTTATCCTAACTAAGGAAAACTATAACTGTCTGTTTTCAACTCTTCAAAGACCCCAGAAGGAATAATATTACCTAAGTAAACAGGAAGTGTATTGTAAGGAACTTCCAAAACTCTAGAATTCACAGAGACATCTTGCTGCCTGGACAGTCACCCAAAGTTCTTTTGTACTGTTGGGGCATCCATTTTCAGCCTACAGGCCCATAGTATTCAGCAGACTTTTCCATGAAGCAGGAAATTTGAAGATCTGTTCTGCCTTGTAATGACAACGCTCATCAGTTGCTTTCCTCTGTGTCCTGAAGAATGTCTGGCAGTTTCTTCTGTGAAGCAGGAACCCTGAAGGACCATTCCATCTTTTGGAATGTTCAACAGTCACTTTTCTGTGGGTCCTGCATGTCCAGTTCATGCAGCATACCATAAAGCAGTCCAGGCGAGAGCAGTTTCTTGCCAAAATGGCTAGCAAACTCCATAAGGAGCCTCTTCCGATGCCTGTCATCCTCTTGTAGAAGATTGGTGCTTCCAGGAGATGTGTCTCATTGTCATGAAAAGCCTAAGTTCTTAAAACATTTTAAATGCCATATTCCATAATCTTTGAAGTGTTGAAGACTATCTGTATAACTAAAATATATACCTAGAAACCCAACTAACATGATTACTAGCTTGACTATTATAAATAACTATCTATAATTTTTAATTATACATTATATTTTTACATGAGCTGCACAAATGTAATACCTTAAATAAGACTAGAAATATACATATAACAAAAGTGACCTTAACTTTGTATTGTTAATCAAAATTCATACTAATGTGAAATATTTATCTCTATATCATATCCCCCTTTAAATGAAAAACAAACATTTAAAAACAATAATTTTGGGAATTTGGGTGTAGTTTTCTTCAAACTGTTTTCTGCTGTTTGTTGGGTGAAATATTTTTAGGATTCACCAAGACCTTTTGGGAGGCCTTGTTCCATCAAACCACACCAGCCTGGAAGGAATCCACAGGTTCTCATTCTCTGGAAACAAAAGAAGAACCTCTTTTCCAAAGTAACATATTCCTTAAACCCAAATTTTGAAGTCAAAACACCTTTAAAATATATATGTTGGTTTAGCTTAACAGCCCCCAGAAACAAATGTTCAAAGAAAACACAATAATATGCATAATCTAGACTGTCTGTGTATTTTCCATCTTTATGTGGCTTTTTTTACTCTATTACTTTTTTAGTATTTATCTTATTATCTTTGCTCCATTAATCTATGACTGACTGTACTTCTTTTTCTGTCTATACCCTTTTTCCTCTCTCTCCCAAGACTACATATATTTTTAAGACACACTATGACCCATTCAGAGGCTTATTTTTGTCTTAATCTGTCTTTATTGCATATCCATAATCATTTTCTGACCAGGAGTGCTTCTTAAAATGCTAAGCGGTATGGCTAGCACTAAGGCTTCTTTGCCTTTTGACCCTGCATAGTCCAACATGGCAGAGATACATTCTCCACCAGCTCTGTGAGCCATGCTCATCGCCCCAGCTCCAGGGATGCAGTGGGTCTATGTCACCATTAAGTAGATAAGTAGTACACTGCTCACAAACCCCATTTAAGTGTTCCATAACAGGACCAGCATGAACAAGGAAGCTGGTTCTTAAAGGAACCTTGCAATTTTTGATGCTAACACTGAGTCAAGAAACCTTCTCTGTAAGGAATTGTACCTCTACTTGCCTCTAGCAAACAAGAGTCCACTAAAAAAAAAAATGCTGCTACCAAGAAACTGTGCCTAACTCTGTTCTTTTGTGTCTAAAATTTCTTCCCAAGCTCTCTCAGGTTTTATGTGGATGTAGTTGGCTCACATTGTAGCACCATTGGAGATTGCTTGTTCATTTGCCAGCTGCCCAGATCTGAATAATCACACAGAAACTATATTAATTACAACATTGCTTGGCCAATAGCTTAGGCATATTCCTGGATAACTCTTATATCTTAAATTAACCCATTTCTATTAATCTATGTAATGTCACGAGGCTGTAGCTTATGGGTAAGGTTTTTTTGGTGTCTTTTTCCTTTGGCAGCTGCATGGCGTCTTCCTGATTCCACCTACTCTCTATATCTCTGTTCAGATTTCCCACCTGGCTTTATTCTGCTAAGCCATTGACTGAAACAGCTTTATTCATTAACCAATAAGAGCAACACATACACAGAAGGACTTCCCACATCACGGCTGCCTTCTGCTTCCTACTGCAGATACGATGTGACCAGCTGGCTCAGGCTCCTGCTACTGCCACACCCTCAAACTGTGAGCCAAAGCAAACTGTCCTCTCCGACTTCACCAAGCACACACACCATGCTCCCTTGTACTCCTGCCTGTGGTGGCTGCCTTATCTTCTGAGTGTTCTTTAAAAAGTGTTTTTTTATTGAAGCATAATGTTTAGGCAGTAGCCTGGTACCCGAGGAGGCTGAAGGAGGCTGAATCCCTGGACCCAGAGTTGCAGACAGCTGTGAGTCTCCATGTGGGAACTGGGAACTGAACCAATGTTCTCTATAAGAACAGTAGGTGCTCTTAACTACCATACCATCTTTCCAGCCCCTAAATACAATGCTTAATTAGTTAACCAATATTACTAGTATTTATTTATTTTTTGGACACAGCCAGTCAAACCTAAGGTTTCACATAGTCTGGGCAGTGCTTTACCCTCTTCCTTCTCCTCCTCCTTTTTCTCCTCTTCTTCCTCTTTCCTCCTTCCTCCTCCTCATCTTCCTCTTTCTCCTCTTCCCCCTTCTCTCTCCTCCTCCTCCTCCTCCTCCTCCTCCTCCTCCTCCTCCTCCTCCTCCTCCTCCTCCTCCTCCTCCTCCTCCTCCTCTTCTTCCTCTTCCTCCCTTTCTCCTCCTTCTTCATTTTTTGAGACAGGGTTTCTCTGTAGCTTTAGAGCATGTCCTGGAACTCGCTCTGTAGACCAGGCTGGCCTTGAACTCACAAAGATCCACCTGCCTCTGCCTCCTGAGTACTGGGATTAAAGGTGTGTGCCACCACTGCCTGGCCTACCCTCTTCTTATTATTAAAACAGTAGTCTGTAATCTGCAAGCCTGCTTTCTTACAAGAGAGAATGTTCTTTGAGGCCAGTATGTTTTTTTTAGCATATTTTCTTTCTATAGGTACATTCAGGATGTCATTGCTGAATCACAACTTGGCAGGTTGAGTGGGCATTAACCAAGTGAGTCACAGTCCACTTCAGCCAGCATAGAGAAAAGAACATATGTCAGGATGTGACACTGTCTGGATTCAAATTGGCTGCCTGTTGATTTCTCTTCTTGCCCTGGGCTTGTGAAGTTAGATACTGTTGGGAACTGAAGTACCAGCACGTATGCAAGAGGGCGCCACTTCACAGCCAGCCATAGGCACCGTGGTTAGTGTGTCCACCTGCCACATTGCTTTTCTAGAAGATTCACAAGGAAACATGCTGTGGAGCATTCTCCACCGAGGGAGAATTTTGTGTCTCATTCCCTTTTGTCTCCTGCTCCGGTGTGACATTTCTTATAAGGCCCAACTTGGTGTGAATTAAGGCATCAACCAAGAGGCACAAAGGTGGTGGCTGAAGGACATGTAGGGAGCTGAGACACTTGCTTGTCCAGTACAGCCTCATCTCGTGCATCTCAGGTCCGCTCGTACCCTCCCCATAGTCTTAGCTCCACTGAACCATGGGGGCCTCCGTTTCCCCACGAGAACCAAGAGAACTAAGGTTGCCATCCCTTCCTTGGGAAGGAAGTAAAAGCAATCCTGTCAGTGATACAGGCCACTTCCTGTTGGTGACCAGTTCCCCGGAAGACGAGGGGAAGAAGTCTGAGAAAGAAGTGTTTCCACGGTTAGCGGTGCAGCTGTTTGTTCGTCCTCGCGGTCTTCTGTACCCACTGTAGACACACCCTGCTCTCTGTCAGCACGTGAGCGGCTCAGCCACAGGTGCCCTGTCCAAACCAGCCACTGAAGTGTTTAAAGAGCCCCAGGGAATCCTTCGGGGTTTTGTGTAGACATTGCTCTTCCATGCCCACCAGAGTGTGAGCCTAAGTCCTCACAGGGATCATGAACATTAGCCTGGCAGTATAGACACTGCCTTGCTGGTCACTGGCACAAGATGTGAACAGTGGCAAGCTGGTGGCTCAGCTCTGGCTCAGTGGAAGCCTACTATGTCTCACCTTGATGACATCATCACCTATGATGTCTCACCTTGGAAATAAAACCCCTAACCACCCGAGTGCAAGAATCCGGAGATGTGGGATGCAAATCCTGTGCTTTGGCTGTTTATCAGTGTGGCAAAATATCCAGAAAAAAAGCAGATGAAAGCAACTCAAGGAGGAAAAGTTGAGGAAGTCTTCACCCAGGGAAGGCACGGTAGCGGGAGTGTGACGCAACTGGCCACATGGCATCTGTAGCCAGGAAGCAGAGGGAGAGGGATGGTGCTGGCATTTGACTCTGGATACTGTCAAGTTTATAATCATTGTATGCCATCACTCCCTGTAAGGGGTTATGTTATGCCCAAGTTACTGATCCCCAAATAAATTCAGGGAGCCTAGTTTCTGACGCAAATTACACGAGGGTCTTCGACATGAAAACGAGCCTGGACCACCCCTTTCCAGCACCCCAGCGTGGTGGGTGAGGAAAGTGTGGCAGCGAGCCTGGAGAGAGGAGAACTTTTAAAGGGGAATCGCCATAATCAGGGGAGCTCATGTCCTGTCGTCTTGGGTTTGGGTAAGGTAGTTTCTGAAACCATTGGTCAGTTTTTGGGCACGAAAACCTAACAAAGAGCTGTTAATAACTGACAAGGTATCTTCAGGACAGGATGCCTCCTAGGAACATCTGGACCTTGTTAAATTTTATAGCCCTGCTCCCTAGCTCCTTAATTGGCTATTTTCAGGGTGTCTATTCAAATTCCACTATCGCAGTACATTTCTGGAGTGAGATGCCTCCCCAACTCCGCTCATTATATGGCTTAAAATGAAGCCCCTTCTTTATTTTTTAATCTATTTTATTTGCATTGGTGTTTTGCCTACATATATGTCTGTCTGAGGTTGTCAGATCTTGGAGTTACAGTCAATTGTTAGCTGTTATGTGGGTGCTGGGTTTGCAAAGTTGAGTCCTCGCAGTTGCCGTGTGACTCAAAGAATGGCAGCCTAAATGGGACACTTAAGAAGGAGCCGAAGAAGCTTTGAGGTAGCACAGAAGGTCTGTGTCCATTGCACATAGGCAAATCACTGTTACATTTTGAGCATGAAATATCCCACAAGCTTATGTCTGAACATGAACTTGATGACTCCAGAGAGTGGCACTATTTCTGGGAAACCATAGAAAGTTTTGGAAATGGGACCTAACAAGAGGAAGCTGGTCTCTGGGAGAGGGACTTTGACGTCTTTATCAGGTCCCTGAGTCCCCTCCCTTTCCCTGCTTCCTGGCTGCTCAGTCACACCCTCCCCACAATGGTGGACCAACATTGAAACCATTGGCCAAAATGACTCCTTCTTTTTCATGTGTTTAGAAATAGCGAGAACGGAAAACCAGTGTTAGAGAAGTGGGGGAGTGGGCCTCTTGTGACTAACCCTGACCACATGGAGGAGCTAAAGAAAGCTGAGGATGCTGTAAGCAGAGTTTAACGAATAACTGTAGGAACGCAGAGCACCAAAGTACCAGAAGGGACAGTGATGGTCAAGTGAGTGAGGTGTCAGGTGACAACGAGAATTTTATTGGAAATGGGACCTGAAGCCATCCGTGTTTCATTCTTACATTCGTGTGTCTCGGCATGTCCTGAAAGCAGAGTAAAGCTAAATTTATAATGGACTAATTAATTTGATGGAGGAAAACTCCAAGTCAGGATAGTCTTTAGGCTATGGCATGGCTATTGTCGGTTGATTTTAGCCAAGCTCACAGTGAGAATCAGGATCAGAAAGCAGAATGGAAATGCTGGGAAAACAATCAGTTCATCCAGAAAAGGAGCACATCTAGCTCAGACAAGGAAGGCTTGGTAGTTCAGGAGATTCATGTCATTGAAAAGAAATAAAGCATTTTGCATGGGAACAATCAGAAAGATGGCCTCAGTATCTCAATGATTGGCCAGACCCAACCCATAACTGGATTAAGAGCATCAAGGTTTTGTTTGTTTGTTTGTTTGTTTTTCTTTGAGACAGGGTTTCTCTGTGGCTCTGAAACCTGTCCTGGAACTAGCTCTTGTAGACCAGGCTAACCTCGAACTCACAGAGATCTGCCTGTCTCTGCCTCCCGAGTGCTGGGATTAAAGCTGTGAGCCACCTCTGCCTGGCACCATCATCAAAGTTTTAATTCATTTGCTTTGAGAAATGCAGAGCACCCTGCATATAGTCTTAGGCATTTTCCTGTGTCCGTCCAACATAGGCACTTGGAGACTTAGACTGCTGTAGTCCTTGGGGACCTGCTTGGGCTACATCCCCATGACACTTGTTACATAGGCATGCAGAACACAGAATTTACAAGGTCATGAAGGATCCCACCAGAATGCCAAAAGAAGGCATGGGAGGCTGGTCAGAGCATGCAGGGTCATGTTCCCTGTAGGCATCCTTGAGAAGGATGACACTGTCAGTGTATTGCCTGAGCCACAGTAGAGAATCCAAAATATGGAGATACCAGAAATAGATTCTCAGGAAAGCTGCAGTCAATGAATAGAAACAGGCAAAGAGAGGCCATGGGAAATACAAGCAGCAAGGTGGCAAGGTGGCAAGGTGGCAAGGCGGGGGCTCTCCAAGCCTGCTGGTTCTTACCTCATGCCACCAACACTGCAGACTCCACATGGAGCTACAGGATGTTATGTCTGCCCTGCTGGGTTTTGGTATCACTTTGTTCTCAGTCCTATTTTTTGTGTCTAATTTTATCCCTTGGAACGGGGATGCTTTCTCTGCACAGGTTGTCTTGGCTAAGAGTTTGCCTTGCATCTCAGAGAAGACTTTGAACTTAGACTTTGAACACTGTAGGAGAATTGGAGAAGGCTTAATTCCATTCTGCATTGCAAGATGCTCATGAACCCTTGGGAACTGGGGTGGAATGTTGTGGTTTAAATATGAAATGGCCTCCCCATAGGCTTATGTTTTGAATGCTTGGTCCCCGGCTGGTGGTACTATTTGTGTGTGTGTGGGGGGGGGTCTTGCTAAACTGGAGGAAGTAGGTTATTAGGGGCATGCCTTGAAGAAGTGAGCAGATCCTAGATCCAAGCCCTTTCTCTGTTTTCTGGACACCGTGATGTGAATGCCCTGCTCTCTGATGCTATCTTCCCTGATGGACTGACAGTTCGAAATGAATGACCAACACGCAGTTTTCTTCCATCAAGTTTATCTTGGCTACAGAGTGTCTGGCAGACTCTCATGAAGCTGGAACCCTTAAGGTGTTGATTGAGTTTTCTGTCCTGCATGGTTCCTGCAGTCATTAAGTCCCAAAGATATCACACAGAGGTCTACATTAACTATAAACTGATTGGCCCATTAGCTCAGGCTTTTTATTAACTCTTATAACTTA
This sequence comes from Arvicola amphibius, assembly GCF_903992535.2. Classification (NCBI taxonomy): domain Eukaryota; kingdom Metazoa; phylum Chordata; class Mammalia; order Rodentia; family Cricetidae; genus Arvicola; species Arvicola amphibius. The sequence continues at coordinate 67,972,546 of NC_052047.1, read as the reverse complement.
TATTAGCCCATTATTCTTGTTTATATTAGCCATGTGGCTCAGTACCTTATTTAGTGAGACAGTCACATCTTGCTTCTTCTGTGGTTGGGTCAGGACTGCCAAATAGGACTTCCTTCTTCCCAGAGTTGTCCTTTTCTCATTGACCCGCATCTACTTCCTGTCTGGTTGTCCCACCTATACTTCCTGCCTGGCTACTGGCCAATCAGCGTTTATTTAAAATATAATTGACAGGATACAGACCATTGTCCCACACCATGAAGGACTGTCTCACCTTCTTTAGTCAACTTCAGCAGTCATTTTTCTGTGGGTCATGCATGTCCAGTTCATAGAGCATAACATCAAGGAGTCTAGGCAAGAGCAGTTTCTTGCCCAAATGGCTAACAAACTCCATGAGGAGTCTCTTCAATGCCCATTTTCCTCTTGAAGTAGATTGATGCTGCCAGGAGCATATGTGTCTCATTGTCATGAAAAGTCCTAAGTTCTTAAAACATTTTAAATGCCATATTCTGTAGTCTTGGAAAGGTTTGAAGAAATGGTTATTCATTTGAAATACATCTCTATACATCAAGAAACTGCTCTTGCCTGGACTCCTTGATATATGCTCCCCTGCTCCCCTGTTCTCCTGCTTTCCTGCTCCCCTGTTCTCCTCCTCCCCTGCTCCCCTGTTCCCCTGCTCCCCTGCTCCCCTGTTCCCCTGCTCCCCTGTTCTCCTGCTCTCCTGTTCCCGTTCTCCTGCTCCCCTATTCTCCTGTTCCCCTGCTCCCCTCTTCCCCTGTTCCCTTGTTCCCCTCTTCCCCTGTTCCCCTGTTCCCCTCTTCCCCTGCTCCCCTGCTCCCCTGTTCCCTGTTCCCCTCTTCTCCTGTTCCCCTGCTTCCGCTTTCCTGCCTTGTGATGCTGGGGCCTTTCCAGGTCTCTGAAAGCCCTGTGAATTTTCCTGGTCTTCCAAGTTTGGCTTATGCCTAAAACAGTCTGCCTAGCATGGTGCTGTTGGTTAGTCACTATAACATTTAACACCCAGTCTCCATCCTAAAATTAAATCCACGATGTGAGGATTGCGACAGACACCCCCAGCGCTGCCAAGTCTGCGCACGGAGCACCTTTCCTCTCGTGCCAGCAAGGGAGCTGGGCCTGGCTTCAGCTCCATGTCAAGTTCTCCAAGGGGCGTGGCCAAAGCAGAGTGAGTAAGAAAGGTAAAACAGTCTTCAGATAGGGGATTGATTTGTTGGGTGTTGTGTTGGCTGTTCTAATGTCAACTTGGCACAATCTAGGATTACCTGGAGAAAGGCTCTGGAAATTTCTGTGATAGATTGTCTTAATTGCTGTGGGAAATAATCATGTTAGTTACAGCAGGCAGCATCTTTCGCTGGGCTTTCAGTAGTATGCATGTGTTTATTGCTTTCTGCTTTCTGATGTGGATGTGAAGTGATCAGCTGGTTCAGACCCCTGCCGCCCTAACTTTCCCACCATGATGGACGGTACCTTGAATCCTGAGCCAAAATAAACCTTAAATCAGTGACACAGAATAAATTAAGATGGAAGCTGGTACTGGAAGCGAGGCCGTTTCTGTATGAACCTGAGCTCTGGCTCTTGGGCCTTTGGGAATGTTTTGTAGGAGGAATGTGGAAGACCTTGGACCTTTGGTCCAGGAGATGCTGTCAGCAGAGCTTGACTGATCACTCTATCGGAGCTTAGAAGACAAGAGAGCTGAAAGAAACATGGATGGAGGTTTCGGAGAACAAAGATTCTATCAAGAATTAACTAGGGGCCATAAATGTATTTTTGCCAAGAATCTGTTTTTATTCTGTCATGTTTTGAGAACCTGAAGTGAAGTAGACCAACAAACAATGGGCCGGTTTATTTCAGAGGAAATTTTAGGACAGGAGAGCATTCGTGCTGGAGCTGATGTCGTTCATGCTGTTAAAGATCTGAATTGTGAGAACCTTCCTGTGCTGCACAAGGCGTGGGGGACAGGGAAGGTGTCTTGGGGCAAAACTCCATCAGGTGTGTCTAAGTTCATTTAAATCAAGACAGCCTAAGCTGCTCCTCAGAAGCAACTGCCCAAGAAAGTGTCTCCCAGCATCAACACACTTAAACTGATACAGTTGTGGTCCAGGGTGGCTGGGCATCCTGAGCTGGTGGGAGAGCTTGTTGGCAGCATCCATGCGATTGCTGGTTATGAAGGCATGGGGGATGCAAGATTGAGGGGGATCGTGGAGAGCTGCAGAGGCCAGGGACTCTGCAGTGGGGTTGGTGCCTTGCAGAAAGCCCCCGAGGGTCATAGGACATCTGCCAAGGAAAACCGCTGGCATAGGCTGGACCCTCCCCACCCCTCGATAGAATCTATGTGTGTTGTGGGCAGCAGAGCTGGAAGGGTAGCACTCCGGAGACTTCTGGAGCTCTGTTGATTACATTATGAGCCAAAATAACCTTTTCCCTTAAGCAGGCAAAGAACAAGAGCTTCCTTCTTCCATGTCCTTTATATGGTCTGCTGCTGGAAGGTCTGGCCCAGATTAAAGGTGGATCTTTTTACCTCAAAATGTCTGGATTAAATGTGGGTCTTTCTACTTCTGATGATTTAGTTAAGAAAAATCTGTCACAGGTGTACCCAGCCACTTGGGTTTTAGTTGGTTCCAGATGTAGTCAAGATGGCAGACCACCAGAATAGTGGGCACAGCAGGAAATTGCCAAGTGAATTCATCCCCCTGGCAATAGTAGATGCTTGCCAACTCTTCTTCCCTTTGTAACATCCCAGATCTGGGGTTCTCATGGAGTTCTGGATTTCCTTCAAGTGTTTAAGGGAATGAGTTAAAGTGAATTCATTCATGACAGTTAGATCTCGGCTTTTAGACACAGGCCCAGCTGGAGATGATAATACAGACTTTTGTCCCCACTACTTCTCCTCTGGTGCTGTGAGCTCCCCAGTCTCGTCACTGACATGAGGTGGCATCACGTTAGCCCTGTCATTGCCTTGAGAAACAGTGATAGCATCTTTGCTCTGTGGCTTTCTTGGTGGCACAGAATGACAGTCTCAAGGACAGCATCATTCCAGGGTTACTTCAAAGCAGAAGGTACCCTCGGGTCCTCCCCTTTGAGCTCTGGACCTCCAGTCTCTGCTCTAGCAGCAACATCTCATTCTTTGCTTCCAAGACTTAGTGGGGAGATCCTGGCCTGAATCCGCAGACCTGTTCTGCCTGTGGGGATCTCCATTTCCTAGTGTCACAGCTCGAGGGCTCAGAGCACAGTCGGCATGCCACCTTACAGCCCTTCCACCTCTCTGCATAGTAGGAAGACAGGCCTCAGAGTCCTCCTTGACCCACCTAAACAGGTCATCCCAAATAAGGCATTCTTTTCTGCTGGTGACCCCAGAGCATGTCCCAGCTCCCAGGGCCAGAGATAAAGATTTCTTTAAGAGTTTCTTCTGCCTGGAAGTACCGGGTTTGGGAGCCTCACCCCATACCTTCTCTTGACTCCCACAGAAACCAGGGTGAAATGGCCCACACCTGCCGTGGAACCATCAACCTGGCCTCTGCACACATCGACACAGAGGACTCTTGTGGAATCTTGCTATGCAACGGGGCAAGGACCTACCACCTCAAGGCCGGCTCCGAGGTGGACCGGCAGCAGTGGATCACCGTCCTGGAGCTGGCCAAGGCCAAGGCTATCCGCGTGATGAAAACTCAGTCAGGTAGTGACCTCAGCACAGGGGTGTGTGTGTGACTGGTGTCATGGTGTCCCACCAGAGGAAGTGGGAATCAAAAGCATTTGGGAACAGCAGTGACCAGGAAACCCAAGGGAGTCTGGTCCAGTTCAGAAGGCCCAAGGCCTGTGTGTGCTCTTCCCACTTGGTCAGGTGCACCCTCCGCAGTGAGGGAGGGGCTCTGCCAAGGTGTTGGTGGGCGGCTGACCTGGGCACAGACATGTTTCCAGTGCCGGGGGCTATGTATGCCTTCTTTTGAATAAGAATGATTATGAGGACTTTAATAAATGCTTCAGATATTGTAGGAATCCAGGCCCAGAAGCAGCGGTATTGGGTGGGGGTCCAGGAGGGTGTACCTGTGCCTCAGACTCGATTTCCCCAGTGACCACATTGTGAGCACCAAGGACAGTTTCCCATCCTAGCTTGGCCAGGCAAGACATCAACTCCGATGGTCCGAAATATTTTACCTTCTTAAACTGATTTTTGTTTTCAGAGACAGGGTTTCTCTGTAAACAATCCTGGTTATCCTGGAGCTCACTCTGTAGACCAGGTTGGCCTTGAACTCACAGAGATCTGCCTGCCCCTGCCTCCTGAGTGCTGGGATTAAAGATAAACACTACCACCACCACCACTACCACCCACCTAATTTTTAAATATACGGTACTGGATATGATTTATAAGCTAACAGCTCTAAAATCCCGTGAGGAAAACCCATATTGGACTCCTGCCCTAGCTGCCGACCTTGGTCTCTCACTAGAGGCCACCAGAGGTGCCAGAGGTGCTGACTTTGCACCTGTGCCCCAGGAGGTACTTGTCTAAAATGCCACACCCCACCGCCTTTCCCTGTTTAGCTGTTTATCCTAAATGTGTCCCTGTTAGGACATAAAAGTGTTGCCTTGGTTTTTGCAATATGGTTTTTCACTGTATAGAGGTACCATAGTTCATTTAACCTGTTGTCTATGGATGAGCCATTAGGCTGTTTCTTAAGATTTATGTACTTTATGGGTATGAGTGTTTTGCCTACACATGTCTGTTCATCCTGTGTGCGTGCGTGCGTGCGTGCGTGCATGTGTGTGTGTTTGTGGTGTCTCAGCATCCAGAAAAGGGGCTCCAGATCTTCTGGGACTGGAGATGGGCAATTGTAAACCTTTATGTGGGTGCTAGGAACTGAGCCCAGGTCCTCTGAAAGAGCAGCAATTGCTTTTAACTTCTGAGCCATCTCTCTAGCTTGAAGCTGTTTTCTTATTTTTCTGCGTGGCCCAGGGAGTGGCCGGCAGGTGTCTTATTTCAAGCTTGCATATGTGCAGATTTGACCCTGCAGTGGAGAAGGCTGGGGAGGGGGGAGGTCATTTAATGCAAGGGCTGTGTTAGATTGCTTAGGGCAGCTGTAGAGATCTCAGCTGTGGAGAGGCTCAGTCGGACCTTAGGCAGGACCATGTTTACTCACAGTGACTGGACACTTTTGTTACCCACTCGTGCAGATGGCCAAAATGCCCCCAGGAGATGGAGTGCAGCCCTTCCTTTATCAGGGTGGAAATGCCTTCCATAGTTTGCAAGGGAAGCTGGGAAGTGTAGTCTTTCAGCAAGGAGCATTCGGGCTGTGCTGGGCCCTGTGGACCCATGGTCTCTGTGATTGCCTGTGGACAGCCACTGTGGTGACAGTGGAGTTGGGCTCACTCAGGTCAGCCTTGCTGTTCAAGTGAAGGAACCAGCGGCTCATGGAGGAACTTGCTTCCTCTTTTCTCTGAATGAGTGACTACAATAGCTTCAAAAATTGGTGGATAGGTAATATTTATTAGATTAACTATTTACATTTATTTATTGTGTGAATGTGAGGGTGGTGTTTATGTGTGTATATGTGTTTATGTGTGTGGGATGTATGTGTGTGTGGTGTGTGGTACATAAGTGTGTATATGTGTGTATGTGTGTGGTATATATGTGTATATATATATATGTTTATGTATGTGATGTGTATGTGTGGGGGTGGTACATAAGTGTGTATATGTGTGTATGTGTGTGGTGTATATGTGTATATATGTATGTTTATGTATGTGTGGTGTATGTGTGGGGGTGGTACATAAGTGTGTATACATGTGTATGTGTGTGTGATGTATATATGTGTTTATGTGTTTTTGTGTGTGTGGTGTACATGTGTGTTGTGTATATGTAGGTGCATGAGTGCCACTGTGTTGTGTGTGTTATGCCCAAATCTGCAAAGTCCTCACAAAAGCCAACAAGGAGACCGAGTCCCATATGTAAAAGCAAAAATTTTAAGCAAACTTGGTCTCTCTGCATGCCCAACATATTGAAATAAACGGAGAGCCCCGAGCTCAGTTAGAATTGGTTTTTTATAGTAGTAAAGGTGGGAGTGAGGGGTTTCTGAGGTTTAGGACCCCTGATTGGCTGACAGTTGTCTCAGGGTGTCCTGGTGAGTGTGTTCTGCCAGGTGGTCCTATCTACATCTGTTGGAATGTTAGGCATTTCCTTTGGATGATCTGTTTTTAGGTAGTGCTCAGATAATCTCAGTTTGTGATTCTTCCTGCAGCCAGGTATTGCTTCAGGGTAAACTACTGAGACTCAGACCTTTTATTAAATTTATTGATGGCTGAGTTCTACTCTGGCAGGTGATAATGGTTGGAAGTAAAGAACTTCCTTTGGGTGACCTGCCCATACTTAGCTTATCATGGCTGGCTTCCACAGTGTGGAGTTCAAAGTGTTAGGAAAAAATCCTAAAATGGGCGGCTCCACTGGTGCAAAGAAATCCAATTAGGCCAGATCAAACCAAATTAAAATGCCCATTGTTTTATTAAATACGGGATCTCAGGTAGCCAAGCGCATGGCAGGGTGACAGGAAAGCGGGGAACACAGGCAAATCTGGAACCACGAGTTCCTCCTCTGGGAGCCCACTTAATACCCTGTGGGAGTGGTCCTGACCCTCCCCCGGGGAGGGGTGAGGGCCTGGCAATCTGGGATTTGGAGTCCAGACCAATGCAACTCCCAGGCCAGGGGGCTGGGATGGATCCCAGGGGCTGGGGTTAGGCTCCCAACTTAACACAAAGGACAACTTGCAGGTTCACCTTGTGGGTTCCCAGGATGGAAGAACTCAGCTAAAGTCCCACTACCTGCTGAACCTAAGAGGACAGTCCCATTCAAACCAGCACATTCCACTCCCTGGCCCCACAGACGTGTAGCCATATTGTACTGCAAAATCCACTCACTCCATCTTCAAAAGTACCCATAGTTTTTCCACAGCCTCCACACTGTTAAAAGTCCGAAGTCCAGAGTCTTGTCTGAGACTCAAGGCAAGCTTTCAATTGGAACTCCCTGTAAAATCCAAAAAGCACATTGCATGCTTTCAACGCACAGTGCCAAAAAATATACGTTATGGTTCCAGACGGGAAGAACGGGGAAGCGTGAAGAAATGCTGAGCCAAAGTTAGGATTTCTATTGCAGTAATGAAGCAACACGACCCAAAACCAAGTTTGGGAGGAAAGGATTGACTTGGCTTACCCTACCAGATCATAGTCCCTCATTGGAGGAAGTTAGAACAGGAACTCAAGCTGGGCTGGAACCAGGAGCTGATGCAAAGGCCACGAAGGGGAGCTGCTCATTGACTTGCTTCTCTTGGCTTGTTCAGCCCACCTTCTTATAGAACCCAGGACCCCAATGAAGGCACCACCCACCAAGAACTGGTCCCTCCCGCATTGATCGCTGAGAAAATGCCTTACAGGTGGATCTCATGGAGGCATTTCCTCAGCTGAGCTCCTTTCTCTCTCATGACTCTAGCTGGCATTAAGTTGAAACACAAAACCAGCCAGTACCCAAACTAGACCAAAACTCAGCAAGGCAAACTCTAAATCCTATAGCTCCATGTCTGATGTCAGAGGCTTAGATGGCTCTGCTTGTTAGGATCCAGGCTTTATGCTGGCCTGGCCTGGCATCTGGCAGGATGTACCCAGGCTGTACCCTGACCAGCCTAATCTGTACACAGGTGCAGAGGTCCCTTTAAGAGACAAGCTCCACCCTCTCTTCCCTGCTGTTCTTCTTCTGAAGAGGCAGGTCTCTTTTTCCCTCCCCTCTTCTTCTTCTTCTTCTTCTTCTTCTTCTTCTTCTTCTTCTTCTTCTTCTTCTTCTTCTTCTTCTTCTTCTTCTTCTTCTTCTTCTTCTTCCTCTCTCTCTCTCTCTCTCTCTCTCTCTCTCTCTCTCTCTCTCTCTCTCTCTCTCTCTCTCTCTCTCCTCCTTCCCTCCCTCTCCTTACCCTCTCAATAAACTCCACACTCAAGTTCTCTCTGCATGGCATATTCTGTCACCCACCGTGGTTTGGGCCCAACCGCAAACTCTGCCCCTACAGCATTGCTCCTCTCTCAGGCTGGTTCCACTCCCTCTGTGCAGCTCTCCTCGGCAGACAACCCACAGTGCTGCCACCTCTAGCGTCTTGGGGTCTCCAGCGCAGTCCAGGCCTCACTTCCACAGCTTCACACAATGGCCCCTCTTGTATGGACTCCTGGGGCACACCTACCCTCAGTGGCTCTCCTAACCACAGAGGACGATCCCACAACCCTTGCTCCTGTATCCTTCATGTGGTGGCCAGTGCTGCTGAGTCAGCTGTGTGCTCGGTGAGGAGCCTGCTCTTCTTGAATTACATTTGAATAAGCTTTGATTTGTGGAAATGGTTTTTAGGACCAGACAATCCCTGAGGCCTTTTCTTTTCACGAGTGGAAGCCTAGCTGGGTAGGGTCTTACCCTGTGGGCAGCACTCCCTTCATCTTGTGTGGGTCAGGCCTCTCCTCACCTCCTTCAGCACAAGCCTTGGCTCCAGCATTCAATTTCCTGCTGTTCCATTTCTCCTCAAACTACACTTTGTATTTGTTTTGGCCTGTTTTCATTTTAGGTTTGCTTAAGAGTTACCACTAATAATCACGTGACAGAGCCAGTTTTAGGTTGTCTTGACAGCTCCACTGTCAACATAATCTGTCCCAAACTCGCCATCTTAGCCTCAGGCAGATTCTTAAGACAAAGGCAAGAAGCAGTCACGTCCTCTGCCAAAATCTCATGAGAATGGTCTTTAGCCCGGCGGCTCCTCTTGCTCCTCTCGGAAGCCTCCTGAGCCGGGCTTCCGTTGTCCACCTTGCTCCCAGCACTGCGTCTTCCCAGCCCCTACACTCTGCTTACCGTGTTCAACTGCTTTCCTAGTCGAAAGTCCCAAGGTCTTCCTATTCTCCAGAAACAGCATGGCCAAGCCTGTCACGGCAAAACCCCACTCCCTCACACAACTTCTGCCTTGGTTATTTTTCTATTGCTGTGGAAAGACACCACGACCAAGGCAACCTATAGAAGAAACGGTTTACTGGGAGCTCGAGGGTTCAGAGGCTGAGTCCATGACCATCATGGCAGGGAGCATGGCAGCAGCAGGCACGCATGGTGCCGGAGCCGTGGCTGAGAGCTTACATCTGATCCACAGGCACAAGATGGAGAGAGAGAACGCAGACTGGGAATGAGGTGGGCTTTTGAAACCTCAAAGCCAGTCCCACAGTGACACACCTCCTCAACAAGACCACACCTCCCAGTCCTTCCCCCCCCCCCCATCCAACAGCTGGGGACCAAGCATTCAAATATATGAGCCTATGGGGAGGGGGGGGGGCAGTCTCATTCAGACCACTGCAAAGGGAAACTGGAACAAACTTTGAGACGGATAGAGATGAGAACACAGTATAAAAAATTCATGGGGTACAGCAAGAGCAGCTCTCAGAAGTTTCTGCTGTAGAAACACATATTGGAGAGCTGGTTGTGAAAAGGAGACTCAACAAAGAGGAAGAACAGACCACAATCACTAAAGCCAGACAGAAACAGAGCCATCTTGGTAGCTCAGCCTGCCCCTTAGAGTGCTGGTCAGACCCCATCACAGGAAGGAATCAGGTCATACCCTTCTGCTCTCTTTCCTAGAGATTAATTTTACGTCAGTTCCTTTTCCATACCAACTTTGGTCCTTGTCTTATTTCTAACAGTTATTGCTACTGACCTTGCAGAAATAAAGAGAACTATATATAGTTGGATAACCTAGACAAGATGAAATGGGAAAATGTCTAAGCAAGATCACTGTGACTAACTGCAAAAATCTTAACATTTGCAAAGAAGTGTGGCATGGGAATCAGATCTCACAGTAAAGAAAACCCAAGACCAGATGGCAATGCTGGGGAATTCTACCAAGAACTTAAGGAAGCATGCACACCAGTCCTATCAAAAAAAAGAAAATAAACTGAATAAGAAGAAATAATTCTTATTCTGCAAAGCCAGCCCTGACACCAAAGTCCGCCAAACTCCACAAGAAAAGAAAACTTGGCCCATCATCCTATACGAGCACAGATGTAAACAACATTCAACAGTGTATTATAAAGGATTGTGCTCCATAATCAAGTAGGATTTATTCCACAAATTCAAGGAGGTTCAAAAGAAAAGCAGTCCATGTAATGTACCAGTTTGATTGATGAGGGCTGCACAGTCATCTCAAGCAACGCAAGGAAAGGAGTTGATAGATGCCCACCACTCTTCCGCCGTACAAACTCAGTAAGGGCTGGAGGGAAGGCTTGGTGGTTAACGCCCTGATTGCTCTTCCAGAGGACCTGGGTTTGATGCGTAGCACCCGCATGGTGGCTCACAGCCATCGTAACTCCAGTTCCATGGACTCTAATGCCTTTCTCTGACCTCCATGCACCAGGCATGTACATGGTGCACACACATACTCCAGGGCACAGAGAAGCTGTGCACGTAATATCCATGGTGAGCTTGGGACCTAGCACTGAGCATAGCAGTGGGGTTAGAGCTCAACCAAGGGTCTGTTGTCGGCCTGTGTTCCATGGCACCCTCAGCAGATCCGCTAACCTCCTAGTGGGGAAGCGCTGAGGTGAGGTTTCTCTCTGCCTGGTACCACTGAGTTCTGGGCCAGTTCGGACTACATCACAACACACAGTCTCTTACAGACCGATGAAGAAAAACAGAAGTCAGGACGTGTGGGTGAGGGCAGATGAGGGTACAGACCCGTTTCTATGGTACAGAGGGAATCAGGGCAGAGGGCGGTGAAGCTGGTTTTGGCTTAGCTTGAGAGACAAAGCCGAGCACCCAAGATGTGTGAGCCGGGACACAGAGAGGTTGCAGCTGAGAGCTGAGCCTTGTGGTGGCCCAGTGGCCTTGTCAGGGCTTGATACTATCCTTCTGGGCTAGCTTTTCATTTCTTCAGTGATGGAGGAGAGTTATCTGTCTAATATACTTTCATTGGTTAATTAATAAAGAAAACTGCCTTGGCCCTTTAAGAGACAGAAAATTAGGTAGGTGGAGTAGACAGAACAGAATGCTGGGTAGCAGGAGGGGAGATGCTTCAGGGAGTCGCCATAGTGAGTCGCCATGATTCTCCTCTCCGAGATGGACGCAGGTTAAGATCTCTCCTGGTAAGCCACACCTCGTGGTGCTACACAGATTACTAAATATGGGTTAAAGGAAGATGTGAGAATTAACCAATAAGAGGCTGAAACTATGGGCCAGGCAGTGATTTAAAAGAATACAGTTTCCGTGTAATTATTTCGGGTGTAAAGCTAGCCAGCGGCCGGGTGGCGGGACGCAGCCCCGCTGCTCGCTCCTTCTACACTTCAGCTTCCCACTCTCCATGTTGGGAGGCATGCTGTATGGTAGGTAGCACAGGCAGATCCCTCGGGTTGGGGCGTGTCCAACACTGGCTAAGCGCCCTGATCTCTCAGTGCCTGTTTCCTCATCTTTGAAATAGGCAGTTGGTCAGGGTTTACCCCAAGTCCCCACCCACAGCCATAGGGCCCTGGTTAAGCCAGGTATTTCTGGCATCCAGTTCCCCGTCTTTAACTGTACTGTTCAGCTTCTGGGAGGATTATTTGACAATATGCAGAAAGTGGCACACTGTGGGTACTACTAATTCATTCCTGGGAGCTGTGCTGTTGAGTAGTGTGCCCTACCCTTCACATACCATTCTGTTCACAGCCAGCTGCAGGTAGTGTGACAGAGCCGCTCCACTGGCGACCAGGTTCTGGTGCCTGTCCCTCTACCTGCTGCCTGTCCCCCTGAATCACAGCACCAGTCCTAGATGACCTCCGTGATCACATCTCCCATTGTCGTGTTGGGATATGAAGGGTCTCCCTCCCAAAGGCTCATGGATTGGGTTCCCCAGTTGGTGGTTCTATTTAGCGAGGGTCTGGAAACTTCAGGAGGTGGGATTTTTCTTGGGGGGAGGAAGTCACTGGCAGTGAGCACTTGGGGGAACCCTGTGCCTGGCACCCTCCTGTTTCTTCCCTTGCTTCTGATCGGCCATAAGTTGACGAAACCCCTCTGCCTCAAACCCTCATCACTATGATGCTCTGTCGAAGTTCAGGAGACCAAGCAGCCTTGGGCCAACTTCAAGAAAAGCAGCTAATACAGGCATATCACTGGTGGTGCAGGGGCTCGGCCAAGGCCGTCCTGGCAGGCATGGCACACTTCTTAAGGAAGTGCGAGTGTCAGGCAGGGAGCAGCTGGCTGATGGGGAGAGTGGGCTTTCTCTGCGGCTCTGTCCCATCTGTGGGTCTTCCTCCAGTCAGGACCAGCCAGCTGTTGGAGTAGGACTGCCATGACACCCAGGCACCTTTGCATACTCTTGAAACAACTGTCCGCTTGGGCACCTGAAATTTGTCCCTAAGGACTTCTCCATTTTGTGATTGTGCCCTGACTCCAGCTGCGCCTAGGCTGGAGGCAGACCCAGTCTCTGCTCTGCAGCCATTCTGATGATGTGCGAAGTCCCAGCTGACCACCTGCTCAGCGCTGTCACACTTTAACCACAATCTCAGCAGGAATGAGCACAGACCCATCCCAAGCTACAGGAGTGAGTGGAGGTGTGGCTGCTCGCCTGGGGCTCACAGCAGGTGTGGGAGCAAAGGGCTGTAGATCTGATCAGGAACCAGAGGCATCAAAGGCAGTTGAGAGATACCTGCCTGGCCAGAATCTAGGACTCCAACCCTTAGCTAGGAAAATGACGGGCAGAATAGTTGGGCAAGTGTAGTGGCAAGAGCCCACCCCAGGCAGCCCTGTTTTCAGTGGGCATTCCCTCTTCCAAAACCCCTACCAATGTGACCTCCTTCTCCTGGAATCTTACATCTGATTGTTTGAGTACGGGTTGAAAGGTGGGTTTGGATAAGGGCTACTCCTGGGCTGTACTGGGGAAGGCGGGTATGCCTGTAGCCTGCATGCCGACTTATTATCACCAGGCTTTGGAAGCAGTGGGGCAGCTGGTACTAGAACAGTTCATGACCCAGTGCGCCTTCCTCCTGTGTCTATTCCTTTCGCTTTGCTTGATGGAGGCTCTGATAGCCCCTTCCCCCTGCTGCTGATGGCAGCTCTGATGGCCCCTTCCCCCTGCTTCTGATGGTGGCTCTGATGACCCCTTCCGCCTGTTGCTGATGGTGGCTCTGATGGCCCTTTCCCCTGCTGCTGATGGCAGCTCTGATGACCCTTCCCCCTGTGTATTTGGGGGTGCAGAGAACACTTTCCCTGGTGTAGAGCTGGTCCTCATTTGTTCATAGATACCATGTCACGATTACTAAGCTCCAAGAAATCAGAAGCTCACAGTGCTCGCAAAGCAAAATTTAACTAATCCTGCTACACGAGGGAAAGCGAGTGAATTTTCTTTCGATGTGTTTGCGAATTCACAGAGAATGTTGAAGTGAGCCAGTCACGGCGCAGACTCTGCAAGAGGGTCTGAAAGGCCAGGACTCCGGGCACTCTTGGCATTCCCTTTCCCTCCCGACAGCCCTGTGGCACGTGTGGGAAGCTCTTTCTCTCCACATTCACGTGGAGTCGCTCAGAGCCAAAATGTTCCACATGCGCCCATGTTCACACGTCATTCAGACAACCTCCATCCGTGTCCTTTTGTGTTGCGGCGGAGGGGGGGGGGGTGGGGGAGGGGGTGGAGGCTAAGCCTGAAGTGGGGACTGAGGTCAGGAAATCACTGCCTAGGGAGAGGTGTGCAGATGGACTCCAGTGAGTGCCGTAAAGGAAGAGGAGAGTTGTGCTTCGTTCAGGTGGAGTAAGAGGCCAGGGGAACGGGGACCCTGTTGTGTGACACTGAGGGAAGACACGAGCAGACATCTCCTCACTTCAGATACAGAACCCATGACAGACCAAAGGACGGATACCGCTGAAATCCACCTGGATGAACCCATGGGTGTTATTGATTGGGGTTCCTTACAGTATGGGTGAGGGGCTACTTACAGGAGTAGAAATGACTCAAAGGCAGCTGCATCACCAAAGCCCATCCAGCATGAGTGACAGCTCACAGAGCTGGGGACCTGAGCACACTGTACAGCTGTAGGAAGCTCCACAGATAAGAGTGTCCTTTGCAGGTCCGGGAAGCAGGGCTGGTCTCTGCTTCTGTCAGTTGGCTGGTCTGGTCTGAGCCTCTTCCAAGAATCTGGGCTGGTCTCTGTTTCTGCTAGTTGGCTGCTCTGGTCTGAGCCTCTTCCAGGAAGCTGGGCTGGTCTCTGTTTCTGCTAGTTGGCTGCTCTGGTCTGAGCCTCTTCTATGCAGCCCAGTTAGTCTGAGAGAGCTCTCAGCTGTCCCTACGGCATATACCTGAAAAGGGAGGGGCCTAGTGTATCTGCTCTGTTTCAGGCAGAGTCTGAAACTTTTGAGTTGTGTACTTCCTGAGTTTAAGGATCTTCCCTGCAGCGTGGAAGGTTTTATCTGGGAGGAAATTGCAAACCCCCTGTTCCAGAAGAACCCTTGGGATAGAGCTAGCCATGGCCTAAGCAGAGGCTCAGGCAGTCTCTTCCCTGAGGAAGATATCGTGTTGAGGGGAACTGGATGACTGGGTGCTGCAGTGGGGTGAGCGTGGATGAGACCGTGAGGGGCCTTCCACAAGGGAAGAGCTATATGTCAGGCTACAGACAGCATGGCCCACTCCATCTAAGGCAGTGGTTTTTCTGAAGCCTCAAATATCGCATCTGAGGGAATTCTGCCTCCTTTACTCCAAAACTAGGGCCTTCTTATAGATTGTGGTGTTAATCTTTTTCATTCACAAAATGATAGTGTGTATTCCACTTGATTCTGTTGGAGGAATAAAAGTTTGGCAATTCATTTGGGGTCTGTTTTAGCAAAGCGTCCAGTGTGTCCAAGTCTGGACTCTCAGGGGAGTAGAATCCTGCATGCAAGTTGTTGCTACTGAGAGCAATTGTCTCTGTGGCATGTTACCTGACAGAATGACCTCAGGGAGGGGACCTATTTTGACTCATGACTTCATAGGGATTTCTGTTCACGGTGGCAGGGAAGGAGTCCAGTGAGCTGGCTCAGTCTATGGCAGGACGTAGCAGACGATCTTCATTTGTGGTTATCCAGGAGACAGAGAGGAAGACTGGCACTGTGGGCAGGTAGAACCTCCCAAGTCTCTTTCCTAGTGACCCACTTCAGCTATCCAGGTTCTGTCTTCTAATAGCTCCCATCTGAGCATCCAAAACATGAACCTCTGGGGAACATTACAGTTCAGACAAGAACCGTGACAGAGTGTGGTAATTGTGACAGAGAGTATGACCATCACGCAGGGGATGGTCATGCTGTGTTTGTTCTGGGCTTCTCTGGAGAGCAGCCTTCTTCCTCTCAGTTGTGGCCTCTGGGAAAGGGACCCATGGCGTTGGGCCCCCTCATTCCCCTCCTCTTGGCCTGAGAACACAACTGGCCCTCCGGTTTTTGACTCCGCCTGCAGGTCATCTTCGGGGAGACAGTCTTCGCACTCCGCTCATTCTTCTTAAACCACAGGCCAGAGCAAAGGTCTGTTCTCTTGGTACCTGCTGCGAAGCTGTTTTCTCCCTGAGGCTGCTGAGGGATTTGGGGGTAATCATGCTGTTTTGAGCACACAATGTCTAGAAGCCCTTTAACAAGCCAACCTGCCTTCACAGGTGAGGCCTGCTGGGCTTGCCTCCCTGCAGGAAACCCAGACAGACCCCTTGTGCCAGGTCGTGCCACTGTCCTGCTTCCTGGCATCGACCTTAGTCCACCTGCCCCGCCCCTCACTGAACCCAGAAAAAATGGCCGCATTCTCTGCTGCCTCTGTCCTCCTGCAGGGGCCTGTCTTCATCGATGCTGGGCCTGTCCTTGGCTGATGATGCCTTTTTGGGGTTTTGTTTGTTTGTTTGTTTTGTTTTGTTTTGTTTTTTGGTTTTGGGGACAGGGTTTCACTATGTAGTCCAGGCTAGCCTTGGACCCATGGTCCTCTTGCCTCCTCCTCTCGAGTGCTAGGATTACAGGTGTTTGCCATCCTGCCTGGCTTGTAGCAATAACTTTGTTTTTGTTGGTTTGACATTGAGTTTTCTTTGTCTTGTTTTTTTTTTTATGATAAATACTGCTTCTAAGGAAGAAATGGTCCAACCTGTTATCCTTACATACTGTTGACAGTGCTGAGCCATCCTTGTGTCCTTCTACCCTGTCTGAGGTTACCTAACCGCCCTGCTCTGCTCTGTGACCATCCCCCAAGGGCTCTCCCTCTGCCTGAGGAGCCCCGTGTCATGCTCAGGCTGAGGGGCAGCTTCTGGCTGCCGCCTATGGCCTCTCTTCTTGGAGCAGCTCCAGCCCTACTCTGAGGGCTCCCTTTGAGACTCAGCCATTTGCTGCCTGCATCCTCCAGACGTCATTGTGACGCCTGCTCCCTTCCTCTGCCTTCAGGTTCATGGAGACTCTTGTCCCCTGTCCCTCTGCCTTCTTCCCAAGTGCTGGAATTCCACGTGTTTGCCATGACAACTGGCTGGCACTTACCATGTTTTTGTAGTTTTGAATTGTGTCCTCTTTGTCTCCTTTACTGGATGGTAAATGCTACTGGGCTCCCTCAGCTGGTGGCCCATGGTTGTCTAACCACACATTACCTAACCTCTCAGCACACCCACTGGCCAGATCCCCACCCCGGGAGCAGTCTCCTTATGACCTCCTGTGCGGGTCTACTCCGCTGCCGGGTAAGTATCTGTGCCTCAGCAGGTAGCTCTTGACCTGGGATGTCCAACTCTTTGACACTGGGACATGATGTTGTCAGCTGTAAACGAGTCAGGCTGAGTTCATAGCTTTCCTGAGATGTATGTGGTCCTCAGGCCACAGGTTACAATGCCCGGACCTAAACATTCTCGCTTCCATCCTACCACCCCACTTGGCAATGCCAGACACACAGGGTCTGGGAGCAGAGAGCATGCAGGGCTGTGAGCAGCTAGCTGACGGTGGAGGCCTCCAGTGGCAGCTGGTGACAGACGCGGCCATCTGTCACGAGAGGACAGAGCTCACATCGGGGCCTTGCCAAGGCAGTCTTTTTTGCTCTCAGACCCTTTCTTTGCCTGACAGGAAAACAGCATCTGAAAGGGTACAGCATTTCCTGGTATTCCAGTGATGAGGAATGGGCAACCCTAGGCTTGCTCACTGGGTAGCACGCCTCCATGTGGAAAAAAAGCTTTATCTGGTGTCCACAGCTGCCATCTGGTGGCTGGATGGACTTTTGGACCCGACACAGCTGTGCTCACTCAGCTGCCCTTTTAAGGTCCTCTGGGGTCATTGGGATGCAGAAGAGCCCAGTCCGAAGATGGAATCCCCTTCGGGTGGCCCCTTCCCTCTTCCTACCCCATGCTGCTCATTCTTCCAGATTCCAGCGTCTTGGTGCCTCTGCTGGATTTCCTCCCCACTCACCAGCCCTCAGGTCCTCAAACACAATGCTGTATCCCCTTGTCAACATGTCCCTGGCATCTTCAGCCATGCCCCAGCATGAAACTCCTGACCTAACCCTACCTGTGGGCCTGTGGGCTCTGTGACACCAATTTAGTTACTTCAATGTCAGCAATGGTCCATGGCAGTCACCTTTCTTGTACCCTTGACTCTGATGATCTCCTTTCTTGGATTTCTTTCTTTTCTATTATTTATTTATTTATTTATATTTTTGAGATGGGGTCTCAGTGTCTTTAGTCCTGGCTGCCTAGAACGCAATTTGTAGAACAGGCTAGTCTTGAATGCACAAAGATCCACTTGCCTGCCTCTTGAGTGCTGGGTTTAAAGCAATATGCCCTGCCACCTGGCCTTGGCTGCTCCCTCAGCTCCTGCTTGGTGGGGAGGTGTTCTTGTTTGCTTGCCCAGCTGCTTAGCTTTCCCCACCCCTGCTTGTCTGTCTCCTAACCATGGGCAGCTGGGCACCAGAAAGACCTAGGCTCACATCCCGACCTTGGCTTGCATTAGCTGGTCAATGTTCCCCTGTTTCCGCCCATAGATCTGGAGGTTGCCTGAGTAGATGGAATTGTGTTGCACAGAGTACCGTGGCCCCGTTGTTCTCTGAGAGTTAAACAGCCACAAAGCCATTTGAGGCGGCATCAAACAGGCGGTGATTCAGAGTTTGTCCTTCCGGGATCTTGTGGAGTGTGGAGAGGTGTACATGAGAGGGGAGACAGCTCCAGGTCAGGCCTGTGGAGCAGGAAATCTTCGGGATGTGACAGTGCAGGCAGCAGGGGAGCCCCAAACTCAGAAATCTGTAGTAGGAAGTACTGTGGTGCACGCCCCCACTGCACTTCCCCTGTCACCACACTTAGCCGCAAGTGGTAAACAGTGTATAAAGCTCTGGTATTGGCCCAAAAGACTAGAAAAGGGATCTCTGTGAAGCTAGAAAATATCAGATGAGAAAGAGGGAGGGAGAGGAAAAGAGAAAGGGAGAGAGAGAGAGAGAGAGAGAGAGAGAGAGAGAGAGAGAGAACACATACATGTTTGATAAACTTACCCCATAAAGTAGTTTATGAACCAAGTATGGTAGTGCATGCCTATAATATCAGCACTCAGGAGGTTGAGGCAGGAGGATTGAAAGTTGGGACCGGCATGGACTAAATGGTAAGATCTGCTTCAGAAAAATCTTAAATTGTTTATAAAGTCCTGGGCTCATGTCTTTTTGTCTCATACCTAGGTGACTTCACTAGTAAGCTCCATAAAACATTTGTAAAAGAAACAGCACTGTCTTCTAGAAATCAGAGAGAGATCCCCAGGCCATTGCATGACGATGCTGTTGCCTTGATACAAAATTAGGCAAAGATGGTACAGAAGAGCCCCAGCTCAATGTCTGTCGTGAACATAGTTTGTAAAATCTTCAAAATATTAGTAGTTGGAATCCAGAAAGACATAAGTAGTTCACATGATCAAGATGGATTGAGGCCAGGAGCCTAACAAAGTCAGCTTTTGATGATCAGTCTAAGGAGCAGGAACAAAGCCAGTGTCACCCTGTGTATGCCGCATGCTTCTTGGAGATGGACAGAGATTCCCGCTCTTATCCCCTGACCCATGCTCACTCGCGGTCAGCAGATCAATCAGAGAAGGGCAGCAAAGACACCCAGATCAGAATGGGAGAAGCAGACCATCCTTGCTTGCAAACGACCCAAGAAAGCTGTAGAAAAATCCTTAAATATCAGCAGCATGTCACCCTGTGTTGTTTCTTTGCTTGTTTGATTTGTCAGTTGTTACATTGGTCATGGGGGCACATACCTCTAATCCCAGCCTTGTGGAACTGGAGGCAGGAGGAGAGAATTGGAGACCAGCATGGGATCCTTACTGAGATGCAGGTCAGCATGGGATCCATTTTACCAAGCCTCCCTGGGTAAGGTGGCAGGATTGTTTACAAAAAAAAAAAAAAAATTCAAGCCACTCACATGTCCTGTTTAGCAAATTTTATTTATTGTATGTTGTGTATCTAGAATTTAAACATGATGGTCACCTTACATTTTATCAGCCCACACTTTGTCCTGTCGTGGGGAACTGTGATACCTGGTTTCCTTGGGGCCTCTGCTGTGGACCTCGTAAACATTGCAGCTTGAATGGAAATAGATCCTGGCAGTCGGGGGCCAAGGACTACCACAAAGTCATCGTAAGTACAGCAGCTTACAGCCCGCTCCAGAGAAAGGGTTTCCCTGTGTAACAGCTGCTCAGGTTCCCGGACCTGAATGACAACTATGCTCTGCTTGGGAAAGGTTTGCCCAATGAAAGTGTTACAGTTCTGCTGCGCTCTGGCCCCTGAGAAAATTACTTCTTCGCTCTGCTACACTCCAGCGAAAGGACTTCACCCACACCTCATTCAAGGGATTTATTGGGAGGGAAGAATCCCGGAGGGCGACTGCCTCTGCTGGGGTGAAAAAGGCAGCTCCCCACTTATTATATAGGATTTCTTTTTTTAAAAAATATTTATTTATTTATTATGTATACAATATTCTGTCTGTGTGTATGCCTGCAGGCCAGAAGAGGGCACCAGACCCCATTACAGATGGTTGTGAGCCACCATGTGGTTGCTGGGAATTGAACTCAGGACCTTTGGAAGAGCAGGCAATGCTCTTAACCTCTGAGCCATCTCTCCAGTCCCTTATATAGGATTTCTTAGGGGCAGAGTTTTTCCAGGGTGAAGATTTTCATGATGGGAATTGGTCAGATTTCAATCCTTGAGTTTGGGCAAGCTCAGAGATTGCTGGATTTCGTGCTCAGGGATTGGTTGGTTTTGGTGCTGAATTGGTCAGGGGCAAAGTGTGTTTCTTTGGCTCTGGTTTCAGGGTAGTGAATTGGCTCTATTCTCAAGGTCAGGGTGTGCTTTTTGTCTCTGGTTTCAGGGCCAAGTCTTTGGCTCTGGTTTCAGGTCAAGGCGTGCTACTTTGGCTGGCCTTTTTAACCCTACAGACCTCCTCTTGGTCTGCAGGCAAACCACCTTTATTTATAAGCAAATAAAAATATCCTTTAAGTTAACACAAGGGGGCGCTAGAGGATGGCTCCTGCACGTGCCCTGCTTCTATATGGATGCCCAACATAAGGCTCAGAGCGTGTGAATCATTGTTAGATGGTCTTTCTATCCACCTCACGGGTGAGGGGAAGTCTGGAAAGCTGCAGGAGCTGGGCACCAGCCAGCCACCTTTTTATCTGGGACTTCACTTCCGTAGGCTGGCCAGGCTCAAGGTCTCCCATCTCTGGCCCTGTACCCTTCCCTTCCCTGCCACCACTTTGATGTCACAGCCTATTCTGACATCATAGCCCAGTGTCAGAATCTTCTCACCAGCCAGATTCTTCCCTTAGAGTGACAAGACAGGCAGCTGAGCAGGGCTGGAGTGTGGGTAGCTGGTGGCCCTGGGGGCCTACCCTAAAGAACATCTGGGCAGCCCGTCAGCCTATCACTCCAAGATGGAGATCCTCTAAAAGGTAAGGCTTGCAAGCATCCCTCCTGTTGGCTCTGATACCCAAAATTCCTGGGGAGTGTGGGGTTGGCATGGCTTTGTAAACCCCTCTCTGGAACTTTCTGTTTGTGTCCCTAGGACACAAGCGGCTTGAACACTCAATGGTTTTCCCTTCTTACATGAAGGAATGGCTTTCTGAAATGTGATGTCTGTCTCCCTCCCTCCATCCATTTATTTT
The DNA here is from genome assembly GCF_903992535.2 of Arvicola amphibius. NCBI lineage: Eukaryota > Metazoa > Chordata > Mammalia > Rodentia > Cricetidae > Arvicola > Arvicola amphibius. The sequence continues at coordinate 67,951,422 of NC_052047.1, read as the reverse complement.
TATGTGTATGGTATTTTGACTATATGTATGTGTATCATGTACGTGCTGTGCCCACAGAGGCTGGAAGATGGCATCAGATCCCCTGGGGTTATGAGCTACCATGTGGGACTCAGAGCCTGGGATCTAGAACCTGGAGTCTTCAAAAGAGCAAGCAGTGCCTGTAACTGCTAAGTCAGATCTCTAGCCCCTTCCATCTCTTTGGAGACAGGGACAGTTGTGTAGCACACGCTGGCCTAGGACTTTCCATGTGTGTTAGCTTAGGCTGGCCTAAGAGTCCCTTCTATCTCAGCTTCCTGAGTGCTGGGAGTTGTGTGTGCCAAGAAAGGGGCAATTCTATAGTTGGAGAAATGAGGGTTTCTGGGTTTTATTAAAGCTAGGACAGGATGGGCTGGGGACAGACACACTTCTGGAGATCTCCTAGCAGGTAGGACCGTCAGCATGAAGTTGTTGCTAATTTGAAAAGTAGAAAGGTACCTTAAAACCTTGGGGACAGGGTCTTAAAAACCTTTTGTTTAATTGTTGTGGGAAAGTCAAGACAAAAAGTCAAGGGCCTGAGGCCCCTGTGTGTTCTTATCACAGCCAGTCTTGTCTGGAAGCCCCTGCTGGTTCAGGACACACATCTGTCACTCCATCTCCCCCACCCCTCTCTGTAGCAGACCTTGTACCTAGTGCCTTATGTATACTAGGCGAGCCCCCCCACACACACACCTTTTTAAAAATTTTGCGACAAGGTTTTGCTACATTGCCCAGGCTGGCTTTGAACTTGTTCTGTAGCCCAGGTGACCTTGAACTTGTCATCCTTCCAGTTCGCCCCTAAAGTGGTCAGGATTGCGGGCCTATGCCACTAGGCCCAGCTCATCCATGTATCCTTAAAGAAGGGTTTTTGTTTTTATTAAAACTGTTATGCCCAGATTATGAAGTCCCCCAAAAACCAACTGCGAGAACCAAGTCCTGTATGTGAAAGCAAAGAGCCTTTATTCTTATTCAAGTTTGAACTTGGACTCTCCATGTGTCCAACATATTGGCAGATCAGAGAGACCCGAGCTCAGTTGGGGTGAGGGATTTCTAAGGTTCAGGACCCCTGATTGACTGACATGGTCTAGAGGTGTCCAGGTGAAAAGCGATGGGTGTGTGCTGGCAGGTGAGCCTATCTACAATGGTTGGAATGTTAGGAATTTCCTTTGGATAGTCTGTTCCTGGGTGGTGCCTGGGTGGTCTGTGGTCTGTTTTGGAACCAGGTATTGCCTCAGGGTAAACTACTGAGACTCGGGCCTCTGTAGTACTTCTCAGGGCTGGTTCCTACAAAATCATGACACCCAAACCTGTGAAATCTACACTGGCTTGAGGTTCGCTTAAAGGAGCTGTGTTCTTTCCTTTCTACCTGGCAGAGTGTGAGGGAGGTAGAAAGGGGATTCAGGGGGCTGAGAAAGGACCCAGCGTTAGCTTCCAGCCGAGAAGCTGGCTTCTGAGCAGTCCCAGGGCATCATAAAGGAAGTTAAGGAACCTTGCTAGAGATATTTTGGCTCTTCCCTGGGAAAGGAGGTGGGCCTCAGGACAGCCTTCTGAGGGCTTGGCCTTGGCGGGTAGAGATGATAAGGGTGGGTGGGGCTAAGTGGGGAGCTCTGAGCCAGGGCGGCACAGAACACCTACCATGTGCAGGCTTGGCTTTGGATGCCACCCTATGACCCACTCAGATGGCTGTGGCTTGCTGAGGGGCTCAGGTGCATGGGTTGCCAGGTTCAGATGGATGGCTTTTCCTAGTGCGAGTGACAGGAAGTAGGCGTTCTGACCTGGGCCCTCCACCGCCTCAGCCAAGCCCATCAGGGTAGAAACAGGCACTGTGGGAGTTCTAAAATTGGTGATCTAGTCAAAAAGGCTGAATGTAGCAGAAGCCACTGCCAGGACTGTCTCAGCCTCACCAGGGACATGAGCGTAGCTTTCCTGCCAAGCATTGATTACTTGATTACTAGTTACTTACTGGAATACCGCACAGAAGCACACACACACACAGGCCTTTGTAATTACCAGGTCGGACAGACTGGTACACTGTTGTCATTCAGACGTGAGACTGACACACTCGACCTTAACCTGAGGCAAGTGTGACAAGGGTCGTAGCATTTTCCTGGGTGCCTTCCGCACTCCACTTCGTCTTCACCCTCAAAGGTCAAGACTACTACTATCCTACACCACAGAAAGAAGCTGGGTACGGAATCTCAGTTGCCCGGTGGCACCAACAGGTGTGGCTGACTAGAAAAGTTGGGATTCTGACTTTGACCTTGAGTTTCTGTGAGACCTTTCTTCCCACCAAAGGTAAGAAAAACATTGGCATCTCAAGATGACTATGAGGGGGAATAGCAGCAACAAAGACAGTAAAACAGAACCACACAAAACAAGGAGGTGAGAGGGAGCCAAGAGGAGCAGCTGGAAATTCATTGTCCCCATTGTCCTCGGCCCCTCCACTGACCATAGACCTAAGGCTTCTGGGAAGCAACTGTTTGGAGACACAGGCAGGATGTTCAGAGGACGCCCAAGGCCACACATAGGGCCTTGTGTGTGGTGCGGCAGCTGTGTACTTAGCCACATTGGTGGGGGCAGGCGTCAGGCTGGAGCGAGCTGCTGCCCTCCTTCAGACAGACACCTTCACCTCCTCACTCCACCGGCCTTTATTCCATGTTTGTGGTCTTGGGTGATGGGTGTTATCCTAGTTCACTTTCTGTTGCTGTGATAAAGCACTCAGAGCCAAAACAGCTTTAGGAAGGAGAGGGCTCATCTGGCTTGTACTTCCAGGTTACAGTCCGTCATTGAAGGAAGTAAAGGCAGAATCTCGAAGCAGAAACCATGGAGGAATGATGCTTCTCGGCTCAGTTATAAACGTGTGTTTAGCTAGCTTTCTTATCTAGTCCAGGTCCACCTGCCTAGGGATGGTGCCACCCACAGTTCTGTGAACGTTCTGTACTCTGAGGAGTAAGTTAACTTCTTGTGGCAGCCAGGCCCTAGATTCTTTTCAAACTAGAGGTCTTGGGCTTTAAAATGAAAATCATAGGATAGAGGAGAGAGAGAGAGATAACCTTGAAAGCCATACTGGAGTAACATACAGATTTATTTAACATGATTAGTAAAAACCTAAAGACAGATTTTGGGGTTCAACCTGAAGGTCAGAAAAGCAAAAGAGACAGACAGCCAGTGGCTCCTAACCTCGTATCTCAGTCCAAAATGACGACCCTGCCTCTAGGAGTCTCAGAATGACTGCGTGTGAGAACTGTCTCCTCCCTGTAATGATTTAGATAAAACTCTGTGTTCCCTGAAGGCCAGCCTGGTCCCAGGCAGGTGGGAGGTGGCAGGTGAGAGACCTCAGTGGGTCAGCAGGGCAGCTGGTTGTGAGGAGCCATGGTGAGTGAGACAGCTAGACGACATGCAGAGAAAGTGGGTATAGTTTATTTAGAAGGTTATGGAGGGGAAAGGGAAAGGGTTAAAGGAGAGAAGGGGAAAGAGGAGAGAGAGGCGTGGGTGTGGGGAGACGAGAGCTAGAGAGTGCAGAAGTTACCTTTTCAGGAGAGAGCTGAAAGAGAGCACAGGCTGGAGGAGGCAGGATATCTGCTTCCCTAGGTGGAACTCCGTGGAAAGGGAGGGGTTGGGAGAGGACGGGGCTTGTCTTTCAAAGGGACAGGGTACCCAGGTGACAGACCAGGCCAACAGATCATTACATTCCCATCTCTTTCTTATAATAAAAAGGCGAGAAGTTAGACACAACAGGTTAAAGGAATTGGGACAGTAGATTCTCAAGACTGCTTCCTGCTTATTTGTGGGAGTCATCTTTGGGGGAACCTGAGAAAGCTGGGTGCTGGTCACATCCTGGGGTAGCTGGTCGCTTTACTCCTGTCCAGGGTTTGTGATATGGAACTGTCCAGTGTCTCTTGAGCCTGGCAAGGTGTTGGCAGAGGACAAAGTTAAGTTTAGGAAGAAAAAATTTTCAGGACCAGGGAGTCGAGAGGGGTGTATCTGATCTGTTTAAGGCAGATCCTTCAATTCAGCTCCCTGGAACTCACAACAATTCTTTGGGTTTGTGAAAACATAAGTTTTAGACATATATAAACAGCATATTTAGGTCAGAATGACTGTGATGGATATTTTTGCACAATGAAAAGTATTTTTAAGACTATGAAAGGCAGCGGGAGAGAGAAATTTGATAACTTGTATTTGTTCTCACACCTTTATAACTTGCAGGTGCACATCTTAATAACTTGTATTTGTATATTACTGAAATTTGCTTGGCGAGGCTGTCCTTTTACACCAACAAAATCTCTCGGGTGTCAAACCGTATCAGAGATCTTTGAGAAGGATAAAATTTTACTTGAGTTCCAGTGATACTATCCATGTCTGGAGACCTTCAGTTTAGAGGAAAGGCAGTTGTGCCCAGTGGTCAGTGCTGGGCAGTTGAAGCGAACTGTAGATGGACATCGTTCTGTGCCCACCTGTCTTCTGTCTTCTTTGGAGGAAATAGAGGGCTGCTAGGAGCCAACCTGTCTCTGTTATGAAAAGTCTTTTAGTAATTAAACATTTAAATGCCAGATTCCCCAGATCTCTGAGCAGTTGAGGGCTGTTTATCGGGTACAGTATAGAGTCTTCCTGGAGAACTGAGTCCGAGCTTGACTGTACTGGCTCTCAACCTAACGGGATATTTGTACTTGTGAAAGACAAAGAAGGAAAAAACTGTTTGCAATAAAGCTGAACGGTGGAACTGACAATAGTGAAGAACAGCTTAATATATTTTAAAACAGGGTTGGTTTACATATACAGTATTTTTTGTAAGAGACTTAAAAGTACATATCAATTTAAAACATGAGGTACTGTTTTTGAAGTCTGGAATGAGATACAATGGACAATTATAACAGTAAATACATGTGCATTTACATCCAGTTGAATTTAAGTCTTTTTTTTTTTTCTTTTTTCTTTTTTTGGTTTTTCGAGACAGGGTTTCTCTGCAGCTTTTTTAGAGCCTGGCCTGGAACTAGCTCTTGTAGACCAGGCTGGCCTCGAACTCACAGAGATCCGCCTGCCTCTGCCTCCCGAGTGCTGGGATTAAAGGCGTGCGCCACCACCGCCCGGCTGAATTTAAGTCTTATACACATAGAGTTAAATGAAAAGTGAGGAAAGGAAGCTGGCTGGGTGGGACCTCATGTGGAGAGCCTACTGCCTGCTCTTTGGCTAGGGGCGGAACCTCTGACTCCTCCCTTTGTTAAACTTAAAATAAATGGCGGCATCCATGGTTGTCCACATCATGTGACTATTTAAATTTAGCCATCCTCTGGTAGAAGTTAGAAATGTGGTTGGTTTTCCATAGCTGAAAACGTGAGAATGGCGAACACAAACCCCAGGGCAACTAGCTGTTCGTCTTCAGGCCAGCATGGGGGGTGATAATAAAGCCGAGTTGATTCCGGACCTGTCTGCTCAGGAACCAGGGGTTAGGACTGCTCTGAGCAGTCCTTACAGCGGCGAGGATCACCTACAAGAGGTCCAAAAAGGAAAAATAAAAAACAACACACACACACACACACACACACACACACACACACAATCAGAACAGCGCAAGGACAACTCTGAGTGGTCCACTCACGTTTTTAGCTATGAGAAGCAGTGAATCAGAAAAACATCCAAGGGGCCCTGGGCTCCAAAAACTAATGCACCACCCAGTGACTGCAGTGCTAAAGGAGAACTCCAGAAAGGGCAGTCACGCGAGAGGCTCTGGGCCCAAAAGGGAGCAGTCTTACCAACTGTCCCAGCGGACTGACCGGAAGTTAGAAAGTGAGCTGGTAGAAGGTCCAGGTTTAGGATTTTTGCCTGCAACACAGCAGTGGTAGAAACAGGGCTCCGAGAATGTAGAGACAGATTCTGATGCTGCCCTGGGAGGTAGAAGGGGTGTGTGTGGGGGGTTGGGGGGGTGTCAGCAGGACAGAATGCCTGTTATGCCACCAAGCTGGGAACTGGAGTCGAGCCCACGAGACAGAGCAGGGCTGGGCAGCAATGGGAGAAAGGAAAAAAGGGGAAGGAAAAGGTGGGGGAGAAGGGAGAGAGGCAGAAGTTACCTCTCTTAGGAAGAGAGGTGGGAAAAAAGAGATCTCAGGCTGGAGGAGGCTGGATAGCCACTTCCCTTGGTGGAAGGGGAGGGGTTGGGAGAGAGTGGGGCTTGTCTCTTAAAGGGACAGTGTACCCAGTATACCCAGGTGACAGACCAGGCCAGCAGATCATAACACTCCCATTTTATAATCCTCTCTAAGGCTGAGATTAAAGGCATGCACCACTACTTCCTGGTTTCTATGGCTAACTAATGTGGCTACTGGGGTTAAAGGTGTGTGTCACCACTGTGTAGTGTGGGGCTGCAGGCCACTTCCCGCCGTCCGGCTCCTGGCCGCCTGGCTAGCTTATAACCCGAAATAACAACACACAAACTGTATTCATTTAAACACTGCCTGGCCCATTAGTTCCAGCCTCTTACTCACATCTTGATTAACCCATATCTAATAATCTGTGTAGCCGGGAAGATTCTAGCGTATGTCCATCTTGGGCTGGAGCTTCATCGCGTCTGTCTCACTGAGGAGAGGCAGGGCAATTGTCTGAGCCATCTATCTCACTTCCTTCTTCCTGTTCTGTCCACCCCACCCACCTAAATCTTGCACTATCAAAAAGCCAAGGCAGTTTCTTTATTAACCAATGAGAGTCCTCCATCACCACTGCCTGATCTGTAAGGCTGATCAGCAGCTGTTTACTCTCTGTACTTCAGGCAAGTACCTTCAACTCATGCTCTGTGCCTGCCAGGAAGCTCTGGACTGGGGAAGCAGCCCACAGACATGTGGCTTCCTTACTAAAAGACCGATCGCCTAGTTCAAGCCTGCTGTTGACGCGAGCAGGAGCCCTGTGCTTGCTGCATGTCCTAGGCCGCGCTTGCAGGCTGCACTTGTTGCTGCAGGAACTAGCAGCAGTGATTGCCTGCAGGAATGTCCTGCCTTTGAAGTTCTTTCCCAGTTTCACTGGGAAAGCTCTGGAAAGAAAGGGGGTTCCTTTGTCATAGAAATAGAGCTGGGGAGAAAATACAGGCCTCCTGTCTCGCCTGAGCTATGTGGAGACACACAGGCAGTGCCTTTGGTAGCCGGGAGTTCTTTTTCCATGGTATTTGCTGGAATCACTGCCCACCTCAGCTGCTGGTGTGGCCCTTTGTCCCTGCTCCTCGTGTCTCAGAACGTATTACAAAACACTCACTTGTCTAGTTGGGGTTCTATTGCCGTGAAGAGACACCATGACCACGGCGACTTGTATATAGAGGGAAGCATTTCACCGAGGTGGCAACTTAGAGTTTCCGAGGTTCAGTCCATTATCATCATGGTGGGGAGCATGGCAGCATGCAGGCAGGCATGGTACTGGCTACATCTTGATCAGAAGGCAACAGAAAATGGTCTGTGATCCTGGGTGGTATCTTGTGTTTAGGAAACCTCAGAGCCTGCCCCCACAGTGACACACTTCATCCAGCAAGGCCACACCTCCTCATAGTGTCACTCCCTGGGAGCTTATGTGGTCTGGTCACATTCAAACTACCATACCACTAGACAAGTGTCCCCCAACACATGCGGTGGATGTTGAAACAGCAGATGGTACCAAGCCTTGTGTGTATGCTCTGACTTCCTATCCACAGATACCTATAGTATACTTTTACTTCCTACTTAACGAAGGTCTTGACAGCTTCTCCTCGGCCTATCCCAGTTTCCAACATCACTTCTCTCGTGCTTTGGGGCTGCTATTGAGTAAAATGAGTGCATCCTGAACACAGGCACTGTGATGCAGAGGCAAGCAACCTGGTAACTGAGGTACCCACTAAGGGTATGTGGGAGGGTGCTGCATACAGATGGGTACCTACTAAGGGGACGCAGGAGGGTGCTACATACAGCATGGGTACCTACTAAGGGGATGCGGGAGGGTGCTGCATACAGATGGGTACCTACTAAGGGGACGCAGGAGGGTGCTACATACAGCATGGGTACCTACTAAGGGGATGCGGGAGGGTGCTGCATACAGCATGGGTACCTGGTGTTGGGACCATTTGGAGTCCTGGCCTCCGGCTGCTCTTCCCCGCTAGTGATTTGAGCTTCTGGGAGCTGTATCAAAGTTGTTTACCAGCCCTGCTTCCTGAGCACGCAGTGGCCTAGCCTTGACCGAGGATCAGGTGATGAGGTCTTCATCTGTGGACTCACCTGGCTGGGTTAGGTATAAACACCTGTTGGCCCACCTAGCTGTGTTAGGTATAAAACCTCCGTGGTGCTGTTCAATAAAGGGCTTCCTCTACCAGCAGCTTGAGAGGTGTATGTGCGTTCAATCCTGACGTCCTTCGCTCGGTTTCGCCAGGCCGTGCAGGCGCGGCAACCTCGGACACAGATGGTTTGCACCCTAGAAAGTCTAGTATTTAATCCTTCTAATAAGAGTGGGGTACTACTTAGGAATACTTTCAGTGTTGCCTTTGGACAACACTGTGAAAAGAAAAACCGCAGCTAAGGAGCGGCTGCTGGGCGCTCTGCTTAGCTCTCCTCTTACCCGAATATTACCTTTGTATGTGTGCATGTGAACAAGTGTGGGGGTGCCCAAGGAGGCCAGCAATGGGCATGAGATCCCCCACCTGACCTGGGTGCTGGGAACCAAACTCTGCCTCTTGGCAGGAGCAGCAAGTGCTCCTCGGTCACCAGGTCGTCTCTCCAGCCCCTTAGTGTTATTTTGATGTCACTTTCCCATCAACTGTGCGTTTCCTGTGTGACAGTCAGAGTCTGGTTCCGTACAAAGAAGACTCCCCTGGTCCACGTGCCCCAGTTTGTTTCTGTTGCTGTGATAAAGACCACAACCCAGAGCAATGCGGGGAGGACAGGGAGGAGAGGGTTGATTCCAGCTCTCAGGTCCATCACCGAGGGGAGCCAGGGCAGGGACCACCCGGAGCCTATGGAGGACCATGGCCTGCTCTGTTTGCCTTCTTATTTCTCCCAGGACCCCGTAACCATAGATATCACTGCCCACAGTGGGCTGAGCCTTTCCACATTAGTCACCAAGAAATGTCCCACATTTTCTCAGTTGAGATTCCTTCTCAGATGACTTCAGCTGTGTCAAGTTGACAAAAAACAAACAAACAAACAAACAAACAAACAAACAAAAACTGGCCAGCACACCCTTCTGTATTCTGTTTGTTTTGGTACAGACGCTACCTACCCAGGCTGACCTCGAACTCCTGGTCTTCCTGCTTCTGCCTCCCCCACACTGGGATCACAAGCTAACCTATTGTGCCAGAAGACAGGTTTATGATAGTCTGGGGCAAGGGGATGGCATGGCGAGGGATAGAGATTTTGAGATTGAGAAATTTGTACGTTATCAAGAGACTGTGATTATTTGGGGTTATATATGTTGGTCAAAACTTACTAAGCTGCCCTCTTTAAATATAAACATTTTGTTGCAAGTCAATCATATCTCAATCAAGGTTTTTTAAGACTCATTTTGAAGACAAAGAGTGGGGAAAATGCATGCTCATCGAGATTCTGTGGGGACACATCTTCCAGCTAAGGCAATCACTATGTGTCCCCTAAGACCAAAAGGTCCGGAATTTTCCTGGGCTCCAATTCCTCCCTCCTCCTGCTACAGCCTAGCTCCTTGCTTCAGCAGACACCTCCCAGCTCTCTCCCCTGGAGCAGGTGCACAGTGCACAGCCCAGCACTCCCTGAGAGCATCAGCCTGGTTAGCTGATGCCTGCAGAGGTGGAGGCGCTCTGGCAGGATTCTGTTAGTGAATGCAGAACACCTTCTCCAGCTGCTCACCAGCAGGATGCCAGCTCGATAGCTGATAAAATTCCAGCACACACTCCGCTCCCTTCTCCTTGAGGTTCTATGCAACAAAACCGCTCCCGACTAAGAGCATCAGGGAGGCATGGGGCTCAGGCTGCGCTGTAATCAGTTGTGGTCTGGAGAGCTCCAGGACCCGCTGGCTGCTCAACCAGGATGTCCTCCACCAAATAACAAACCAAGCAACCCTTTCTGAGTCCTACCTATCACCCCATATCCTTGTCTAGGAGGAGGCAGGCATAGGTCTCAAAGCCTGCATGCGAAGGCTGAATCCTGCTGTATTTCCTGGGCACCTGCTAAGCCCCAGACCCTGCATTCACACTGAGCCGCACATGATGACCACAGAGAGTCACTGTCTTCCTGAACACAAGTTGGGTTTGGAGGACATATGTTAACCATGCACCACTACCTCCTAAGGTAATCAACATACAGACTTTCTTCCTCCCTGAGCAGGGCTGCCCTTCTTTGGATGACCTGTCTTCATTTCTGCGTCCTGTGATTTGGATTGATCCCTGTCTTAACCCCCCACACAGGAACTCAATGGAAGCCCTGTCTGAAAACTGTTGGTACCCAACGGTCTCATCCATTCAACCCTTTTTATGCTCTGACTCAGACTGTAGAATCCCCTGCAGCACACTGCCCCTCCCCAAAGGTACTGAGATGTCATCATTGTTCTGAACCTTGCAGTTACCTTAGACCTGGGAACAGCAGAGCCTTTCAGACAAATCATACCCTCATGAATTCACCCCAAAAGGATAACATATGGGAACTGAAATGTCCCTCAACCAATAAGGACATCCCTGAAACTCTTTGTACTACTGGGACTGAGTAATGATCAGCCAGAGAGCACACTGGCCAGGGATCTTGTAAGCGTAGCTCCTACTCTGTCCTGATTCTTGCATCTAACCTAGAGATCATGTCTGCCCAGAATACAGACTCGTGGTCACTGAACCCCTTCATTGGTACTTCCCAGCATGACTGTGTTGATTTGCTCTTCTTTCTCTGCTCTTGATTCTCCTCTTCAGCTAGCATGTTGGGACAGGCAGTTGAGCATAGCCTGGTAGGACTCCTGAGGCCTCCAGGACTCTTGCCCTAGATTTCTGGCCACACTCAGAGAGCCTATTTTGTCTAAAGGGGAATGACTGATGTGCTGATAAGCTGTTTGCTCACAGATCTGACTGGTCATGTAACATCTTGTCATTAGGAATGTCTGCAAAGAAGGCAACCTAGGAACCAGCCAAGGGGCAGACAGTTGTCATCCCACCACTGGCTATGGTAGGAACAAATTAAATACCAGTTGGGCTATTTTGAAAGACTTGTCTCCAAAACAAAAGCACAAAGCAAAACAAAAACCTAAGAACGGAAATCACATGATCATCTCAGTAGCTGCAGAAAAAGTCTAACAGCTCATGACAGAATCCCAGAAGGAACTAGGGATGAGAGGAATGCAGCTTGACATAAAGAGGCTACATATGACACATGGATAGCCAGTACCACTAATGGAGAAAGACCTCGTGTTTGCTCTAAACTTGGGAATGAGACAAGAGTCTTCTCTCTGTACTCTTACTCAACATTGAGATAGCAATCTTAGTCTCAGCCAGAGCAATAAGACAAGAGAAAGAAAACAGACACAAATGTGAAAAGAGGTCAAATTATCCCTTTTTGCAGATTACATAATCCTATGTTTGAAAGACCCTCAAAAAATTCCACCAGAAAAGTCTTAGGCCTGATGAACACTTTCTGCAAACTAGCCATATGAAAAAGCAATGTGAAAAAGCTTAGTAACCTTTCTATGTAACCAGAATTAATTTTCTGGGCAGGAGCAATGGTTGAGTAGTTAAGAGCAGTGGCTGCTCTTCCACAGGACCTATGTTCAATTCCCAGCACTCACATGGCAGCTCAGAACCATCTGTAACTTCAATTCCAGAAGACCCAATACCCTCTTCTGGCTTCTGTGGCCACTGAATGCATGTAGTGCACAGACATATATGAATAAAAGACACATACGCAAAAATAAAAATGAATAAGTTAAAAAAGTGAATTTTGCTGAGAAAGAAATCAAGGAAAAGAGCCCATTTGTGATGGCTCTGTAGAAATTCCTAGTAATAGACTTAACCACGCTGTGGGGGTCCGGGAGAAAGGCCACTACACAAAAGCTTTAAAACACTAAAAAAGTTAAAGACTAGAACTCGAAGGATGGTCCATGTTGATGGGTTGGCAGGATTAATATTGTACAAATGGTCATATTATCAACCTAAAGATTCAATTTACTCACCGCTTAAATTCCAACGACATTTTCCACAGGACTAGAAAAAATATCTTAAAACTCGCAGAAAGATTAAAAAGTCCCCAAGCAGCCAAAGCTGCTACAATACACCTTGATGGCTGAGGGGATGAGTCTTCCCATGTTCTCTAACCTGAAAACAATTCTATACAAGAAGAGCAACGAGGGAGATATTACAATGCCTGACCTCAAATTGTGCCGTAGAGCCATAGTAACAACGACCACACGGTACTGGAACCAAAACAGACATGGAGACCAACAGAAAGGAATAGAGGATTCAAAAACAAACTCACAAAGCTAAAGCTATCTACGAATCCACTGAAGAAACAAACCACGCCAAGAAGAGGGTGTCCGCCTGTGGGTGAGTGGAACTAGCTTCCTGTCTCTCATCCCAAACTTCCAAATGGAGCAAGGACCTTAATATAATACCTGAAACTCTGAACTGCAAGAAGAAAGTAGACAAAAACTTGAGGATGTAGGCATGGGGGAGGGGCTTTCTGGAAGGGACTCCTACAGAATAAGAAAAAAAGAATCCCAGTAATTGACAGATGGGATTCCAGGACTCTGAAATGCTCCTTCAAAATAAAAGCCATGGCACAGGGGAAACTTTGCCGGCGCACATGACGGGTTAACATTTAGAAGGAGTAAAGAACTGAAAAAGTAAGTGCCCAAAACAAACCATTCCATCACCAGATGGACTAGTGAGCTAACCAGATGGTTCCCAGAAGAGGACAGCGAGGGGTCAGGAGGATGGAAGGAAGAACCAGTCTCACAAAGTTATCTTTGCTCTCGGTCTCTGCATGCTCCCCCTCATAAAGTAAAACACATACCTCCATACAAAAATAAACATTTAAAAATCTTAAAAGAAGAAAACATATGGCCAGTAAATCTTGAAAAAGTAATCAGCGTCCTTAGTCACCAGGGAAATAATTCCGCATCATCCCAGTCAGAGGGAAACAAATAACATGCTGGTGGGGACTTGGGGAAAGAGGAAGTGTGATCGTTACCACGGAGATCAGTGGGGTGGTTCCTCAGGAAACTACAAACAGATACCACATGACCCAGCTGCACCATGCCTGGGTATAAACCCAGAAGATGGTAGGTCCTCCCACAGAGACACTTGCTTATCCGTCTTCCTTATTGCTCTATTCCGAACAGTGAGAAAATGGAACCAGCTTAGATGTCTATGAGCACTCAGATGGATGAGGGAAATGTGATGCATATACGTAACATTTTAAGGAAAATTGATGATTGATCTGAAAATCATGTTATACAACATAAGCTCAGCTCAGAGTCTGTATGTGGGTCCAGATTTAAATATATGTATGTGTATCGTGTCTCCAGCTCTTTGTGAGTGCAGCATAAACTGTATGCTCATCATAAACTCTGTATGTGTGAATGTATGTACGTCATGAGTTCTCATACCCCTCCGCTGGTGTGTGTGTGTGTGTGTGTGTGTGTGTGTGTGTGTGTGTGTGATGAAAACAGGACAGGAGAAGGGAAGGAATCCTGTAAGAGAGGGTGAGGAGGGGAAGACAGGAATGTAATGAACTCCATGTGATATGAGAACGGAATGGAGTATATTGTGTGACTCTGGGAAGATGCAAATAACCAAAGTACAAATACCACAAAAGTCCACCTTGGTGAACCAATGAATTTTATGGGGTTACAGGAGTATGGGTGAAGGGTAGCTTACAGGATCTGAAATAGTTCCAAGTCAGCTCCATCGCCAAAACCCACTCCAGCATGTGTGACAGCTCACCAAAGCTGGAAACTTGGGGCTCCCTGCACAGCCTGCAGGAGGTTCAAAAGGTTGGGATGTGTCCTTTCCAGGTAACTTAGCTGGTCTGAGCCTCTTCCAGGCAGACTGGCTGATATCGGCTTCTTCCAGGCTGTTTGGCTGATTTTCCTCTTCCTGGCAGCTAGTTTGTTTGAGAGTAGCTTTCACCAGCAGATCTTACTGTTTGGGAGTGGGACTAGTGAATCTAGTCAGCTTCAGGGACTTCCTGAAGCCTTTGAGTTTTTTTACTTCCCGAACATAAGGAGCTTCCCTGCAGGGTATAACTTCTCACCCACTTAGAACACCCTGTTGTTTCATGTCCATGTGAACAGCCTATCTTAAACTAACCCTGTTACTTCACCCCCCCCCATTTACACCCTGTATCTTAATAAGCTACCCTCATCAATGGAATATCTCAAGTTATAAGGAAACCATTACACAACAGGGCACTATTAGGGGGGAGGGGACCAGAGAGAGCAGAGGAAACAAAGGAGGGCCATGGGGGCTGAAAGGACTAACAGTATATATTGACATTGTCATATACATGTGAAAATGTCATAATAAACCCATTACTTTTCTAATTTTAAAAACAAACCAAATCATAGAAAAAAGAAAGAAAAAGAAATCCAACCTGTGAAGAGTTGTTAGAAATAGGACTTTTAAATGTGAAATGTGTGTTTGCCCAGCATGGTGCTGGTTGGTCCCAGAAGTGCCCCAGAGCCTGGATGGGTGAAGCAGCCAGACAGGTGTGGTCCAGAGTCGGGACTAAACTGCCACTCTCCATTTTCTGCCATGTTAACCAGAAGCTGGCCTCAGTACGTGAGTGTAGAACTTCCTGACAAGTGCCAGAAGTGTGGGTGCTGTCCCAGTCTCCACATAGCTCCACAGAAAGTTGCAAGTGGGTCATCATCAAAATACTGTGGGCGCAAGGGGTGCTGGTCTGTAATCCCAGCTCCTGGGAGCCTGAGGCAGGAACATGGTGAGTTCAAGGCCAGTCTGGGAACCTACCAAGATTGTGTGGAGTGCTTGCCTAGTGTGAGGCCCTAGGTTCGATCCCCACAACTGAAAATATATAAAATATAGAATAAGATCTGCAGGCAAAAATCCTAAGCTCTCATTCTTAGCACCAGATGGCATTTCTAAAGCCAGATTTCCATGTATGAGGCTAGCTAGTGAGAAGGGTAACATCCAACTCTCTTGGGAAAGAAGGAACCATTCAACAAATGTGTTTTTAATTATGTTCTCCAGAAATTGATATTTTTAATAGTTATGAGGAGACCTTCTCATTTTTTATGGCTTACAAAAGTGTATCTGATTTCCCCACAGCCTCTATTCTGTTTCTAACACTCTCCTCCATTGATCTCTGCATTGATTCCTGTGCTCGTACCCTACAGTTTGATCACATGACTAGTATATTTTAATGGCTGCTAGGCTACCTCCTCTCATACTGTTCTTCAATTCCATGTGCATTGACATTTACTCTTTTCTTATTAATTATTTTTCCTCAGCCTGGTCATTCTTCCCTCCATCCTTCCTCTCCTCCCAGTCCTTCCTCCCAACCTCCCCCACCATCCCAGTAGGAGTAAAGACCAAACTACACAGCTGTAACATATGTGCAGAGGTCCTATTTCAGTCCTGTGACTGCAGAGCCTGAGAGCCTCTGTGGACCTCTGTGGACCTCTGTGAGCCCTGTGAGCCTCTGTGAGCCTCTGTGAGCCTCTGTGAGCCCTGTGAGCCTCTGTGAGCCTCTGTGAGCCTCTGTGAGCCTCTGTGAGCCTCTGTGAGCCCTGTGAGCCTCTGTGAGCCCTGTGAGCCTCTGTGAGCCCTGTGGGCCTCTGTGAGCCTCTGTGAGCCTCTGTGAGCCTCTGTGAGCCCCTGTGGGCCTCTGTGAGCCTCTGTGAGCCTCTGTGAGCCCTGTGAGCCTCTGTGAGCCTCTGTGAGCCCCTGTGAGCCTCTGTGAGCCCCTGTGGGCCTCTGTGAGCCCTGTGGGCTTCTGTGAGCCCGGTGAGCCTCTGTGGGCCCTGTGAGCCCAGGTTAGTTGGTTCTGTGGGTTTTCTTGTGTTCTTGGCCCCTCTGGCTCCCATAATCCTTCCTCCCCATCTTCCACAGGATTCCCCGAGGTCCCCCTAATGTTCAGCTATGGGTCTCTGTATCTGTTTCCGTTTCTTGCTAGGTAAAGCCTCTCTGATGACAAGTGGGCTGGGCAGCATTACATGACTATAGCAGACTATCATTAGAGGTTATTTCATTGACTTTCTTCTATTTTGCCAGTCATGTTTGGTTCTATCCCAGGTCTCTGGGCTGTCCAGCCTCTGGGTTCCGGCCCTCCAAGGCAGTGTCAAGGGTGGACTCCCTCTCATGATGTGGGTCTCAAGCTGGATTAGTCATTGGTTGGCCACTCCCATAATTTTTGCGACACCTTTTCCCAGCATACCTTGTAGGCAGGGCAAATTGTAGGTGAGGACAGAGGTGATATGGTTGGGGTCTCATATCTCCACTGGAAGTTGCCTGGTGTCTGGTTACTAGAGATATCTAGTTTAGGTTTTGTCTCTCATTTCTAGGAGTCTCAGCTTGTATCACACTCATAGATTCCTGAGAGTTTCCATTGTGCCAGGGTTCTAGTTCATCCCAATGATGCCTAGGATTCCAGATGTCTTTCCCAGTACTCTCTCCCTCCATCCTCCCCCAACCTGATCTCCCCTCTTCCTATGCCCACTCATTCCCCATTCAGTCTCTCCCCCATCCACCTGTGTTTATTCTTTTTCCCCTGCACAGTGAGATTCATGTGTTCGACTTGAACCCTCCTTACTTAGCTTTTTGGGGTTTGGGTCTATGGATTGTAGCAGAATTATCCTTTACTCTATAGCTAACACCCACCTATAAGTGAGTACATACTATGTTTGTCTTTCTGAATCTGGGTTACCTCACCCAGGATGATCTTTTCTAGTTCCATCCAGAATCCACCCATTTGATTGAGCAGCATTCCCTCTGGAGCCCTGTAGGGTGCGCTGTGCTTGAGCACATTTGCATTCCCTCTGGAGCCCTGTAGGGTGCGCTGTGCTTTGAGCAGCCTGTAACTTGCTCACATCAGTGTTCAGTGTTCCTGATCAGGAAAACTTGCTTTCCTGCTTAATTTTATAGACTTTCATATGTTTGAAATGAGTTCATATGTATATACTACGGCTTACATTTAGAGATGGTAGTGGGGATTGAACTCAGGGCCTTGCACATGCTGAGTGTCAGTCAGTGTTCTGTTGCTATGATATACCATCATGACCAACAGCAACTTGTGGAATAGGGAGCTGATTTTGGTTTATGGTTCCAGAGGGATGAGAGTCCATCGTGGCTGGGAGACAGGGCAGCAAATGACAGGAGTGGGAGTCTGAGAGATCATATCCTCAACTGCAGGCACGATGCAAAGAGCAAATTGGAGGGTGGCTGAGGCTATGAATTCTCAAAGCTCACCTTAGTGACGTACTTCCTGAAGCAAGACAGCGCCTCTTAACCGTCCCCAAACAGCGCCACCAACTGAGGACCAGACACCTTAGCCTTTGGGGGACATTCTCATTCAAAGCACAGTCGGCAAGCGTTCCACCACCACCAGTTAATATCATGATGTTGACTGCACCTCTCTCTGGGCCAGATAATGATGGGAGCCGAGAGTCAAAGGGAAACAGGTCCCATGGCCAGCTTTCAGGGACCTCCCTCCAACCAATGTGAGGAGGCAGACAGGCCACTGGAAGTGTGCCTGGTGCTTTGTGCTGGTAAGGGTACCCCAGGGTAGGTACTTCAGCAACAGCTGGAGCAGGGAAGCCTGCTTGGAGGAAGTGACGTGTAACCCAAGAGTCGAAGGGCAAGGAGAAAGTATCCTGGAAGAGGTGGACTGGGAACAGTAGTGAGGGGCCAGCTTGGCTGTCTAGAGAGTTAGGGACAAACAGGGGAGGCAGAGGCAGCCGGATCCTGCACCAGAGGCCCTAGGGACAGCTGCAGGCTTGGCTTTGTTTCTCTGACTGCAAGTGGAGAGTTGATCAGAGCTAAGCAGGCTGCTGGTGGTGGAGGGGCCCGTGGTGCTGACGTTGGATAGCGGTGCCAGTGGGTCAGGACACTGGAGAGGGACAGCTTCAGGGAGCAGACCCAAGCTCCATGTCAAATTTGTTCCTGTGCGTCTGTGGTACCAGAGCCCAAGTGAATTCCTGCAGCCCTTAGCTGTGTTGCTTTGTAGCCATGTGACCTGGAAAGAGGGTCTGACCCCCTCCTCATGCTCACCTGTCTCAGTTCTGTATCTGAAGAGTTGGGTTGTTGTACAATGTGTAAGGTGTCGGCACCGCGCCCAGCCTACTACAGTGTCCCCAACAAATGACAGTGACAGTGGCCTTGGTGGGGCAGCTGTGAAGCATCCTCCCCGCTGCACGGGAAAGAGGGAGGTAAGGGGTGATGGTATCACTTTTAAAACTTTTATTATTGGGGCTGGAGAGAGGGCTCCACCGTTAAGAGCACTTGCTGCTCTTCCAGAGGACCCGGGTTCTCTTCCCTACACCTGCTCAGCTATAACTTTAGTTCCAGGGTATCTGATGCCTTCTGGCCTCCACAGACGCTGCATGCATGTGGTACCCAGAAATATATGCAGGCAGAACACCATGTACATAAAAGGGAAAATGGTATTATTTATGTTAATACAGGCTGGCCTTAGAATCCTGGACAGGAGCAAGTCCCCAAATTCAGTCTCCCTGAGTAACCTCCACCACACTGAATCTGGCACTTTCCCCTAGGCCATGTTAACCCATTGGCATCCCTGAGAGGCCACATTGAGAAATACAGCCCGACCACCAGGGGTCGTTGGTGGCAAGCGGCTTCCTTAAACTCTCCTTTCACTAGGGCCTTGAGTTAATGGGGTAGCTGGCAAACTAGCCAAGGCCTTTGGTGCGATTCAGTCTGATGATTTTGCCATGGCACAGACTTGCAGAGATGTAGCAATTACACGGAAAATCAGATTATCACTGGAGCTTTGGCGTGATGAGTCTCGAGAGCCAGCAACTGTGTTAATTAATAAATTGTGTTGGCTTCTGGGCTTCACCGAGGGCAGAATATTTATGTTTTAATAACTTTGGGACTCATGTACATGAATCACAGCAAATGGGCACAAAATTGCTGCGTGTTAGCCCATGTGCAGTGTGCCCCAACTAACCTGTTGGCTGTCTCAGAGCCCCTCTGTGGAAGGATGAGTTGGGGATGGCAAGAACAGCTGATCTCTGCATCAGCTCCTTTGAAGCAGAGGGGACTTCTCTGGGAAATCACTGGGTCATCTTGGAAACAGATCCTGGGGGTGCAGAGAGAGGCTTTGGGAGAAAGCTCCACCCTAACAGGAGTAAAGGAGCCAAGGAGGGGACCACATTGTGCCTGCTTTCAGTGAGCCTCCTCCCCACTAGACCTGCATCTCTTCCACCTTTTCCAGGTGCCAGTGGATAAAACAAGTGAGTGAGCTCTTCTCAGCATCAGCAGCCCTGCCCACTTGGCCCAGGCACAGGCAGAAAAAAAGGCAATGTGCAGAGCTCATAGAAACCAAAGACCCAAAGAACCCCGGGCGAGCCCAGAACTGCAGGACTGGTCAGCATCAAGCAAGCATTTGCCCATCCTGCTGACTCCATAAGGCCCTAGGGAAGGAAGTGGCTTAGCTGAGAGCCACTTGGTGCAGTCTTTAGGGACCACAGCACCAGTGGCTTGCGTTCTGTCCTAGAGCCTGGATGTCCTGGGGCAGGCTGGATGCTCTCTGCAGATGGTTGCAGTCTTGGCTCCTCCACCAGAACGAATGGCTCCCATTTAGATAGCATCTCTGTTTCGTGCTGTGCTGTTGAGGATGGAAGGATGGAATCTCACTGGAAACGTGCTGCTGGGTGGCACTTTCTCATGGCCAGGATCTGGGGGAAAGCAAGGGACTCATGTCCAGGCAAAGTGATGGGCTGTGGAGAGACTGGGGGGCAGGTGACTTTGGGCTGTAGGTGGTAGAAGGCACACATGCTTATTCTTGTGCCTTCTCAAGTTCCATCACTAATAGGCATGTCCAGGTGTGAGAAAGGCTTCAGCTAGGCAGCCCTACACGATACACGGCGTCGTTCGCTGCTGACTTGCATTTGAGAGCCAGAAAACTGCTGGGAGAAGTTTGACAAGTTGAAACTCTAGTGTACATGCCGTACAGAGATTTGGACGTGTGTCGATTCACATACACATTCTCTAAGGCAGTCTTGAGGAGACAGGCAAGAAGACAAAGCCGGTGGCTCCACATTGACCTCAAGAATTCCAGCAAACTCAGTGTGGGGGTATGTGTGCATTTGCATGTATGTGTAGGTGCATGTGTGTATATATACGTGAATCTCTGTGTTCTGTAGTATATATGCATACATGTGTATATATGCATCTGTATGTGCATTTGTTTGTATCTGAATGCATCTCTGTATGCATACATTTGAGTGTGCTTGCTTGCTCTCATAAATGTGTGCCTGGAGCTTTCAGGCAGCTTTTCAGCAGCACTGTGAGCTAGACTCAAAATGCAGCCTTAGAGAGGTACAACCAATTACATCTTGAGAGAGAGAAAAAAGAGAGAGGAGAGAGGTATACATGGGCATACTTCCTAAGTTGAAAAAACTTTCTTGAGGTGTGGAAATTTGCTGAGCATGGCAAATATTGTGAAGGGATAATTTTTATATGTATGGGCATGCCTGGGGGCCAGAGCAGCCAGAAGGCATTGGATCCCCTGGTACTGGAATTTCAAATGGTTGTGAGTCACCATGTAGGTAATAGGAGAGCAGCCAGTGCCCTTACCTGCTCCAGCCCCTTGATAAGCTTTTTTATTTGTTTTAACTTTAGGGCTTCAGCAGGGAGGGCCACACTCCTGTCTGCTCACCCCCAAATTTTTAAGTTGTTATTGCTCTGAGATTTCTGACAACCCTCTTCGTAAGTTTTTAAGTGTCCATTGCCAGTCAGGAGTACCTGTTTTATATGCTGTTCATCTCCAAAGGCAAGAGCTTGACAGCCAGGGACCAGGTTATGGTCCATCTGGTCTCTATGATGCCAGGGCCAGAGTCTTGAGAAACACAGTGAACCTTCATTCTGTGTGGACAAGGAACAGTCGGCTGCAGAATGGCTGGGAGCCTTGGCTAGGAAAATCAGAAGAACAGGGAACTCCACCAGTGGACATTTGAGGAGTCTTTAGTAAATGCTTTGATAAGAACCTGCTTGCTCTCCTCCCTGACTCCAAACCAGTGGGTAAATACACAGATATCACCAACATATAGAAGCAGATTCAGAATGATGTTCTTTAAAAATTGATAAGCATTTATGAAAACAGCAAAATGGTGACTATTGAACCACATGCAGGCTTAAGCCACCAGTTTCTGTAAGAAGCAGCTGACAGGGAAACAGCTGGTGAGAAAGCAGCTGGTGAGGAAGCAGCTGGCAGAGAAACAGCTGGTGGAGAAGCAGCTAGTGAGGAAGCAGCTGGTAAGGAAGCAGCTGGTGGAGAAGCAGCTAGTGGGGAAGCAGCTGGTAAGGAAGCAGCTGGTGGGGAAGCAGCTCAGGTAGGGAAGCTGGTAAGGGCAGGAGTGCTGAGAATGGCAGCTTCAATACTGTGTGGAAGGAACTGAGTTTTGTAGATGGAGCAGTGGGGCTGCGTCCCACCACCCGGCTAGCTTTACACCCGAAATAATTACACAGAAACTGTATTCTTTTAAACACTGCCTGGCCCATTAGTTTCAGCCTCTTATTGGTTAATTCTCACATCTTGCTTTAACCCATATTTAGTAATCTGTGTAGCACCACGAGGTGGTTGCTTACCAGGAGAGATCTTAACCTGCATCTGTCTTGGAGAGGAGAGGCATGGCGTCTGCCTATGGTGACTGCCTGAAGCGTCTGCCTTCTCTCTCCCAGAATTCTGTTCTGTCTACTCCACCTACCTAATTATCTGTCCTATTAAAAGGCCAAGGCAGTTTCTTTATTAACCAATAAAAGTAACACATAAACAAACACTCTTCCATCAGAGTTTGTCAGCCTTCTTGCTGAAGCTGCCTGCCAGCTGACACTCCGTACTCCAAATCGACAGTAGTGCTTTGCACTGAATCCTCTCTGGACCTTCATGAGCCATTGCTTCTGGGCACAAATCATTCCCAGCCACTTGCCCCAGAGCTTTAGAGTCCCGTAGCAACTGGTTGAATGGAATGTGAAATGCTCTCCAGCCAGTTACTGTCGTTTGGCTACGTGTGTGATTGGTGGCTGCTGGGGTTTCCGGTTTGTCTTCGTGTATGCTCAGTAGAAATGAATAGTTCTGAGGGCAGAAGCCTTGGGTAACTTCTGCACCAGACCTCTGAATGCCAGGTAGAGCATGTGTGAGAGTCACACTGATGAGACCACAGTGGGAGCCTGCTTTGCCCTTCGTGTCCAAGCACTGAGCTTCCAAGGGCAGAGCCAGTCGGCCGTAGATCAGATCCGCCTAACTCCCTGTTCTCTGCTCCATCCTGTTAACTATGTTACCTGAAAACCAAAGGTTGGAACGACTCAGGCTGTGTGTTACAGCCACACTCAGAAGTGATTTTATTATAGAGGGATGTACTATAGAAGAATGCATTATAGATGAATATATTATACAGGGATATATTCAGCCTTAAAAGGAAGAAAATCCCACTTTAGTGTAGATAATTAAAATTATTTCATTTTCTCTATTAATTTTATTTTTAGATTGTTTTAATAAGATTACAATGTGAATCATTGATACATTTTAGGACCTTAATTACTGTTTTTCCTCCTCCCAGCAGGTGCAGTTCCCATGTCCACTTGCTCCTCCTTTTGTTACAAGTGGGTCAGATGGCTGTTCTTTGTTTTATTTTTTGTTTTCGGTGGTGTTGGGGGTGAGATCCAGGGCATTGAAAGCTCTCTACAGCTGGGCTACATCCCAGCCCACAATTTGTATAGAATCAATATTTACTTATATTTAGCTGTATTTTAAACATTTTAGCTAATCTTTATCCTTTTCTTCATTGCTTCACATGTGAGATAATTTTCATTATTTTAAGAGCTCTTAGCATTTCTTGTGATCATATCCACTGGCAGTAAAGTCTGCTTTTGGGGTTGCTTTGTCTGAAAACATCTTATTTCTACTTTTTAAAATTAAATTTATTCTATGTGCATTTGTCTGCACGCATGTATGTGTATGCATGCACGCGTGCCTGGTGGAAGCTAGAGGAATGTGTCAAATCCCTTAAGATTGAAGTTGCAGTTTTGAGCTACTGTGTAGATGCTGGGAATTGAACCAGATCCTCTGGAAGAGCAGCCAGTGCTCTTAACCACGAAGCCAGTTCTCCAGCCCCCTTTTTTCCCTTTAAAAAGCAATGCGAGCCCAAGCCGGCTTTGCTTTCAAGAGCCTCCTGTCTCAGCCTCCTTGAGGGCTGGGATGACAAGCATGTGCCACCATGCCTGACTCTTTTTAAAGTTTTGAACATGAACCTATTTTCCTTCTGCAGTGTTTTATATTTAAAATGCAACAACCCAATAAATAAGCAGGTTGAAACCAGCAGTTCTCAAAGATAAAATAGAAATAGCCAATAAACATATGAGACAATGTTCAGTCTCACCAGCCATGGAGAAATGCAGATGAGAACTACATAGTAAGAATATGTCACCTGTGAGAATGGTGGATACTGGTGGGGATATGCATGCAGGGAAAGAGGAGGCTGGTGCACTGCTGGTAAGAGTGTGAAATGGCCCAACCACTATGGAAACCATGGAAATTAGACCTCCCATGTGTCCCAGCTATCAGCCCTGAGTGTTCATCCAAAACCCCCAAGGTCTTGCCCATCATCAGCCCTGCTTCCAATAGCAGTGACGTGGAGCCAGCCTAGGTATCCAGCACTGGAGGGATGGCTCCCAAAAATGCGGTCCATACACACAGCCGAAGCATATTTAGCCATAAAACTGAAGTGAAGTAGGTTTTCAGGAGAGTGAATGCCACTGGAGATAATCGTACCAAACAACCCAAGTCAAACCTCAGAAATACAAAAATCATTTTCTTGCCTTTGTGGTTCCTAGGTTTTGCATAGGTAAGGGAAGTCGTAGCACAAAGATAGGAGTGAAACCAGGAGACCAAAGGCTGACGACAGGAGAGAAAGGGAGAGGGAGAGGGAGAGGGAGAGGGAGAGGGAGAGGGAGAGGGAGAGGGAGAGGGAGAGGGAGAGGGAGGAGAGAGAGAGGGAGAGGGAGAGACAGGGGTTGGCGGAGCTGTGGTTTGAATGAGACATGGCCTCCAGCTGGCAGATCCGGTTGGGGGAATTTATAGACCCGTTAGGAGGTGGAGCCTTGGGAGGTGGAGCCTTGCTGGAGGAAGAACATGGGGTGGGGGAGGGACTTTGGAGGTTATAATTGGTCCCACTTCCTGTTCTCTCTCTCTCTCTCTCTCTCTCTCTCTCTCTCTCTCTCTCTCTCCTTCCTGTATGTGAGCAGCTTCCTGCTCTTGCCATCATGGTGGATCCTATCCCTCCAGAACCTAATAAACCCTTTTCTCCTCTAAGCTGCTCTGATCAGGGTGTTTTATGACAGCAACAGAAAAGTAATTAATGCCCAGAAGAGGTGGAGGTGCTCAAAGTAAAGTCAGGGAGGCCCAGAAGGTCCCCAGACAACAAAGGCTATGGCCGCTGTGTGCAGTGCCTGTTATGCCCAAATCCATGAAGTCCCCTCAAGGCCAACAAGGAAACCGAGTCCCATGTGTAAAAGCAAAGAGTCTTTATTTTAATCAAGTTTGCAAACTCGGTCTCTCCGCACGTCCAAGGTATTGGAATAACCGGAGAGCCCGGAGCTCAATTAAAATTGAGTTTTTATAGTAGTAAAGGTGGGGGTGAGGGGTCTCTGAGGTTTAGGACTCCTGATTGGCTGACATTTGTCTAGGGGTGTCCTGGTAAGGTGCGCTGGCAGGTGATCCTATCTACAGGGGTTGGAATGTCAGGCATTTCCGTTGGATGGTCTGCTCTTGGGCGGTGCTCTGGTTATCTCAGTTTGTGTTTTTTTTCCCCTGCTGCCAGGTATTACTTCAGGGTAAACTATTGAGACTCAGGCCTCTTATTAAATTTATGGAGGGCTGAGTTATACTCTGGCAGGTGATAATGGTTGGAAGTAAAGAACTTCCTTTGGGTGACCTGTCCAGACTTAGCTTATCATGGCTGGCTCCCACAGTGCCCCTGGGTGGTAAGACCCTATTCTTGGAGACTCCAAAGTGTCTGAAGACACCAAACACACGCTTTGGATATAGAACACAGAAATCAAGCCGGAAGTGAAGGGGATGCCTTCTTCCTGGTTTCATAGCGCTCCTGGTGGAGTAAAATCGTTAACAGCCTTACCCAGCTGTGGACCCTGCCTGCTACCAGATATGCCCACAGGGGCATGCTACTGATGACATCTTGCTTTCAAATAAAACACATTTATAGCATGAATTCTAATTGATCTTAATAATAAAAACCCGGAGTCAGATATTAGGGGGTGAAAGCTGAAAGATCAAGAGAATCAGTGCAGCCAGCCACTAGTTCTTACCTCTACAAAATCCTCAGACCAAATGTCTCAACAAGTCCTCAGACTGAATCCTGAATCTGTCTTCTCCTGCTTTGTATTCCTCTCTCCACCCAGCCATATCATTTCTGTCTCCAAGTCCACTACCGCTCTGGCTCTTTTAGAGTGATTCAACCTTGAACTCACAGAGATCTGTCTGCCTCTGTCTCCCAAGTGCTGGAATTAAAGTGTGTGCCATCGCTGCCTGGCCTCTATGGCTAACTAGTGTGCCTAGCTTCGCATTCTGGTCTTCTGGCAAGCTTTATTTGTTACAGCACAAACAAAATATTGCCACACACATTATCAAGAGTAGTTCTAACATAGAAATGCAATTGTATAAAAATCCTTCTATAACACAATACCATGTGCAATGAACATAAACAAAATGAGGCAGACAAAAACAGGTGGGTGGGGGAAGAGAGGTGATAACCAGCCCTCCTGTGGTCTCTTTAAGCTAATGCCCTGGCTAGGCACCCCTATCTGAAAAGACAA
The DNA here is from genome assembly GCF_903992535.2 of Arvicola amphibius. Taxonomy (NCBI): domain Eukaryota; kingdom Metazoa; phylum Chordata; class Mammalia; order Rodentia; family Cricetidae; genus Arvicola; species Arvicola amphibius. Next base: position 67,925,429 of record NC_052047.1, on the reverse strand, counting down.
ACTCCAAAGCCATTTTAATGTTGTGCTTGGGACTTTGGCTCACTTTGGATTTCAGATGTTCATATTGGGGTTATTACTTAATCCATCGTCTATGCAGATGTTTCAAGATCTGAAAACCTTTGAAACCTGAGACATCTCTTTGTCCAAACATTTAGATAAGGGACACTCAACCCATGCTGTTTTGTTTAGTGTTTCAATTTTCTCCATTGATTTTAAAGTTTTCCTGTTTTGACCTTCAGAACTTTGACTGTGGCGTGTTGAATGTGTTACAGGTGAGGATTTTTCATTGTTTTGTTCTTCCCAGAGCTCTCTGAGCATCTTGAATCTCTAAGTTAATGTCTTTCACAAGATTTTAAAAGATTGATGGCCACTGTTTCTTCCACAGCTGCTTCTGAACTCTCTCCTCTCTTCTGATGATACGTACGTCTTCTGATGATACGTACGTCAGACCGTCTGTGTCTCCCACGTCTCCTCATTCTTGTGAGTTTTCCACTCTTTTTTTTTCATTAAATAGTTCTAGTTGTCCAGTCTCTGAGCTTGCTAAATTTTATTTCATCTCTGTTCATTTTGCTGTTGCTCTTGTTCAATGAGTTCTTAGATTCAAACCTTTTATGTCCTAGAATTTCTGGTCATCTTTGTTTCCGGTCACGTTAGAACATTCCATCTGTTTACTCATTTTGTTCTTTGCTTCTTTTTTCTTGAACTCTGTGGTTATAGTTGCTTTGACATCAGCTTTTGGCCCATCAGCCAGCTCTGGTAAATTAGCTCCTCTTAGGCTCTTGGCCCCTCAGCCATATGCGGTCTCTTGAGTTGGCGTCCCGTCTGTAGGATGTTCTTTGCTGCTATCACTGCCCGCTGGCTTCTCTAAGGCTGGGGAGGTGAATTGTAAACACTTCCAAGAGGCTGTGAATACAGCCACAACAGGTCTGCGCTCCTGGGAAGCTGTGGAGGGAAACGCCAGTTCTGTGTCAGGCAGGTCTCAGTCAGCCCAGGCTGCAAAATCTTGTAAAGGTGGGACTTGCTTTTCCTGTTCTTAATTATTATGTATCACAAGTTTTGAAACGGTATTAAGCTTAAGCTCATTTACAAAGGAAATAGCTTTAATATTTCACTATTATTTGACATTTTCTTCCACTCTGTTGTTTGTTTGTTTGTTTGTTTGTTTGTTTGGAGATAAGGTCTCACTGTGTAGCCCTGGTTGACCTGGAACTCACTATGTAGACCAGGATGTCATTGAGTCTCTGCCTCCTAATGTTGGGATTAAAGGTGTATGCCACTGTCATAGGCTTCTATTGCTGTGAAGAGACACCATGACCATGGCAACTCTTATACAGGGCTGGCTTACAGTTTCAGAGGTTCAGTCCATTATCATCATGGTAGGCCATGGTGACATGCAGGCAGACATGGTGCTGGAGAAGGAGCCGAGAGTTCTACATTGATCTGCAGGCAGCAAGCAACTGGTGCCACTGGGCATAGCTTGAGCGTAGGAGACCTCAGAGCCTACCCCACAGTGACCTCCATCAAGGCCACGCCTCCTCATACTGCCCCTCCCTGTGGGGGTCATTTTCTTTAAAACCACCACAGCCACCAAGCCCTGCTTTCCCTCTTGATATATGTACTTCAGACAATCACTGGTTTTAAAAGGTTTTATTGTAGTCAAATACATAGATAAGGGGCTGAGGAGATGGCTCAGTGGATAAAGTGTTTGCCCTCAGAATGTGAGAGCTGGAATTCATGCCCCCAGAACTGATATAAAGGTGTAACATACGGATGTGACAGCTCACCTGTAATTATAGTGTCTTCGGAAGGTGAAAATGGGATCCTTGGGCCATGCTGGCTAACTAGGCTGGCTGAGCCAGAGAGTTTCAGGTTCAGTGACTTTCTCCGCTTCAGTATATCAGACAGACACTGGTTGAGGAACACACCTCGCATCTGGTCTCCACATGCTAGTGCCCCCACACAAGTGCATATACACAGGCATGAACACCACACATACATATACATGCAACCATTTTAACCATTTCTAATTTTTCATGTATTCCTTGACAATTCCACACTCATATATGATGTATCCTGGTTGTGTTCTCTCTCTGCTGCCCCTTACCTTCCCTCCAGACCTTTATGTTTCCTCTTTTTTGTAGCCCACTTAGTCCAGTTAGTAGTGCTTAGATGAGCATCATCAACCTACCAGTGACCCCCTCAGCAGCCATCAACTGCCAATCATCTTAGCAGTCTTTAAATGGGCAAGTTCAGTGGCCTTCCTTCCTCCCTGCCTTCCTCCCTGCCTTCCTCCCTGCCTTCCTCCCTGCCTTCCTCCCTGCCTTCCTTTTTTTTGTTTCCTTCCTTCCTTCCTTCCTTCCTTCCTTCCTTCCTTCCTTCCTTTCTTTTCTTTTCTTTCTGTTTTGTTATGTTTGGGTTTTGTTTGCTTGTTTGTTTTTGTTTCTAAAGACAGGGTTTCTCAGTATAGCCTTGACTGTCCTGGAACTCGCTCTGTAAACCAGGCTGGACTCAAACTCACAGAGATCCTCCTGCCTCAGCCTCCCCAGTGCTGGGATTAAAGGCGTGCGCCACCACTAGTGTCAGGTTTTTCTTTAACCTTATCTCCTTAAGCACAGAATTTAGCACCGTTACACTTTCTGCTGCTCTTTTTCTCTCAAACTGTACATTCTTGTATTTTCCCTTGGCTCAGCCTGCTGCTTTTCATTATACATCTGCACAACAGTGACCGCTAATAAACACATGGCATTGTCAATACTAGGCTGTTTTGAAATCTCCTCTGCCAATGCAATTAATCCAAAAACTCTTCAGTTTAGCCTCAGTCAGATTTTTTTTGGACAGCAGCAAAAAGCAACCACATTCTTTGTGAAAGTATCACAAGAAAGATCTCTAAGTCACATGCCAGTGGTTTTCTCTGAAACGTCTTGAGCTGGGCACTGCACAGTCTATATTGCCATCAGCACTATCAGTTATCCTCCTAGGATAGCCCACTAAATCCTGCTGAAAGCATTCAGCTGTTTTCCTAATCCATTCTGCCGAAGCAGCACAGTCAGGCCTGTCACAGCCAGTACCTCCTAATCCTTTCAAACAGTGCCACTCCCTGGTGACCAAGCAGTCAAGTAAGTATACTAGTTTCTGGGGCTGTTCTCATTCAAGATACCACATCCACTGCCGCCTCTATCTGCCCCACCTCAGACAAGGGAGCATTTAGTTCCCTATTAGCACTCACCTGTGACACACATCACAGCCCCCACACTAGCTCCCGGGCTTTTCTGTCTTGCAAATCTCCCTAACAGCTACTCTCAATTTCCAGGATGTTCCAGCTTATAGACTCCCTCCCACACAGCACCTCTCTCTAACACTGCCAAGGCTTTTCTCCATTCTGCCATTCTCTCTCTGTCTCTCTCTGTCTCTCTCTGTCTCTGTCTCTCTCTCTCTCTCATGTGTATGTGTGTAGAAGTTAGTCTCAGGTGTTGGTTGGTCCTTGAGTGCCACCCACCTTGTTTTCTGGGACAAAAATCTTCCACTGGGACCCATGGCTAGGCTAGGCTGACTGAACCCCAGGGATCTGCCTGTCTCTGCCTTCTTGGTGCTTGAATCATAAATGCAAACCCCTTCCCCAGCTATGGGTGCTAAGCATTGAGTTCAAATCCTCCTGCTTGGACAGCAAGCGCTTTGCTGACTCATTATCTCCATAGTCTCCAAGGCACTGGGTTTTAAAAGCAGAAAGGCGTGGCAGAAGTCAGCCAATCCTGTGTCTTCTTACACACATGGAAACTGAGGTACAGAGAACAGGGTGACCTGGTGTTCGTGTCACTTATGACCTTTCCCAAGCTCTGGCTGACAGTGTTCCTAGAATAGCGGCCCGTCAGGCGAAAGGCCCTTTCAGTTCTGCACAAGGCTGACGTGACTCACCTGTCCCTCTCACATTTGCTGTAGCCACTGACCACAACTGTGGCTTTGAGGCACGACTGGGGTGCAGTAGGCCATTCTGCCTGTCTGGTGGGTTCCTAGAAGGGTCCTACTTCCAAATACCTTCCCAGACCTTTAAGGACCCTGGAGAGTGCCATGTTGTGCCTGGTTTCTGTACGCCTAGAGTCTCTTTCTTCCCTGCCTACTGAGAAGATAGACCTGATCCAGATTTCTCTAGGTTGACTTGCCAGGGTATTTACTGGGAGTGGAGAGAGGTTGGTGGTGGTTAGACATAGGAATTAGATGAAGTCCCAAAGAACATTTTAAATTCTGCCATTCCCAGTCTGCCCAGCACTAGGTTTGCTCATTCTAGAAGTTTGAGCCTGTGCACTTGCATGGGAGCTGGCAGTGCTCCACCATCTGTGGACGATCTGGACTCCTGTAAGCATGCTAGGAAACGGAAGGAAAGGATGGGCTGAGGAAGGCCTGGCTATGAGGGTGTCCTAGTCAGGATTTCTATTTCTGCAGGGAAACACCATGACCAAAAGCAAGTTGGGGAGGAAAGGGTTTGTTCAGCTTACACTTCCATATTGCTGATCATCACCAAAGGAAGTCAGGACAGAACTCACACAGGGCAGGAACCTGGAGGCAGGAGCTGATGCAGAGGCCATGGAGGGGTGCTGCTTACTGGCTTGCTTCCCTATAGCTTGCTCAGTTTGTTTTCTTACAGAACCCAGAACCAGCAGACTAGGGATGGCACCACCCACCATGGGCTGGACCCGCCCCACTGATCACTAATTGAGAAAATGCCTTACAACTGGATCTCATGGAGGCATTTCCTCAACTGCAGTTCTTTCCTCTCTGATGACTCTAGCTTGTGTCAAGTTAACATAAAATCAGCCAGTACAGAGAGGGTGGAGAAGAGGAACCATGGGTGCTCAGAGCATAACAGGAAGTGAGGCAGCAGGGCTAGGCTGGAACAGCTGGCTGGGAATTGTCTTGGTTTTAGCACATCTGTGGTAGAGGTGGTGTTATAGGCTAGTCTGGTGGGCATGGTTTACTGCTTGTCGACATCACTGGTAAGCCCTGTCTTCCTTGCAGAATGGAGCTATGGAGAGGTCAAAGGGCTTCCAGCCCCTCCCCCCATACAAGGGATTGAAAGATGAAAAGCCTATGGAGAAGTCAAAGGGCTTCCATCTCCTGCTCCCTGCCCCATGCAAGAGATTGAGGGAGGGAGAGGGCCTGGCACAGCAGTGTCTTCCAGCCTGTGTGGGTGGAATCAGGGATTGTGTTCTAGTTTTTAAGCTTTTCCAGAATCAGAAAATCATGGACTAACCAGACAAATTTAAATGTTGCTATATGGTTGGATTGTTTCTGTTTCAAATCTTGAACCTTTTGGAGCCCAGTACAAATATAGCCATGTGATCATACATTTTTACTTCGTTCTAGTGGTTGTGTGTGTGTGCACATGCACATGCTTGCACTCATATGTGCACATGTGTGCATGAATGTGTGCACATGCATCAGTGTGAGCATGCATGCATGTATATGAGAGTGAGTTTTTCTGGGGTCCAGGCTGGTCTCTGTGGTGAGGCTGCAGGCATGCTGGGAAATGCTGAGCCTGCCATAAATTAGACAAAGGAACCAATTGAAGGGATCCTTTGCCACAAAATGCTTCTGACATCTCATGCCAAATAAGGAAATGCACAAAGAAAGACTGGGATGCCACGTCCACCTGGCACCTTGTCCTCTAGGAATCTATGCTGACTGCAGCAGGAAGCCCGTGGACCCTGGTGCTCTGGGCCTGCTTTCATTTCTTCTTTGAGTCTTGACAGTACATTATTATTTTTTTAAAAGGGAGGGGGAGCGTGGAGGAGTAATTTTCAGAGTTCTGCCTGGGACCCAGTTTCCCGGGCCAGCTGTGCCCTTCTTGAATGTTTCAGGTCACATTTTTTCTTAGCAGCCACTGACTGAATGCTTGTGCAGAATCCATGCGCTTGGATAGGATTTGTGAACCTAGACTTTTAAATTGCTGTGTTCCATCTTCTCCCTTCAAATGAAGGCAAGGATGTCGGCCAGAGGTAGAAATAAAAAATGCTTCTGGATCTTAACTAATGAGAGAGAAAGTTGTGGTTCTGTGAAAAGATTCAGGCAGGAGTCGCCAGTTTAGTTCAGGGAAGGAAGGACTCTCATTCGATTCTGGAGGGATTCAGAGGAGCCAGGAGGGAGTGGGACCTCAATGCCCACCAACTGTGTGTTCTCTAGACTGGTTGAGTTTCTTCTGGCTTGGAGCCAGAACACCCCACCCACCCACCCATTCCAGAGGAGAAACGAAGCTGAAGGTCATATTGCTCGTCTGTGTTGGGAGCCAAGTCAGAACAAGGACACCACCATCTCATCCGGGGACTTCTGGTTGGGAACAAGAAACAGCAGGAGGGATTTTAACAGAAATGAAAACAACGTGGAAGTGGCTCTGGGTGATGTCACCAAGCTCTAGCAGTTCCATCTGTTGGTTGATTGACAGACACCAAGGATGGGGCGGTGGGTGGGAGGAAGTAAAATTGCGGGCCGGATGGAACCCTACACCCCTTTTTCCAGCTTTTAATTCACAAGACAGATCCAGAATATACGATAACGAGAGATGAGGGCTTGAGCACCGACCTTCTCTGGGCTCCTCCCATGCTGTACCCACGCGAGGGGCCAGCCTCCTCCGGCCTTGATTGGACCCAGATAACGCCCTGGGTGCCGGGTCCGGTTCCCGACCACGCCGACGCGCTTAAAGAGGCCGATTTGCGGTTTCGCCGCCCTCGCGCGTCCCTCCAGGAGAGCTCGCCTTTGTCCAGCCGGGTGCGTGTAGCCTCCCGGCGAGGCCGCTCCAGCGCGGGGCTGGCCGCTGTCCGCGGTGCTGAAGCGTCGGGCGCGGCGGGGAGGCGGGCCCCCGGCACAGCGCGTCTTCAAACCCAGCACCGCCCTCCTAGCCGGCTCAGCTTGGCTGCAGCCAGCACTACACCGGGACGCGCTAAGAGCGCGGCGGGAAGGCGACAGCTGGCTGAGTCCCCGCGACCCCGGGGCCAGATCCACTTCCACTCCGGAGAGCCCCTCCCTGGGGTGAGTTGGCGGGCTGAGGGTTTGGGCAGGAGGGCCCCGGGGCAACCCGTCGCTTGAGCTACGTTCGCCTTCCTCAAGCCCTAGGTGAGAGCAGCCTGGATGGCTGAGCTAGGAAGCTCTGCCCCTACACTAGCCCCAGTCTTGGGTCGAGACCCCTTTGCTCTCACACGCTGGACAAAGGATTTAGCCAGAAGTCGGACAGGAGGAGACATTTCGCACCCTGTGTGTAGCCAGCAGTTCAGCAGCAGGAAGGACTCTGCCCAGGCTGGTGTCCCAAGGGAGACACCTTCCCCTCTCTGTGCTGGAGACTGGCTCTGGAAAGCTCGGGCACTAGAATTCAACCTAGATAGAGACCAGCCATCTTTTAGTGGAGGAAGGCAAGCGCCAGCCTTTACTGAGGCTGCAAGAGAGAATCCTCTCCCTAGCCGCCCAAGATGTAGTCAGCAGAGCTTCAAGGGTGATGATTTCGTCTGTGCGACTTAGAGTTGAGAGCCTTCCTCAGGCAGATGTACTCTGGAGTGGATACCGAGCAGGCACTTGTGTGTGTGTGTGTGTGTGTGTGTGTGTGTGTGCTCCCAGCACAGAGAGGGGGTTTTAAACGCCAGTGGTGGCGGTCACAGGAAAAGCCCTCTCCAGCCTGCCTGTGCCTCTGAGTAAGCAGTTTGAGGTCACTCTGGGAAACTCCCCAGCCAGAGGAGCCTTAGGGCCTCCTCAGCCCTGAGAACTGCCCCCTCCTGCCTTGAGCCGGCAGCTGAAGGGGGAGATGTGTTTAAACTTGATGGGTCACCTCTGCCTTCGTTCCTACCAACAGTCGGTCCCCATCTCCATTACCTGGCAAGGTCAGACAGACCTGGTAACTCCTTGAGTTGGGCGGGTGGGCTGCTGGGGGGTGTTGCCTAGACAAAGGGCTTTTGGCATGTTGGAGGTGGTAAGGGAGTGGGAGAGGGTGGAGGTAAAAGGACCCTGCTTTGAGTTCCTGGAGGCCTGTGTTAAATCCCAAACCATGTGAGGTGCCTGTTCTAACCCAGTGGGTCTAGACAAATCTTCTGGGTCTTGGTGGGCTCACCTGGTGGACGGGGGTGTGTGTTTTGTTCTGCTGGTCTAGCCTAAGCTGTTGTGGATCAGAAAGGACTCTGGTGGGCATGTGCCTTGAGTCATCCGACGCTCAGCGGTGCTGATGAAATGAAAGGTGGCGAAGATATATGAGATGATGTACAGGTTTGGGGGTCAGCGAGAGCTGCAGTAGCGCTGCAGTGCTGTGGAAATGCATGCCAAGAACGTAGCATTGCTTTCTTAAGGCAGACCGCTGGGTATCTAGGTACTATTGGCTTGTCACTGGTGTTCTATAGAGAGAAAAGGTCATGAAGGAGGAAGGGTGATATATGTTCTCTCTATATATTTTTCTTACCTCTTCTTTCTGCCTCGGAGCATTTTCTCCCGCTAGCTTGTATTTTGGCTGTGTGAATGAACCCCTTCAAAGAATGATGCTTTGGGAGGATGGCTGACTCATGACTGACTCTGATGTCCTTGCTGTCGCGGTTCATAAAATCCAGAAATACACCAGCAGCCTAGCTAAGAGGTGGGCATTGCTCTGGTTTAGGAAAACAGTGTACTTGAGCTTTGCCGGTCGTCTTCTCAAAATTTACCTTCATAGCCAAAAAGTTTTCCATAGTTAGGTCAAGATGAGGGGTGTGCGTATATTTTTAGCATGCTGTGTGTCTGTAATGTAATCGGGCTGCCTATTTTTACCCATACTCTGAACAACTTAAAACCCCCTTAATAATTAAAGCAGGCTCATATCTCCTCTGTAACTGAATGACTTGAGGGTTACTAAATCCTATAGCTGATACTTAGTGATACCTAGTTCTAGACCCAGTTCACATTTTCTGTTTTGCAAATACTTTCTTTTTGCTTATATAGTGGACAAGCCACACAGTTAAACAAAGTGTATGAGGGTTTTGAGCTGAATCTTCCTGTTGGATTCCTCAAGGTGAAAGATAACGAGGTGTAATGAATGCTTAGCAATGGAGCCAACTTGATTCTAGCGGAAGCGGTTGACCCCGGGTTACTCTTCTGTGCTTCAGATGTGTCTCTTGTACAGTGGAGAAAGTGATGCTGGCCTGGAGCGTAAAGCCACGGCACCAGCTCGGCACACAGGTGCTCAGCTGCACGGTGTTACAGTGACTCAAGTGTGTTCATTTAAGTTTATTCTCAGATTTGTGAGGGCCATGGAAAGACCGGAAAGCCTGGTGCAAGCTGGAAGAGATATTCCCAAGGTGGGGACTGCTCTTGAGTGGGCTGTGGCCCAGAAAAGTTGGCTAGGTAGCAATGGAGCCTGGGTAAGAAGATAAAGGGAGTGCTCCCTCCAGAAGGAATGGGGCTTTGATGCCCGAGGCCATGAGCAGTCTCTGGTCAAAGAAACAACCCCAAGAAGGGCTTCAGCCTGCAGCTGGGCTTCCTGGCCTTTTCTCACCTTGCCTCCTCCCAGCAATGTATGTCTTCCCATCTTGCTGATGCCCTGCCTCTCTCTGTGGCAACAGCAGCTAACGCTAGGTACCAGGTACTCTGAAAGCAACTTAGTCGCAAACTGAGAGTGAAGGACCCTGGCCATCTTTATTATATGGAGGAAGAAATGGGGCTTGGTCACAGATGTCCAAGGTGACGCTCACACTTGGCCCTCCAGCATGAGGAGAGGGCCTCACACAGACTCAGGGTCCCTAAAGAGGAACATGGCACACAAAGTCACACCCCATCTCCAAGTGCATATTTCAGTTCTCTGGTCACTCACTCTGTGGTAGCAGTGCCCCTGCTGGGTGACAGGAGGAAGAAGCAGAGCTGGGTGTGAGCAGCTCTAATCACAGCGGTATCTGGCCAGCCAGAGCACGCTGCCTCCTGTCAAGGTTCTTTATCCTACTCCTTTGATGGGAGTCTTGCCTACTGTGCTGTACCTGTGTTGACTTCTATAACAAGCCTGGGTGGCGCTGGTGGCTCTGTGGGAGAAGCTTCCTGGTCTAGGGACCTGTGTGAAGCCTCTGCATAGATGCCCTGGAGCCAGCCCCAGAGTTGCAGCAGGTGTTGAATCTTATTCCAGGGTTGTTAAGGTCGTGTAAAGGTCATTCAGTCGTGTGTCTCCCTCCCTTCACCTAATCCTACCTGCTGCTAAGAGCCAGGTATTCACATAAAAAGACGTAATGAATGAATTACTCAGTGGATCTCATATAGCTCCTTTGTACACACAGCCTTCCTCAGTGGCTACTCAGCAAACACACCCATGCACCTGCTTTCTTAATTGTGTGGCATTCGTGTTAAACCACACGCCTCCCTTTTAGACTCTGTCCATTCCCTGGATTGCGTTTCCGGTTCCAGGCCCCATTTTCTGCGTCTCCAGCCCTGAGCCCTAGCACCCACCTCCTCCTGTGAGCCTCTTCTTTCTGCCGGCTGCCAGGCCCTGTCCCTTTTCCTGTCATATTTTCTTTGGATTGCACTCATTCCCTCAGGCCATACTGTCACAGCCCTGATTCAGTTCCTCGGCAAGGCTGACATTTTGGCACCTGGCCCCCTTCCCACATGGGACTCCTCTGACACTTGCCTTGTGGGTAATGTTTCATGGACAGATTTTGCTCTTGTCATGCTCTCCCGAAGAGCCTTCCCCTGCTAGCTCCTGCATCTGGGAAGAGGACAGGGGCCCCAGCCTGGCTGGGAAGGACCTTCCTGCAGGCCATCCCTGGAACCCACTCTGAAAGAGAAGAGCCTTCAGCGCACCTTGCTCTCCACCCCCAGGCAGAGTCTGAATGTGGTCATTGTGTCTCCTCTCCTCCAGCTCCAGCCTGCCTTCTCCAAGCCACTTTCCCCGCTGCTTAGATCTCATCAGTCTTGCTCGGGTGGCCGTTCATGGGAACCAGAGTCTTTTTCTGTATCAAGTGCAGTATTGGGCACCAGGAGTGACAGAGTCCTGTGGGCTGCATTGTGTCCTAATGCCCTGTGCTTGTGAGTGTGACCTTATTTGGGAAAAGGTCTCTACAGATGTAATCTTTATGGCAAAGCCATTCAGGTCCCTATTGCACACACACACACACACACACACACACACACACACACATACACATACACACACGTACACAGATGTACAAATGCAGGCTTATGTACACACATGTGCACACACATGTGAACATGCACGAGAATACCGTACAGGTAATATGCACATAGACACATACATGAACACACATACAAGGACAGTATACAAGGACACACGTGCACATGCATGCACACACATGTGCACACATGGAAACACTATAACATTATAAGGACACACAGGCATATACACACCCACAGACACATACAAAACATGTATATGCACACACACATGTGTGCATACACACACAAGAACACCATATAAGGACACAGAATCAAAGCAGGGTTAGGATGACGTCCCAAGCAAAGGAATTCCTGAGGCCACCAGAAATTGGAAGAAGCAAGGAATCTACCTCTCGGCATGGAGGGGCACACATCCCTACCGACACCTTGATTTTGGATTTCTTGCATCCAGTGCTGTGAGAGAATGAATTTATGTTTTTGCCTCCCAGGTTTTGGCAGCCCTGGGACAAATCAGGTGACTGCCAACCTTCCCAGGCCCTCAAACTACTGGCCATTTTTCTGGGAGACAGGCTCTCCATCGGGTCCTCCTGAGTCAGTGTACCTTGAAAATCTTTTCTGCCACCGCTGAAGTTTCTGGGGCTAGAGAGAGGCCCACACCCAGTACTCAGAGCTGAGCAGGACTCAAAGAGAGAAAGGCAGGTCACCAGGTGAGCAGAGGCAGTGGGGAGTGCTGATACCATGAGGCGTAGCTCCTCAGGTTGAAATATATGAAAGGGTTGAATTAAACTTGGTACAGTTGGCACCAAGGGCCGGGGCAGGGAAGCAGCGGGGAGAAGGGATGTTTTCGGTAGATTGCCCCTGTGGTTACCCAGAGGATGGACATGAAAGGGAATGTGGAAGCTGAGGTCCTGGAAGTGAGCAGGAGGGTACAGCTGATCTGGATGGATCTGCAACTTACTTTGAAGGACTCTGGGATTTGCTGCTTGTGAGCACTGAGAAAGAAAGCAGAGCCATTGCCCCTCAGGTGTGCAGCCAGTGCCTGGGGACAAACAGGACTGTCAGTTTGGGAAAGGTGGTGTCTGAGTCACACTGTTCTGTTACTGTAAAGAGACACCATGACCCAGGGAGCATTTACTGGGGGCTTACAGTTTCAGAGGGTGAGTCCATGGTTGTCACGGTGGAGAGAATGGCAGTAGGCAGGCAGGCAGCAGGCAGGCAGGCAGGCACTGGGGCAGCAGCTGAGAGCTTATGTCCAATCCATAGAAGGTAGTAGGCAGAGAGCCTGGGTCTGGTGCGGACTTTTGAAACTCCTGAGCCCACCCCCCAGAGACACACCTCCTCCAACAAGGCAACACCTCCTAATCCTTCCCCCAAATTCTGCCAGCTGGGGACCAAACATTCAGACTTCCGAGCCTATGGGGGCCATTCTCATTCAAACCACCACAGTGGTCACGAGGAAACAGAGATGCTGGACTCTACAGGGCTGGGGGTGGCAGAGGGCATGTGGGTGGTTCTGGAGCTTGGAGGGAACAGAAAGAGGTGCATGCCACGGGCATAGATATTGTCCCACGGAGTGGAAAGAGTATGAACAGTTGACCACCGCCTGGCAGTGGGAGACACGCGGAGGTCAGAAGATTGCGTGAGACACAAGCACCAGGAAGAGGTTGACATGACATGAGGGACCTGTGGAGGGCTTCCAGCAAGACCATCAGACTCCATCGCTGAGCAGGGGTACGCCTGTCATGTTTCCTTGTCCCACTGTCTTTGACCACATGGCTTAGAGCAGACCTGGGAGCTGAGTGCGAGGGGATGCCTAGATAGCTCACGGATAGTTCACCACACCTAAGTCGCACCCTGGGCAGTCACTGTGTCCGTGGCCATGAGCTGCTGCCTGTAGCCTGGGAGCTGAGGGTGGCTTGGTTTCCAGCCTGGTTGGGTGGCAAGCACCTGACCCCTGGTCCCTCCACACCTGGTTGCAGTTATGTCCCTTCTTTGCAGGGCCCGTCGCCATGGGCGGCTCTGCTCCTCCGATTCATGGGGATTGTGCCACGCATGCGCCAAATGATCCAGACCCTCTCTGATTGCTGCCTGCCAGGTTGGTCTGTGTGCACTGATGTGGTGGCTTCTCTGACGTGACCCCCTGGATCCCCTCCTCTTCCCAGCCACGGGTTTCAGTGAGAGCAGGCAGTCATGTGGCAACACTCGTCTCTATTGCTGTCTGAGAGGATTCCGTGTACTTAAGAAACACAGCCCTGTGAAGTACTTAAATGATTCTAAGATACATGGCGCAGAATTTAGCCCTGTCTCTTCACTTCCCTCCGTCGGCAGTGAGCGCCTAGAGAGCCACACAGTCGGTTGCAGCGGTACTTCTGCCAACCGCTCCTGAAGTGGAGGATGGCCCCTCCCCCGCCTGCCTCCGTGTGCACCTCCTTGCTTTTTCTCTGGCCTCAGTGTGGTTTGAAGATCCCCCATGTGCCAATTCAAATAGATCTATATCAGTTTGGAGCAATGGTGTAGAATTCCACAGGGTATCCGTCAGCTCCCCTTTTGATGGCTAATTAAGATTCTTTACATTCTATTTCTGTTCCAGAGAGTGCTGTGGTATGTGCCTTTACTTAGCACAGCTTCCAAGAAGTGAAGCTGCTGGGTGACAAGGGTGCACATGATAGATATCAGCAGGCACTACCAGACTGCTGGCCAAACAGAATGCAAAGGGCCTGGGGATACAGAATACACATGGTTCAGTAGGTCAAGTGCTTAGTGCAGGCACAAAGTCCTGAGTTTAATCCCCATCACCCTCGTGAAGGTGGTGCATTTCTGCAGTCCCTGCTGGGAGTAGGGGTAGAGACAGGCTAATCAATCCATGGAGCTCCAAGCTTAATGAAAGACCCAAAGAAGAAGACAGCGCTGACAGAAAGGCTCAGCTGGTGGGGCTCCTGCCTCTGGGCCTGGTGACCTGAGTTCAATCCTCAGGACCCACATGTTGGAAGGGGAGAACTGACTCCTGAAGGGTGTTCTTTGCCCTCCACACAAGCGCTGTGGCATGTACGTGCGTGTACACATGTGTGCTACTGTTTATCTCCCAGCAGTGTGAATGGCCAGCTTCCATGGCATTCTTCCTACTGTTACTGAAGAAACAGTGAACAAGAAGGCATTTCCTCAGTCTGTTTTGCATTTCTCCTGTTGCTGTTTGGACTGTTTTAGACCTTGCTCTGTTTCTTGACCAATCGTGTGCATTCTGAGCTTGGAAATCATTTCTGCTGCCATGGTACCCTTTAGGGATTTGGAGTTTATGCTGCTGTGGAGTCACACATTCTAGTTTGTGTGTCTTTTGTTATATACTTTTCAGTATTTTTGCCATGTTTTTTTCTTTTGGTTTGGTTTGGTTTTGTGGGGTTTTTTTTTTTCTAGACAAGGTCTCACTATGTATCCTTGGCTGCCCTGGAACTCACTTTGTAGACCAGGCTGGCCTCAAACTTGTGATTGCGGCAGTAAGAATGTCTGTTGAGTTGAGAATCTGTCAATCAGAGGTTTGGGAAGTGAAGCTTGGCGGTCTAGTGGCAGCCAGCGTCCTGATCCCTCCCTGGAGGAGCAGACTTGATGCTCCCTTTCTTGGCATTGGCTTCTCAGCAGCACAGCAATGCTGGCCGCGCTGCCCTCTCATTCCAGATGTCATGGGGATCACAGTTAAATGGCCTGTGTCATTCAGTTGGGCTTTGGGAAGTGATTGGGAATGCCTAGCATCTGACTCTGGTGTGGCTCAGGCTTCCCAGGTAAGCTCCTACCAGAGCTGGTGCTGACATTTTTAGGGTTTTGCATAAGGAATTTTATCAGTCACTCAGACTCACAAAACCCCTCAGTCTAGGCAGCTTAAACAACAGAAATCCAATCTCTTCTCTAGAGAGACTAGTAGCCAAGGTCAGAGGGCCAGCAGGCTGGGCTCTTTCTGAGGTGGCTCTCCTTGGCTCACCTTCTCCCTGTGTCCTTCTGGACTCTGTGTGTACATATCCTAATCCGCCTTTCTTGGGAGGGCACCTCCCAGAGTTGATTAGTGGGGATTCTTCATTTTATTAGAAGCATCCCTTTAAAGACTTTAGATCCAAGTATGGTCCTGTTCTTAGGTTGGAGTTCAATGTAGCATTAGGGGATGTTTGTTTCAGCTCCTGGCAGAGCCAGCCAGCCAGCCAGCCAGCCAGCCTGGACTATTTCTGGCTGAGGATGCAGCAAAGCAAGGCTCAGAGAGGCTTCTTTATTTGTATTGTCACCCAGCAGGTGGGTTTCAAATCTGAGTCCAGGTCCCATAGCCCCCTGAGAAAGCTGACTGGCATCATAAGGTGGGGATCCACAATCCTGACTCCCTGCTCTCTGGTCACATGTCCTGCTACCCTCCCTGAGCAAAGCACCTGGCCTCAAAGATTTCCTCATTCCTTTGTCTTGGGAAAGGGTTTATGGTCAGTTGATTGGATGTGATTTTTGTCACTGTGGGAAAGGCCATACTAGAAGATGATATAGAAGAAGATATATAGCCAGTGATCTCACATCCTCACAAACTTGCCTTTGAATTCTATGTATTTTTCTTATGTTTTCCATCTGAAGCATCTGACTAAAGAGGCTACTTTGTGATCTGCACTTTTCCCTGCCATTATAGCTGGCAGGTTCCCACTCTTTATCTTCTGTTAATGGCTGTGTAATAGTCCACAGAGCTGATACTCTTCATGTATGAGGCATCCTTAGTTGTTGAGCATTGACTTTTCCGTGTGTGCTGTGACAGATAGTGAGGCAGTAAGTATCTCTGTACAGAGCATCTTTTCATTCTCTTGATTCATTTGCTGAGGGAAATCTTCCAGAAGTTGTGTTATTGAGTTTTGGGTGACAGCAGCAACACAGCCGTCAGTGAGCCATCATATCCCTTTATGGAATGAGCCACACTCCAGAACAGGAGTGCATGGGCTTTCCAGGAATCTCAGTGGTGACACAATATACTTAAAAGAACTCATCAGGGTTGTTAATTTGTGTTGCTTTAATACAGATTTGCATTTTTCAGTTTTACTTGTTATCACTTTAAGTAAAAAAAAATAATAATAATGAAAAGAGAAGACTAAACAAATGGACAGAGTCTTCAGGGACTTGTCAATGAAAGTTAGGCTCCAACAAGCAAAAGACTCTTTGGTTAATAACCAACGGGTGTAATGATCTGTCCTGTCCCTTTAAGAGACAAGCCCCGCCCACTCCCTCCCTGTCCACCGAGGCAAGGGGACCTTTCTTCTGCTTCCAGCCTGAGCTCTTTTTTCTCTCTCTCCTGAAGAGGTAGCTTCCCTTCTCCTCTTCCCCCACCTCTCTCTCTGTTCCTCTCTCTCTACCTCTCTCTCTCTCTCTCCTCATCCCCCTTCTCCCTCCCTCTCCCCTTTCCCCTTCCCTTCCATGACCCACTAAATAAATATCCAACCTCATTCTGCATGACATACCTATCTGTCTCTGTCTCTCACCCACTGTGGCTCCTCATGGGACCAGCTAACCCCCCACCCAGGTTTCTCACCCACTGCGCAGCTCCCTGCCTGGGACCTGCAGCCCCTCGGGAATGGCGCCATTTTATTTTTACCATTACAACAGGAGCATTGGACGGAGGCTGACAAGATGCCAGTATCCTTGGAACTGGCTGGTGACACTAACCCCAACTCTACCTCTGGGTACTCAAGAGAGCTGGCTTCCAGGCCAGGCAGCCCATTGCTACCTACCAGGCTCAGCCCCCAGAGGTGGAGTCCATCTTTTCTACTGCCCCAAAAGTACAGGGCACACGGGACAGAATTGGCCCAAACACTGTCCTTTATATCAAACAGATTTGAATAATACATTCTTTCCAATAATTTGTAATTTTTAGCATAATCAATGGCAAATTGAAGAGTTTCCCCTTAGACATTTATTTTAAATGCCTAGCAACCCATTCTCATAAATTGCTCTTGAATTAATTCTTTGGCTTTTGAGCAAAGTCATTAATTTATTAATGACAATGGTAGTCAGCACCTACGTATGGCTATTCTTAGAACACTGCTTCTGTTAAAGCTTCAGTCGGAAGGTAGCCCTGCAGGGACCAGGCATGTGCTATGCACCCTGGATGAGCATAGGCACCAGTCCTTTTTAATGATGAGCCTGTGATCCAGAGGGAAGTCACTGTTCCCTAAGGGCTGTGACCAGCTCAGGTCAGGATGGTTCTACAGAGCTTGCTTTTTTGTTTGTTTGTTTGTTTGTTTGTTTGTTTTGCTTTTTGAGACAGGGTTTCTCTCTAGCTTTGGAGCCTGTCCTGGAACTAGCTCTTTTAGAGCTTGCTCTTACAGGACCCAAGGCCCTCCTGGCCTCGCGGCTGTCCACTCCAGGAAGTCCAGGAAGAGAGGCTGTGAGGTGGTGTGCACCAGCAGCGAAACCTTGAAGGGTCAACAGAGGAAAGTTGGGGAAGGCGGGAGGAGAAGCCTGAAGCCAGGCTCAGCTAGGTACGTTCCTGGTGAATGAGTAAGTCACTTAGAGAAGCAAGCCATTGATCTCATCACTGATTAGTCACTCCAGGGCTCACCCAATCAGTAAGTACCTTCATTGTACTGGGTCACATGGGAGGCTGGGAACAATGAGGAGACCTTGGTCTCTGTCCTCAGGGAGTTCTGTCCAAGCAGGAAACGGACAAATAAATAAAGTCCCAGAAGAAGCCTAGAGTCCAAGAAATTGCCCCCCCAATCCGCAGCTTTAATAGGCTGCTTCAATGCAGAGTGTACCCAATTGTAAGCATGTTGTCTGAGCTCCTTTTCTTCCAGCATTGTGGATTTGAGCACAAGTTTCTATCTGTGCTGTCATTGCCTGTGTAAGTCTAGATGACTCTGTGGTATCCAGGAAGCTGATAACACTGACATTTCCCTGCAGCTGGGCTCTTAGGTTGCTCTGTTTTTACAGCCAGTGGTGACAGGCACAGAGTTCTTGCTTTTTCCTCTCCAACCTGAAGCTGATTCCTCACCCTGGACTGTGGGGTTGGGACGTAACTGTGGCTCTCACTGTACTGCCATGTTGCACCCTAGAATCTTCCCGTTAGTGACCTGCTTTCTCTTGCCTCTGGCTCTGGGATGAACACTGATGTTGTGCACATGCATGAACACATACACATACACAGGAGCACACACCAATATTTGAACATGAATTTCAGTGTGTGTATATGCACTAGCAAAGGAAGAACCTGCTGCAATCAGAGCCTGGCTAGCAGTGTGGTGAGTGGAAGTGTGGCCCTGGGTCCCTTGACCTTGCTGCTTGGTCACCTGTGAACCCTCACCTCACATCTAGCTACCTGTTCTTCTAGGCTGGACTCTAACCATTCTACATGAGCAGAACCTGATAATGTTGATATGGCTTACTGTGTAAATTAATGTGTAGAAAAGTGGTACTGTGTGTGCGTGTGTGCATGTGTGCAAGAATTCATGCACTCATGTGTATGTATGTACATGCATGTGTGTGCAAATGCATGCGTCTATGTTTGTGTGTGCATGTACATGTGTGTTCATGTATGCACATGTGTGTGTGTCTACTTGTGCTCTCCCAGGACTTTGAGATTATTTTATTTTTTGCTTCACTACTTCACTTTCTTTTCTAGATGTGTTTTCTTTGCTGGTTTCTCAAGCAATCCAGAGTGGCTTTAAGTAGCAGTGGTTAGACAGTGGTGGTAGCTCACTGGCAGGAACACCAGGAATGACTTTGTGTGAGACCGACACACAGGCTTGTACTCTGCCCTTCCTGGTTCAGGACAGGGACACTGTTTTCTGTCAGATTCTTCTACCTTCCATGGTAATGAGAGCACAGGGCTGAATATCCCGCGTTGGATCCATTCCTGCACACATAAGTCCTATAAAAATTGCTAATAAACTTAGGCTGGGGCACACTGCAGTCTCACTCCTGGGAAAGCTGAGGCAGGTGTTCCGGGCCTCTCAAAAGTAGGAAGCTTGGGGCCGTGTGATAGGGCTCCGTCAGTTCATATGTGGGGTTTACATGTGGGGATGTTGAGTCTGACATTGAATTGGATCCTTTGGACATTGTACTGAGTGTGGACTGGGGGCAGGCAGAGTGGAAACGGAGATTTTTCTGGGATGCTTTCTAATAGTCCGTTGTCCAGGAGAAAGGAGGGTGATGGAGAACAGTGGGATTGTGCATGTGTTCATGGGCACAGAGCTCAGGATTGTGCGGCCCAGTGGTCTTAAGGCAGATCACTCAAATATGGCTCTGAGCTTTCTCCTGCTGATGGAAGAGGGGTGAAGGAAGGGTTGAGAGAAACCTCTAGAGAACCACAAGGAACCCACATTTAGACAGCTGGGTTTGTGACTCCCATCAGACATAGAGGTCTGGGCAGAGGCAGATGTCCCCAGATGCCTGCATTCCTGTGGCAGCAGTGCCTAAAGAAGCTGAAGTCCCTGGGGCCCCGCCTGTTGCCTTCCGCCCAGAAGGTGGCCAGGTAAGCTGCAGGTGGCTGGACAGAGATGCGTCAGCTGTGGAAGCGGGGTTAGAAGGTGACCGGGTCTCAGCAGTGACCTCAATTTCCTGGAATCACCGCCAGGCTCCGGGCCACTCCATTTCCCACGTGCCCCGGCTTCTCAAGGGCACCCTTCCTTTGAAACGCAGCAGCGCCTAGCCTGCTGCTGCAGGGGCGGCCCCTTCGCTCGGATTTTCGCGTGCAGACGTGACGTGGCCGCGGGAAGCCCGCCCCACACCCCGCGCCCCGGAGCTCGCGGGGTCGCACGGCGGCTGCGGCGGCGCAGGCTCCGGGGGAGGAGGCGGGGAGGCCGCTCGGCTCGCGCGGTGCCGACAGAGTTAAGGGACCGCGCTCAGGGCGGCCCGGTGCTCCGTGCGACGCGACGCCGGGACCCACGAGCGCCCACCGCCACCTCGGCCCTGCGGCTCTCCGAGCTGCGCTCCCCGGACCCGGGGCCATGTAGCGCCCAGCCGCTCAGAGGCCGCGGGCCGCGGGGATGAAGGGACGCGGCTGCTGGGAGACGGCCTCCGTGCGCTCCTTCTGCAGCTCCGGCTGCCTGAATAAATTTAAGAAGGGTTAGTGTCGCCGGCTTTCGTGAGGCCGGACTCCCCTTGCACTCACGCACGCCCGCCCCGCGCCGGGCTTTGCGGCAGGACCCGTCCACGCTAGCCTCTGATGTCACTCGCTTGCGGCGTGGGGATCGCGGGGAGCCCCGGGGAACCCCTTTCCCCACACCCCGCCGGCGTACGCTGCGCAGTGGCTTTGCGCATGGCGAGTTTTGGAAAGGGGGCTGCGGCTAGAGATGCGCGGGGTCGATTAGCCTCTGGGTGGGGGTGGGGGAGGAAGGAAAAGAAATCCAGTCCAGCTGTTCATGGGGAGGGGCGCTCGTGTTTACCGGCCCCCAGCATTTACCCCATTTCTAGCCCCAGTCGGCCAGGGATTCTCACTACACCAGGGCCTTCAGGCGCCCGTAGCGCTGTGCAAGACTGCAGTGCCATCATCCATAAGGGCCGCGTCCTCGGGTTACCTTAGCTCATGGTGTGACGCTCTGGAGCAAGGGCCAGCCCTGAGAATACTCCTGTCCTGCGGTGATCCCGGCTAACTGCCCCAGTGTGCAGGCAGAACCTTCGGGTGTTCTGACTTCGGTGAGGGAAAACCAATGCCTTGCAGACGTGCACCCCCCTAGTCTTGCCTGCCATTTTTAATGCTTAAAACCCCTTTTGGAGATTTCCGTGAGAGAAACCTGCTGTTTACCTTGAGTGTTTCTGGTCTAATGTCAGTCCCTTGGAGGAATCAGGATTCTTTAACCATGTTGACCCAACAGACACAGAGGCAATTAACTTCACTTAACATGCCTAGATTAGAACCAGCTCTTTTTTACGCCATTAATGCCCCTTGGCCTATAGTGAACCTTGCGATTAATTTGCTTGTTGACTGGCTATGCCAATGGCTTCATGGGGTCTGGCTAGCTCCTGCATTCCCCAGACCTGCAGGACACCACGCTTTAGTCTGGAAGTCACGGAGAGTGTGGTCAGTCATTGGCGTTCTGAACACAGGTGTAGGATTTTAGCCGTTGGGTCCCCTTACAGGAATGCGTTCTGTTCAACGTACGTTTTCTGCTCTTAACCGATTGGTTGTAATCTCCAGTTTTTACTTCAGATACATACTTTGTGCATATGCAAATTTAAATGATGATGCTGTTATCAATTTAGATGGATTTATTCAGAGGGTGAGTTTTGGAGTCGGTAAAAATGAAAATACACATCAGGTTGCTTTTTTCTCTTTGCCCATAGAGCAGTTTCGATTGCTACCTTGTGGAAGATTCAAGGCTAGCAAGTGTGGAATCAAATGCCTGCTTGCTCTCTGCTTGGTTGTGATAGAAGCCCACACCTTTCTGAGGAAGCACAGGTGTGGGTACTGCAGTGTCTGAGTGACCTCTGGCTGGCCCCTGGAGTCCAGTCTCCATGTTCCCTTTCATGTCAAGATCATGCTGGGGATAAGGCACTCAGAGGTTGTGTGTAAATGTACGTTTAGAATGGGGCCTGGAGCAGAACTTACAGCTTCAGCAGGAGACCCTGTGGCCAGTGTCAGAGTCAAGAACAGGCAGATCCAGGCCTCCAGAATGGAGCCTCAGGGCCAGCAGAGGTGTGTTCCAGAGGTGCTCCCATTCTTAACATTGAATGTGCCTGCTAAAGGGGGAGAAAGTGGGAGAGTTCTGGTTAGCACTGTGCATGGAGAGAACGCCAACCCTCCTCACAGAGACTCAGCTCCTCAGCTCAGACAACGTGAAAGGCTCCTAGACTAGACCCTCCTTGCAGGCGGGTCCCAGTGAGATTTATGTCCCACACCTCAGCTTATTTTATTCACGTTGGAGAGGGAGCTGGATTTGCTGCCTGCCCGTGAGGCCAGGAACTGTGGTCCAGGCTGTGAGTGGCACAGGGACAGAACTTTCTCTGGCTTGGGGAATGGAACCCCATGGCAGCTACTCTGGAAGTCATATTGTGTCATGAGCCAGGAGACCTGGGTTCTTGTCTTGACTCTACTGCCAGGTCACATCCCCCGAGTCTGTCCCTGACCCAGAGTCATCTACATCAGCCAATTCCTGACCCCAACCCTAAGCTCGTCAGGAGCAGCCCGCAGGAATCTATAGCAGGACCTTCAGCCGGCTTCCCTTGTTGAAAAGACATTAAACCTACCTTCCCAGGGCCAGAGAGATGGCTCGGCAGGTAGAGACACTTAGCAGCAAGACTGCCAGCCTGATTTCAGGGGTTCTAGGAACCAGGTCCCCTAAGTTGTCCTTTGATCTACACACACACACACACACACACACACACACACACACACACACGTTTGTTTGTATCTTAATAATCTCTTTGCCTAGCGGTGAGGTTGAGGTGAGATAGTGTGTATTGTGTGTAATCTATTTCTGTGCTTCAGACAGAACCTTGGGAGGGGGAAATGCCCCATGTAGGGACTGGAACTGGGGGAAGTTCCGTTCAGCCCTAGGTGTCACCTAGCCGGGTGACTCTGTACAGCATGCAGCATGCCAGTTCCCGGAAACCAGGGGCTCTGCGAAAGAAAGCTCCTTTGAAAGGCGGCTGTGGGAGGGGTGGGAGAAACCCACATCTGTCTTCCGAGGATGTGGAGACAAACACGAGCTGAGGTGTGTGGATCCGTGATGGGGATGAGGTCATGTAGAACCCACAAATCTAGAGGAACAAGGAATGGAGGGAGAGCTGATGACGTCAGGCCTGTGCAGCTGTTTGTCCTCACAATACATCATCAAGATTCATGACGAGAATGGTGTGCTTGAGTTACAACAAACTGAAAGAAAAAAACCTCCATGTTTTAAGTCAATTTGCAATTTTGTGTTGAGTCATCTTCACAGATCCTGGGGCACAGGTGGTCTGCAGGCTGCAGGCTGCAGTTAGGTACACAGGTGGTGTCTGCAGGCTGCAGGCTGCAGTTAGGTACACCTGGTAGGGAGATCAGGTGTCCCAGGCTCAGCAGCACACCCCTTGGTCTGTGTGTGTGTGTGTGTGACTTATCTCTTTTGACTGTAATGTGAATCTGGAAGACTGTAACAAGGAGCCCTGAGCCCAGCATGATGTGTTCCCACAGTTCAGGCCGGGTGGCACTGAGCAGGCTGCTACAAAGATGGCACTTTTAAGGGCAGAGCGATGTGTCACCAACACAGGAAGAGACTGGGGTAATAGCGTCTGTCACAGGCCGCTGAGAGTGACCGTCTTCACACAGACTTGGTGATGAGACTCCCTGGAGACTGTGTGGCTGTAATGTGAGCGCCAGGCCCTTGTCTGCTCTAAAGTCTGTTTTTGAGACAGGTCTTCACTATGTGGTCCAAGCTGGCCTCTAACTCATAATCTTTCTGCCTCTGCCTCCCAAATACTGATGTTACAGATGTGTGCCACCATTCCCAGCCTGGGTTTTGATGTGTTTTTGTTTTTATTTTGGACCCCCTCCTACCCCCCATTATCTTTGAGGGCTAGACCAGGAACCATCCTCAGAAAAGGAACCCAACAGAACACCAGAGAGGACTGATATAGGAGACAGGGCCCTTCAGAAAGTTTGGTTAGGGACATCCTCAAAGGGCTTGCTCTGGCATGTCCCATGAGCTGAGTTCCTGTGAGGCCACAAGTCCTGAAGCAAGGGGGTGAACAGACAAATGCCTGTGTTCTTACCTTGGGTCTCCCCTGCTCACAGGGCCTGTCCTAGCATGGGAACTGTGGCACTCTCCTCTCATTTGGGGCTACTGTGGCAAGTGGCTTTGCTAGAGGTTGGGAGAGAGGGAGGGAGGAAGAGATGGAAGGGAAAGAGGAGAAGGGAGAAGGAGAGAGTCGCAGAGGACTTCTGGTGGAAGTTACCTCTCCTGTTACAGGATACATGAGAGGATGTAGATGGAAATGGGACAGCAAAGAGGTCTGGAGGCAGAGGGAAGTCTCAGCGCCTTATGACACATGAGAAGTGAGAGCAAGCTGGAGGGATGGGTCAGAAAGGACAGGCAGGCAGACTGAGGCTGTGACACCAAGCCTTGCCAGGTGACAACTGTTAGTCTCTGGGACTGAACGCGTGGTAAGGAAGGCATAGCTTTGGCATCTCTCATGGAAAGGAGGCGTTGCTGCAGGGCCGTCCCTGAACTCTGGTTACTATTGCTTAGTGTGGTCCACGGAAGGGGGACCCTATGCAGTCACGTGTGGGAGCCTCTGGCTGTTCACTAACACATGGTACCTGCGCCCGTGAGGATGCTGGTGAGTTTAAGTCTCCTATGCGATCGTACATGCAGTCCGGGTGCAGCGCTATCATTTACACAGAGGACAAAGATGGTTTGGAGGTAGAAGTCTGGCTAGGTAACCGGGGGTCCACGTGTGGCGTAAATCCAGTCCAAAAGGTGCCATAGAAAATGTCACCCCAGTTCCCCGTATGGAAGGGAAAGGAAGCCACCACAGAGCTTTGAAGGAGAGCAGTGGTGCCCCTGGTGTTGGCATTTTGTTGCTGTGACAAACAAGGAGTGTGGCTTTGTTTGGGTTCAGCATCAGTACATGACTAGCTGATGCCATTTCTGGGCTTGGTGGGCAGGATACCACGTAGACGGGGATGGTGGCAGGATTGCTGTGAAAAGAGCCTTGACGGACTCCTCAAGACCCTGTGTTCCCACTGATCCTTAGGTATATCATTTTGCCAGAAAAATAACTTTTCTTGCAATTATCGGACATGTGCTGCCATAAAAATAAATCTACAGTGTCTTCTGTGGTTGGACCCCTCCCCTCTAGAATCGCACAGTACAAGACCTGTTCAAACCATATGCAACAGCCCTGCCGATAAATTATCAGAGTCACGATTCAGCTGGTCTTTATAATACGCTGGTCTCTGTTAACTCTAAGCAAAAGAGAGGGCCACCCAGGGGCCAAGCCAAAAAGATGGCCCCCTAAGGGCTCAGATATATCCCAGACTTACAGCAGGGCTCACAAGAGCCCTGAGAGACCAAACAGGGTGAGATGAGAATACAGCCTGAGCTACCTGTTACACAAAGTTGAGCTTGAGCTCAGACACCCCCTCCCCAACTTGAACTGACCCCTTTCCTCCAGGGCGGGGCACTCACTGCCCATGTGGGCACGATTCATTCTCCGATGCCTGGTTTTCCTGTAAAGTGCCCGTTGGCTCACACTAGCAATGCATGGGATCGAATAGATGAGCAGTATGAATAACGATGAAGCCATGAGCTTCAGGCTGCTAAAGATAAATCTCCTTTTATGTCCTTTCCTCTGACGTCCATGTTGAATAATAACCGCTGACGCACGTCTGCAAAAATAGTAGCTGCCCACATCAGCTGTTGTGTCCGGACAGAAGGAGCCGCGGACTTGGGTTTGGCGCCCCATCTGGACAGTACCCTAGGGCTACTGTTGTGCGTTTCATGGGAAGTGAGCGAAGTAACTTGGTACATGGCTGTGCCTGGACCATGGGAAGTGGCACGACCAGACCTAAGGTACCATTTCAGCCCTGGAGCCATTTGACCACTGTTCCTGCTTGGAGATTCCCAAGCTTTCTTTCCAGCCCCCCAACCCACATACTTTGTTCTTGGCAAGACTCTTGAGGTCAAGCAAGCCATTCCCCTGTCCCTGGACTGCTGTTACTTTTAACGATGCTCTGAGGACAGCAGTTCCAGTTGCTTAAGGTCACAGAATGACTTTCTATGGCGCCGTGAGAGTTCAGGACGCTCGTCAGGTCCCTGTTTCTGGTTTGTATTTTTCCTTTGTGTGCACACCTTTTTTCATCATTTCCCCCTCTTAAGCCGCTTCGCACGTGACTGCAGCTTGATGGCGTCGAGTGTCTGCAGAATGACTTCCCTCCTGTTAGGCATTTGTGCTCTGCTCAGAGCATCAGCGCAGCCAAACTGCCGCCTGAGCATCTCTGGCTTGTAAGGTTCCTTCATTTGTGTGTCTGTCTGGGACACATTCCCAGGAGTGGGATGGCTGCATGTAAGGGTGTGAACATTCCCTCTGGTGTCATAGTCCTTGCTCGCCTAAACCGCTCATTCATGATGCTCACGGCAGGGTGCCCCAGCCTCCACGGCATGTGTTCTGAAGGGATGTTGTTGTTTTTTGGGGGGGAGGGGTGCTTGTCAGTGGGTGCATGTATGTGCAGGTGTACATGTGGAGCCCCGAGGTTGACACCCAGGTGCCTTCCTCTCCCACCTCTCACTGATCCTGCAGCTTACTGATTGAGCTATGCTGGCTGGCCAGCAAGCCCCAGGGGTCTGCCAGTCTCCACACTTCCCCACTTGCCCCCCCCCCCTCGTATGCCGCCACACCTGGTTTTTACATGGATGCTGGGATCCAAACTCAGGTCCTCGTGTTCGCATAGCAAGCACCTTACCCACCGAGCCATTTTATCTTTTATCACCCAGCCCCTCATTTTATCTTTGAGACAGGGTCTCCCTGTGGAGCCCATAGTGGCCTGTGACTAAGGATCCCCTTGCCCCAGCCTCTCAGAGGCAAGGCTCACACATGTGCGGTGTTCAGTCTGCCCCTTGTTAAGGCTTCAAGTTTGGTTAACAGAAGGATTAGGCCGTAGTCCAGTGGCGGAGAGCTTGGTTAGCCTGTTTGAGGGCCTCCGTTCCATTCCCAGCAGCAGAATCAAACAGAACGGAGGTTGAGCCGTCTCTGGTGCCCACTCCTGGCTCAGCGGCTGCCTTTTCTCCTGCCCTTTCTGGAAAGCCTACAGGAAGGACCCGGCAGAGCTGGCTGGTGCCACAGTGCAGACTCTGTGTCCTGAGGAGCTGGAATTCAGAGAAGTGGTTCCCAGGCCTCTCATCTCCCAGCAACCCCTGCTGCATAACCTGTGGGCCCCATGCAAAATGAAATACAGACAGTGACATCTGAGAACTGATCCAGGCATGAGCCCAGGCATGTGAGTGGCAGCCCTGGGAATGACCGCTCACTTGGGCTTATGGTGAGCTCACGACTTGCCCAGTGCTCTGGGTGGAAGTGACCCACTCAGCCTTCTCGTTAGCTTTCTCAAGGGTCACTCCACATGCAGAGGTCAAAGCCAAATGTGAGTGTGGTCTTGCTGCTCTGCCCCACAGCAGCCAGGACACACAAGGACCCTTGTCCTCCAGGGGTCATTTCTGTACCTGCTTTGACCTTACCCTGGGAGCTTGCTGCTGGCCGTCTTCCCCTTCTGTTCATCTCCACCTGCTTTGGCCAAGCAGAACAAATGATCAAAAGCAGCCTGCCTGGGACATTCTAGACACTTTTTTTTTCAGTAAGATGGTCCCACTTACTTCTCCCCTTTGTCCCCACCCCATCCTCTCTCCCTGCCAAGACAAGGGCAGCTGCTGCTTGTACTGCGTTTTGCTGGTGATGAATGGTGGCTGTTGGGACTTTTCCTTTGTTGTAAATGGCAGGCGATCTGTTCTCCCTGCCCACACTCACCAGGCTCCTCCCAGGCAGCAGAGGCGGTAGCTGGGGTTTTATTTCAGAGGGCCTGTGAAGCAAGGTGACATTCTGAATGCATCCAGTGGGTTCCTATGGGGGTGGGGGCGCTCAGGGTCTAGCCCAGCAGCAACCAGAGTGCATTCCTGGGGTCTCCCACGGATTGTAGAATTTGGAACTTTCTTCAGTGGCTCTGGCTTGCCTTTGCTCTTCCTCTCATGGGAGATATGGTCCAATACTTCATATTTCCCTCAGGTTTTCAGTGTTTGGATTAGGAAGGCATCGATGTGTGAGTTTTCACTTAGATATGAGATGTGTTTTGCTCCCTATATGAAGGCATCCCAAAGCCATAAAATCCCAGCCCATCCTAAATTACAGCCACCGACTGAGATTATTTTTGACATCTTTTTCCTGATTGCCAAGCTAATGCATATTCACTATAGAAAATTCAGTCGAGGGCTGATAAGATGGCTCAGCAAGAAAACTGCTTCCCACGCAAATGTGAGGACCCAAGAGTTAAGTCATCCAGTGCCCATGTAAGTGATTAGTGCTGTGGTGGTCCACTTGCAATCTCAGGATTTCAGAAGCAGAGGCAAGGGCACCCCCAGGACAGCCTGGCTAGATCAGCTAGTCAGGTGGGCCAGATCCAGTCCAATGATCAAGGAAGACACATAGCAGCATCCTCTAGCCTCTACACATGCACATGTATGTACCCATGTGTGGGCGTGCATACACACACACATAAAAAAAAAAGTGGCAGCCTTGCACAGAAGGTCACTCTGGCTGCTCCACCCTGACACCTTGTGTGATGACCTTATGTGAGTTCTTCATTTTGTGAGATAAGGTTTCACTGTGTGGCCCAGGCTGGCATACTTGGGGTGAGCCTCTTGCCTTTGCCTCCCAGGTGTATGATTGCACCGCCACACCCAGCTTTTGTCAGTCTCTTGATCTCTGTCCATGACCCCAGCTGGTTTGAGGTTCTCTCCCCATTTTGCCAATGTGGGAGCTGAACCATGGAAAGAGTTTGCAAAGCACTCCCATGATAAAGGGACGTGTGCCCTGCTGCTAGTCCCACCGTGAATCCTCCACGCCTTTCAATAGCACTTCCAGCTTTTTTCAAATGATTTGTTTCTTTTAATTTTATATGCACGTGTTTTGTCTGCTTGTATGTATGTGTGAGTGTGCCGGATCCTCTGGAATTGGAGTTGTGAAATGTCATGTAGGTGCTGGGCATTGAGCCCAGGTCCTCTGAAAGATCAGACAGTGGTCTTAATCGCTGAGCCAGAATTGGTGGGACAGCAAGATGGCTCAGTGTATTAAGGTGTTTGCTGCCAAGCCTGATGGTGCGAGCTCAATCCCCAAAAGAAACGACTCCTGCAAGCCGTCTTCTGACGGCCATACATGCCCCCCATACATATGCACACAGACACAAACACAAAGGAAAAAATACAATGCAATGCATTTTCAGAGAATTGGAAGTGGGAGCTCATTACTGAATAGTAATCGCTTTGCTTCTGATAGAATTGGAGCGTTTTTGTTTGTCTTTTCGTGTATTTGCTAGTCTCTTGTGGAACTGTGACTACATTGTCGTGTACTTTTGTGTGTGGTAACCTGAGCTGCATAGCTGATGTTATTATAGTTGGGAAATATACTTTCTGTGAGGGCTAGTCTTCTTTTATTTGTGCCTCCCCACCCCAAATTTTTGTCATGAAAATCTTCAGACACTGAGAAAAGTTGAAGAGCTTATATTGTCAGCATCTGTAAGTCCACACCTGTACTTTTAAATAAGTATTTTAATAAGTTGTTTAATAGTTATTGAGTTATAACCCATATGCCATAAGGATTCCCCTACTTAAAACATGTAATTCAGTGGTTTTAAAAAACATTCACAGGATTATACAGCCATTACCATGGTCCAACTGTAAAATGTCTTTGCCTCTCCTAAAAAATAAAAACCATATGCTCCTTAGTGGTCTCTCTCCATCCCTAACCCTCAGCAACTACCAGGCTGCTTTTGGATATTTCCTCTAAGTGGAATCTTTTCTGCCTGTCTTGTTTCCCTTAGCGCGATGTCTTCTAGGTTCATCCGTGTTGCAGCCTGTGTCAGGACATTTCATTGTCACATACCATTGTGTGGATGGTCAACACTGTATTTAACCATTAAGCTATGAACACAAATGTCTTTGTGTAAAGATATGTGTTGTTCTTTTTCTTGGGTAAACACTGAGTGATAGGACTCTGTTGCTGGCTCATGGTTTAATTGATGAGCTGTTTGCTGCTCTAATGGCAGTGGGAACCTGAGAGAATGGAGCCAATAAATGAGGCAGAGTAAAGTCTCATGCAGTAGCCGCCTTTACTCAGAGCGTCAGGCAGTTTATACTCTGAGGGTGCAGAAGAATCACAGGAGTAAGGTTCAGTCACAAGGACAAGCCACACGAGGCAGAAATGTGTTTTTCCACAGAGGCGCATGAGTAATGGCAGCTGAAGCAAATGTTCCTGCCTGCTACACCTGGGAGGAACACAGAAGCGCATTTCAAGAACAGCTCTATGTTTTGAAGAAACTGAAGTCGAAGGTCTCTAGTTTTCTTGCAGTTTTCACACAAGTGCTCAGAATTCTCTCACAGTTCCATTCTTGGACCGTGTTCTGACAATGCATTGCCAAACTATTTGTAATAGTGACTGCACAATGTCATTGACCGCAAGCCACAGGTTGGGGTTGTGGAGCCTATGGAGGCACATTGCTGACATTGGGGCTTTCCTGCTTGTTTTTAAACTGTGTCCATGCTAGTGGTGCAGTATCTCATCGTCGTGGTGGGGGATGGTGTAGTATTTCGTCATGGTGGGGGATGGTGTAGTATCTCATCATGGTGGGGGATGGTGTAGTATTTCATCGTGGTGGGGGATGGTGTAGTATCTCATGGTGGGGGATGGTGTAGTATCTCATCGTGGTGAGGATGGTGTAGTATCTCATCTTGGTGGGGGATGGTGCAGTATCTCATCATGGTGGAGGATGGTGGCGGTTCTCCACTGCCCCGATGACTGAATGTTGAGCTCTTTTCCTGTATGTTTTGGCCATTTAGGTGTCTTTGGAGAAATCTTTGTTCAAATACTTTGCCTATTCTTTGTGGTTGTGCTTGTTTGTCCTTTTACTCTCATATGGGCTGTTTATGTATTGTGGATGCAAGTCCTCTATATGAGTTTTAAATGCCTACTTCCATACCGTGAGTCTCCTTCCGCTGTCCTGGTTTCATTTGATGGTGTCAGCTTCAGGCTCTTCTTTTGTCCCCGTGCTTTTGATGCATTATCTAAGAATTTGTCATGTTTAGCTTTCTAGCCCAAATTCAAGCAGTATCCCTTCCGTTTCCTTCTGAGAACTTTACAGCTGGAGTTCTGAGTCTTAGCTTGCTGCTTCCTGTTAACTGTATTTATTGTGAGGGCGGGGAGTGGGATGTCTGGTTTTATTCTGATGCATTCTGTCCTAGAAACATTACCTTAAAGATTTTTCTTCTCCTGGTTGACTGTCTTTTGTACACATGCTGGAAGTCAGCTGATCGTAGGAGTCGGGTTTTGCCCATATTGCCAGTTCTGTCCCACCAAGCTGCATGGCTGTCCTTGCCCTGTGGTCACAGTCAGTGGTGTTGCTTATTTTAATGACTGATTTACTAGACTTTTATGGATACCACTTTATGCTTCTTCTTGAAGATTCCATATATTTTCCTGTATTTTCTCAAAAAATATTTTAAAGGTCTACACTGATCTTTTTTGCATCTGCCATAGGGTTTTTGTTTTGTTTTGTTTTGTTTTTGTTTATTTGGCAGAGTTTGTAAAGTTTTTTAATCACTAAGGATGATTTCTGTCAGCCCAGCAGTGTTTGTTGATTGGTTTTTTTCCCCCGTGAATCTGCTGTTGGAGGCTGTTTGAGGATATTTTTCACGGCATGGGTCAACCTCCTCCCTGCACTAGAAGCTGCCTACGTAATAATACAGTCCATGTCTTCTGAGTCGAGTCCCTCTGTTTATCCTCCACTTCACAAGTGGGAGCACCGAGGTAAGAGGGGCTGTGTCCAGTCCTAGTGCCCTCAGGGATGATAACTGGGAACACAGAGGGACGGGACTTGGCGAGATGTGAAGCTTGCGTGTCACCAGCCCCTGATGTGGCTGCTGACACACATTGGCTCTCAGTCACACTGGTCCATACCAGTCAGCAGGGCTATGCACTTGACAGGTGAAACTTGTGGATTCCAGGAGCCTGCTCTCTGGAAAACAGACCCAGAAGAAAAACGCCTCCACTTGTCTTTTAGTGCCCTTGGGAGGGACAGAGGACCACCATGTCACTTTAAATGACATGCTCAGGGTAGAGCCCTACCCTGGTCAGTCAGCTGCTCACTCAACAGGCTCCATTGAAGGCCAGGTTGTGACAGATGGAACTCCCTCCAGAGGTGGAGCTGGGACATGGGGTAGTCACTGGGGCTGAACTGGCAAGGGACACTGTCTGCTGCCCTCCTCCATAGCTCTGCACTCTCTCCCCCTGCGCATTGGCTGGACACGCCGTTCTCTTGGGTGGAACTTTTGGCAGCCTGTCTGTGTACTGTGGAAGGGGCATCACCTTCTGTGTCGGGCACTTCTCATTCCTGTGGTAAAGCACCCTGGCAAACGCCACTAAAAGAAGGGTTCGTTTTGGCTCACAGCTTGCTGGTTCGGCCTATCAGAGCAGGGAAGCGAGTCAGCAGTAGAGCTTGAGGTAGCTGTTTCATTTCATCCAGGGAGAATGAGCAAGACAGTGAGAGAGTAAGGGAACGAGCGAGGGAGTGAATGCTCTGTTCAGCCAATTCTCTGTTCCTTTTTTATCATCAAGTAATATTCCCACGTATGGATATACTACTTGAATTGTTTTTGCTTTGGGACCGTTGTGAAAAACACTGCTACGAATGTTCACATGAAAGTTTTTGAGTGGGGACAATGGTTTTGCATTTTCTCGGGTCTGCAGCCAGGAGTGAGATCACTAGGTTATGTAGCATTTACTGAACTACTCTCTAGAGTGGCTGTGCCCCTTAGTGCCCTACTGTGTGAGGATTGCTGTTTCTTACACATCCTTACCAATACTTATTTTATGAGTTTTTAAACAATTGTACAGGCTGGTGAGGTGGGTTAGTGAGTGTCTATAAACGCATCTGTTTATTTATCTGTTAAACTCTGTCTTAGCTGTGTGTTATCTTGAACATACTTCCTACATTCGTATCTGCTAGTATTGGTGCTGCAACAGGAGGTATTATTTTAATGTT
The DNA here is from genome assembly GCF_903992535.2 of Arvicola amphibius. Taxonomy (NCBI): domain Eukaryota; kingdom Metazoa; phylum Chordata; class Mammalia; order Rodentia; family Cricetidae; genus Arvicola; species Arvicola amphibius. The sequence goes on along the minus strand of NC_052047.1, from coordinate 67,892,593 downwards.
ATTTTCTATATTTGTGGTTGACCTGGAGTCTGCAGTCTTGTGCTTTCTCTCGCTAAATTCCTCGGGGCTATTTTTAAATTTTATTGATTTTTATTGAGCTCTGCATTTTTCTCTGCTCCCCTCCCTACCTCTACTTTTCCTTTCAACCCTCTCCCAAGGTCCCCGTGCTCCCAATTTACTCAGGAGATCTTGTCTTTTTCTACTTCCCATGTAGATTAGATCTATGTAAATCTCTCTTAGTGTCTGCATTGTTGTCTAAATTCTCTGGGATTGTGATTTGTGGGTTGATTTTCTTTGCTTTATGTTTAAAAACCACTTATAATTGAGTACATGTGATAATTGTCTTTCTGTGTCTGATTACCTTGCTCAAAATGATGTTTTCTAGCTCAATCCATTTGCCTGCAAAATTCAAGATATCATTATTTTTTCTGCTGTGTAGTACTCCATTGTGTAAATGTACCACATTTTCCTTATCCATTCTTCAGTTGAGGGGCATTTAGGTTGTTTCCAGGTTCTGGCTATGACAAACAAAGCTGCTATGAACTTAGTTGAGCACATGTCCTTGTGGCATGATTGAGCCTCCTTTGAATATATACCCAAAAGTGGTATTACTGGGTCTTGAGGAAGGCTGTTTCCTACTTTTCTGAGAAATCGCCACACTGGCATCCAAAGGGGTTATACCAGCTTGCATTCTCACCAGCAATGCAGAAGTGTTCCCTTTTCCTCACAACCTCTCCAGCATAAGTTATCATCAGTGTTTTTGATCTTGGCCATTCTTACAGGTGTAAGATGGAATCTCAGAGTTGTTTTGATTTGAATTTCTCTGATGACTAAGGATGTGGAACATTTCCTTAAGTCTTTCAGCCATTTAGATTCCTCTGTTGAGAGTTCTCTGCTTAGGTCTGTACTCCTCAGGGCTTTCTAATGCAGCACAGTGGTGTCTTTTGGTTTCTTTTCCTTGACTTATTGCACTGGCTGAGATCGCCAGTGTGGTCCTAAGATGGTGAATGCTCCACTTCTTCCGGTTCTACTTTTTATCAAGCCTGGTGATAACTGTAGAATTTTTTAAATTCTCTCTCTATATATATATGGTTTATATATAGAATATATTTATGTAATATATTATGCAATAATAATTTAGTCTTTATATATATATGGTTTCTCCTTTACAGTGTTCTGTTTTTATCCCAAATCAGTGTGAAACTTTATCAAATGATTTTCAATATTTATTGAACTGGTTACATTCTTAATTTACACTGTTAATATGAATTGTGTTCATTTAAAATGTAAAGCTTTCGGTTCCTGAGATAAGCCCCTTTGCTCATGATAAGACCCCTTTTGTGGAATCTTATTTGCTAATATTTTGTTTTAAAAAATTGTACTTCTATTGATGAGAATTCTTAGGCTATAATTTTCTTTTCTTGCAATGTCTTTCTGCTGTTGCTGCTGGTGTAGGGCTGATCTCACAGAATTTTCTGAACCATTTTAACCTTGTCTATTATGTATTTGGTAGAACTCGGCGCAAAAAATGTAGGCCTGGGTTTCTTTAAGGGGAAAGTTTTAATTCTAAGGCATCTCAGCTGTTTGTCCTTGGGTTTATGTATATATAATCTTTTTTGAGAACGCAAATAAAGTAATCCCACGTTAACTCAGAATTGAGTCTAATAAGGGGTTCTTTATTTGGGGGGGATTCACACTAGAGGGATGGCTCTATGGTTAAGAGTACTGGCTGCTCTACCCGAGAACCCAGGTTCAGTTCCCAGCACCTACATGGAAGCTCACAACTGTCTTTAACTCCACTTCCAGGGGTCCCAGTGCCTCCCTTTGGCCTCTGTGAGCACAAGGCATGCAAGTGGTACACAAACCCATAAGCAGGCAAAATATTCATACACATAACAATAAAATAAACCAAGTAGACAGTGACGTAGACCCCAGCCCCTCTGTGCCTGCGCTCTTTTTGTCTATAGTTCATGCGGGGGCCGGGGTGGGGCAGCCCAGAGCCCCTCAGTGTGGCTGCAGATCTGCCCCTTCGCCTCATTCCCTCCAGCTCTGTCACACATTTAGGAGTGTGTCATCTCAGCCCACTGAGTCTTTTGTTGCTATGTGTCTGTCCAGAGTCTGCATTCTAAAGCTGAGGAGGCCACTCGAGCTTCCCTTGGGTTCCTGTTGCCTGTTCCTCTTTCCAGTCCTTCGCTTTAACCCATCTTTCTCTTTCTATCCTAAGTGTGTCTCGTCGAGAGCATATGGCTGGATATTTTATCTGTGCTTTTATAGCTGCAATGTAGAATGGCATAGAATGGCTCGTGCTCTAAAAATACCTGGACTGGTAAAGCCTCTGATTCCCCCTCTTTAGGGCTGGGGTGTAACGGGGTCTCTGCTGCTGCACTAAGCACCCAGCCCTCGAAGTCTCTGACTTTTAGTTGAACTGGTTTACTTTAGTGTGATCGCTGCTCATTTGCGCTTTGTTTCTCAGTTAGAGGCAGATGCAGATCCCACAGTCCCCCCCCCCACCCCGGCTGGGCCTGCGGCTCCTGGGTCTTCCTTTCCCTCCCTGGTAACTGTGGCTGCAGGCACTTCCCACCCCATCTGGCTGACACACTTGGTTTAAAATGACCACTTGGTTTGTTTTATCTTGCCTATATTTTGTTCTCCCCACCCTCTTCTGCCATGATCTATCTACTTTTAGTCTCTGATTTTTCTCTTCTTCCTTAGTTCATGAGCTATATGGTCTCTTCCATGTGCTTGATCTAGAGTTAACAGTGTGTATCTTTAGCCTTCTGTGTTTCTTGTCCAAATAATATTTCATCTCAGTTAAAAACACTGCCACACGAACTTTTGGGGGACTGGTTCAAACCTACTGAAGCCATAGCAGTATTCTTTTTTAAAGTGTGTGTGTGTGTGTGTGTGTGTGTGCGTGTGTTGGTGCGTGTGCACACATATGTGCATGTACAAAGGCCAAAGGACAATGTAAAGGAATTGGTTCTCTCCTTCCACCAACTGGGTTGTCAGGTCTCCGGGCTTGGTAGCTTGCACCTTTCTCTGCTGAGCCACGTTATGGATCCCTGTAGCAGCATTCTTGACATTAATGGTGGCCAGAAGTAGAGCTTACGGCTCGTGAGTGCAGCAGCCCTAGGAATGCCCAGTGAATGGCGCCAAGTGATTCTGTGAGGTCCGCGAGTGTTGCTGTTGCTGTTGCTGCCTAGGTCTCCAGTCAGAGGCTGCCCTAAGAAAGGGGCTTACCTAGGACAGAGCCCTAATGTCCCAAGCCCTATGATCCTAATGGCCTTTGTAATTCCCACCACAAACCTCTAATGGCTGTACAGCTCTCTCCACTACAGATTTCATTTGCTTCTGCCTGGCTGAGCACTGGCAGGTCTTAGTGACCTATTTAAAAGGACTCCCATCACGGTCACATAGATTGGACCTCTGCAGACTGCTATAACATAGAACTGCCTGACAGGGGGATCAGACTTTTCTAGATCATGTTTTGCTATTCTGGTTTCTGCAGCTATTTGAGCGGTTACTGAGCAGGTAATGGGAGAATCTCAACCAGGTTCTGGGACCATGGCGTTGCGTTGCTTAGGGTTTGAGGAGTATGCAACAAGCTTGGGGAGCAGCTGCTGAGAAATGATCTCCAGAAGTGGGCTGCTGCCTCCCTGACGCGGCCTTCCTCTCAGGCTCTGCACTCAGATACTCCCTCTCCTCTCTCCCGGTCTCACATCTCTGCTGCTTTTCCCTCCCTGGCCTTGCCTTGGCCCAACCCTCCACCAAGTTCAATCTGGAAGATTCCATGAGTCAGTATGTCCTCCCCAAGTGCCCGTTCCCAGTCAGTGGGACTTGGCAGTTAGGAACAGCTCTCTACATTTTTTTGGAATACTATACCACTTTTCATCCCTTGACAAGCAGCATCCCCTCTCAGGAATTCTAGTGTTGGGTTCCTTTAGTAAATAAAATAGACACTTTAACTAGTGCTGAGAAACGTGCCTTCCAGGACCCCTGAGAGTGAAGCTCACTAGTCTCATGGGAGACGAGGGGTGGCTGGGACAGAAAGCCTTCAAGAAGGCTGGAGTATTCCTCCCCCTCCACCCAAGAAAAGGAGCTGACTCCTCTCCCATCCTCCTTTGTTCACCTTCCATGGCTGCTTTCCTAGAGATTGTTCCTCCTGCTCAGCCTACACTGCTGGGGTAGCTTGGAGGCCACGCTGTCTCCAGCAGCGACAACACACCCCAGACCATGCTGCAGCCAGAAGAGCGGGAGGCGCCTGAGGTTTGCAGAGGGGACTGCACAGCAGGCCTAGCCTCCGCAGGCCCGATCTTGGGAAGAATCTCAGGACTGAGATGTGTTTTTATTGTCTTTCTGGTTCTCTCTTAGTTCAAGAGACAGGCACGGCGTCAAGGAAATCCCTAACCTGTGACTCTCTAACCTCCCCCGCCCCCGGCAGCAGACCTGCTGTGGTGGCAGCGCCGATGGAACACATTCCCGGTCCACTGTCTCTGGGGTCACCCCTTCATCTAGCAGGTGCCTATGCAGTCCTGCCTGTGTGTCCAGCTCTGGCACTTGGGGATCCTGAACAGAGGCAACCCTGCCCTTTTGGGGCCGTGGGGCTTCTGGAGGCATAGCCCTTTTTCTTGTCTCCACTGCTCTGCATTTCTGATCCCTGGAGGCTCTGCCAATGGAAGATTCTAGTGTGACTATACCAGTATCAGATAGTTTCCAAGGATAAGCCAAGGGAACAGTGTTTGGGCCAGGAAAATGTAAGCCGAGAGTTTCTGGTGACCTGCTCAGTGCTTCTGTGTAGCTGACTGAATGCCTGCTTTAGATTTGAGCTGCGCTTGCTTTGACCTTGAGATGGACATTGAATGAAAGGACTCACGTGTACCTTTGCTGTCCATTCAGGGTCCTTCTTGAGGGTCTTGTGGTGTGCATCTTTAATTCCAGCCCTCAGGAGGCAGAGACAACTCTCTGAGTTAAAGGCTAGCCTGATCTACATAGCAAGTTCTAAGTCAGCCAGAGCTACATAGTGAGACCTTGTCTCAAAACAGACAAGCAAAGGTCACGGAGGATCCCTGACCCCAGCAATCAGCCTAGTGACCTGGTCCAGGATCTGCCCAGGGTAAGATCAGTGGCTTCAAGGGACCTGTGCTTGGGTCTGCCCAGGGTGGCACTTGTGCATTGCGCTAGTAAAGGCAAAAAAATGCCCGCCTGTCCGCCCCTCCCCCCCAAAAAAACCTGTTGCCACAGGGAAGCCACAACACACAAATGAACGGCATACAGATCAGCTGCTCACAAGTAACCAAGTTGTAGAGATGGAGCAAAGGCTTATGGGATGATAGATTAAAAACTAAAAACCAAAAATGGAATCTATGTAATGTGGACAAAGGCCAGATTTCATCTAGGGAATAAGGAAATAGCTGGCTTTATTGAAATGTCAGGATAATGGGAGAGATCCTGTCCTTTTATTTGGCTTCCCAAAGGGCAGCACAGAGCATGGGAGGGGAGCCCCAGGATCTGGACGCCTGGCGGCCCACGAGTTTCCTCAGCTTTGGTGGCTACTTCTGCAGAACTGGGGGGTGGCACCTGGAGCATGGGGGATAGATGGACAGCAGTGTCTGGAGCTGGCACCTAACATCAGGATGTCAAACCTGGCAGGACCTCAGAAAGCATCCGGTCAAGTGGCTCTGTCCAGGCTGTAGCATAAGTAGGCCAGGGCAACAGAAAACAGATGCCTGCATACCCCCCCCAAGTCACCAGACTCCCCTGAAAGAGAAGGCCGGGCCCCTAAGGGGGAGCTTCTGACTGATTCACAGACCGAGTCACAGACAGAGGCCCCCAGTGGAGGCTGCAGTGGGAAAGCAGAGGCCAGCCCGGGAGAGGCTCACTTTATCTCTGAACCAACCAGCCTGAGAGGCTGTTGCCTGGGGAGGTGTCTACCTGCTGTGGTACAGGTAGATCTCTTGCCCTCAGCCCGGTGTGGCAGAGACAGGGAAGGAGTCCTAGAACTTGATTCCTCAGCTCTGTCAAACCCATCACCAGAGATGCCAGGCAGTCTCACGGCCAGCTTCCCAGGCACGTCTGGCACTGTTCCATTCTTGCTGCACCGGCCCAGCTCCCAATCTTTCCAATGTCCTCATTGCCTAGGGTAAGACTCACCAGGACAGGGCGAGGGGACATAGACACCCTGGAAGGGCCAGCTTTCCCAGGGGCTGGGTCAGAATGGCTCCATGAATGCCCACTGGGCTCTCATCTGACTGGAGGAGGATGTGGGTACCAGGTTGAACGTGATATCAAAACAAGTGCCATAATGGAGCAAGTGACTGTTTTATGCTCCATCTCCACCCCTCTGCACCTCACTTCAGGGGGAGAGGCCAGGGAGGACAGCATGCAGCTCCAGATCATCCCTGCCAAGGAAAGGTACCCAGCCTCTATGGGCTGCTTAGCCCACGCTCACGCGCCCCTTTGAGCTTGTCCATGGCTCTGATGCTGTGAGCTCTGGCTCCCTCCTCTGAGAGGGGGGAAAAGAAGGAAGCAGTTTTAATTTTGCTGTTTTTTTTTTTTTTTGTTGTTATGGCATTGGGGATTGGTGTTTAAGACCTCACAATTATAGAACAGACCATATAGGCCTGTACTTTATAGTGTATAGGCATATACCATATAGACAGTCTCACTAAGTTGCCCACACAGGCTTTGAGCTTTAAATCCTCCTGCCTCAACCTCCTGATAGCCAGGATTGTAGGCCTGTGCCTCCAGGTCATCTAGGGAGCCAGCTTCTCAGTCCTCCAGGGTGTGTGCGCTGAGGTCCCTGTGCAGGGTTCCCTGCAGCATTTCCTGGCTGGAAGATGAGAGATTCCTGGCAGCTTTGGTGTCAGTGATCCCTGGTGAGGCAAGGGAATGCCTCCCACCTAATCCTGGGGGACATGTCCCGCCTTCCTCAGTGCCCCTTCCTCTGTCTTCAGTGGGAGAAGGGCTGGCAAGGCCCAGAAGATGAAGAGCACACTGGAGCCCAGCTGGTATTTCCATCTAATAAGGTTGCACAATTCATTATTTATTGCCATCTGATTTTCCATCAGATTAGATCCTGTCATGTTTTCCAGTGTCTGGGTGGCCAGTCTTCTCAGAGCCTCAGACTCTTGTCTTCTTGAGGGACAAGGCACCATCCAGTTTGCCACAGGGTAGTTTATCACTGTCATTGTTGCAGGGTGTCTGGCAGGACTAGAGCCCCATGAGATGCCATTGGATCAGGCCATGGCTTCGAAGGTCTGCCCAGTTCCCTGGAGGTCTTGGTTCCCAGTCACACGCCCCCCACTCCAGAGCTATTGCTTTCGGGTCACTGGCCAGTGTCACCCGTGTCAGCCTCTCCCCACAGGCCCTCCTGTGACTTGACCCCCCCAAGGAATCCCACAGAAAAGCAAGCAAGCGGGGGGGGGGGGACAGGGGGATGCTCTGCATGTCACCACCCTCCCCGACTGAGCCAGCCTTGCAGCTTTGCTGGTTATTTAAAAGACTACCCCTTGTTGCACCCCCCCCCCCCGGTGCATGGCACCATACACTCAGGGATTCCCCACCAATATCCATTTTCCAAAGATGAGAGAAAGCTCTGCTTCTAAAAATAGCTCACCTGGTACCACAGTTGCCATAGCAACCTGTCCTTCTTAGGAGCCTCCCTAGGAAAGAGGGTTCTGGCCACAGTGGCACATGCAGAGGGACCTCTTAGACTGTCTCCTTCTACTATTAAAGAGATTTGGCAAGCCCTCAGAGGGGAGCTGGGGCTCCCTGTGGAGTAAACCAGACAGAGTTGTGTTGAAGAAGGGATGGAGGGTCCAGCGGGAAGGGCCAAGGGCCCCAGGACACAGTACATGCTAGCTCTATGCTGGCCGTGTACTGCCTATGCTACCGTCTTCCCCAGAGAAGACATCTCTGTCCCCAGAGGAACTCACCTCTGCAGCACACGTACTACAACCCCACATCATTTTATTCCTGTCTGAGGAAGGCATGCAGATAAATAAGGGCCTTATCTTTACATCTGAGGTTGCTGCCATCATGGCGTGCAACCAGTCGGCTAATAAAATATGGTATTATAGGGAGTTTTATTTAGCCATTAAAAACAAAATTGTCATTTATAGGAATATGAGTGGAACTGCGGATCATCATGTTAAGAGAAATAAGCTGGCTTTGGTCAAATATTGTGTTTTCTCATGTGGAATCTAAGCTGATGTGGTTATCTGCACTCATGTGTACGTGTGGCATGAGAATGGGGGAGGCGCTTGGAAAGAACAGGAACCAGCAAGAGGGCGAAGGGGGTGAACCGATCAAAGCATATGATGTGCATTATTTCAAACTATGAACATTTACTTCCAGAAATACCCTTATCAAAGGACTGACACACTTAGCTCAGGCCCCAGGAAGATGAACAGGACCACCAGGCTCCTCCCTACACCAGACTGCGATTTTCTTATAGAGGTTCTAGCCAGAGTGGCATCTGTGCCTAGCTTTTCAGAGAGACCAGAGGGCCCATGAGGTCCCTGTGCCCAGGAAGGTGTCTCAGTGGTCACCTCAACCACCCAGAGAACACTGCCTGGTTCAATGAGTCAAACCCCAGAGGGCAGTCCTAGAGGAGAACGTGACAGGCGTTAGCCACAGCAGTCCCAGGTGGCTGTCTAATCATGGCTTCAAAATGTCATGCCTATTCCCAAACCCCATGCGTCTGATGTGCATGCCGAAAGGGTCTAGGCAGATGTGATTAGGTTCCAGATCTTGAGATGGGGATCGTGCAGGTGGACCCAGCATAATCTCAGGTTCTTAAGAGGGAGGAAGGAGAGTCCAAGAGAATGAAAACTACCTACCTGCCAGTCTTGAGGATGGAAGAAGGTGAAGGCACAAGCCAGGGAGTGAGGGCAGCCTCTGAGTGTGAGAAAGGCAAGTGCATTCATCCCCCACCCCGAGTACCCCTGGGGCACACAGCCCCACTGCCTGAGTTTAGAACTTCAGACTTTCAGGTCTGCGTGTGATATGTGTACTGTTTTAAGCCAGTTTAAGTTCCCTGGTGCTGCGGTACGTGACCAGTTACCACGCCTCAGTGGATGAAGGCATCTAGGCTATATTTTCTCTCCAAGTTCCAGAGTGGCCTGGGAACACCACTGGCAGAGGGAAAGAGCAGAGTCTCAGGCCCAGCTGTACTGCATTTAAAACATCTTTCCAAAGAGGATTTTCTTCTTGTGAGACTTCTAGACTCACCATGGCCAAGTCTCAGTCACAGCAGAGGTGGGATCATGCCTTGGGCTCTGTGTTTGAGCAACGTCGGTACGACTGCGGGAATGTGGGCTAAGGACCACCATCTCCCCCTTCAGGGGCAGCCTGTTATATAGAGATGGCAGGGAATATGACCAGGACTCTCCAGTGCTTTCTGCAGCAGTTCTGGCCTTGCCTCTGCCCCCTCTAGCCCACCAGTCTGCTCACTGCACCATTGTCACCAGTCCTGCCTTCTACCTGAATGCCGCATGCTTCCTTTTCTTGAGGGGAAGGAACAAGTCCCCCCCGGCTTGTGCCAAAGACTCCTCCGCCAGCTTTCCCTTTGGTTGCCCACCCTACCACTCATTTCTTCCCACACCCTGCCCTCTGTGTGGAACCTGCCACCCTGTGCTACTGCTGGCCACCAGAGAGCAAGTCCCAGCCCCTCAAATCGTTCATTCCTTTGCTCACCCCACCTTGTCTCCCTGGGGAGGACTCTCCCTGCCCATCTCTGAATAGACAGCCTTTGCTGACCCTAGTTCCTCCCCTAATGGTGTGAAACTAACACAGTGCATCATTTGTCCCCAGGATCAGAACATGGGCCCTAAGAAATACGTACACAGTGTCCCGTTTAATAACAGGTCAAATAGAGGAGCAGTGACCCCCTGACCCATCACATGGGAGGATGCTCAGGCTTCTTGGGCTTCAGAAACTAGGGGTCATGTTGAGGTGGGTCTGCAGCCAGCAAGCCACAACTGGACTTCCCTGACTGGAAAACCAGCTGCTGGGTCCAGCTGTTCGCTCGGTGTTCTGGTTGTTTGCCCAGGAAGATGGCAGGTGCTTCAGTGCCAAGGAGTCCTCAGCACCAAGACTCTGGCACAGACAGCTCCAGATATTCTAGAATTCTCTTGCCTGGTGGCCCCATGGAGTCCTTTAAAAAACAGCAACAACAACAACAACATATAGAGCCAGGCAGTTGTGGCACATGCCCAGCACTTGGGAGACAGAGGTAAGCAGATCTCTGAGTTTGAGGCCAGCCTGGTCTACAGAGTTCCAGGACAACCAGGGCTACACAGAGAAACCCTGTCTTGAAATCTAGAAAGAAAAAGAAGAAAAGGAAGAAAAACATATAGAATAGTGGGGTCCATTGGTCATCTCTGCGTGTGTACATCATATGCTTTGTAACTATTGAAACACGCGCATCACCCTTTCTCCTACCTCCACTAGCATCTCTTTCTCCCCATACGGTCCCTTTCCTGTTCTCAAACTTTTTTTAAAAGCCATATTATGCTCTTGGGAGAAAATGTGATACTTACCTGAGCCTGGCTGGCTTTATATAACATGGTGATGTCCAGTTCCATCCATTTTCCTGCAAGCAACAGAACTCATTGTGTCTCTCTACCTTTTGTCCTGAATGGAGTTTAGGCTGGTGATTGGTGTCATAATAAACCTGGATCTGTGGGTATCTCTTAGAGTCTACTGAGTATATACGCAGAGTGACCCTGTCAGTCTTAAGACCTTTCTTGTCCCCAGACCCACATTCCTGGGTCATTGTGTGCAGTAGCTGGCACTGAGACTTCACACTCCGAGTGACTGGGCACACTGCTGCTGGTGATTCAGAGGACAGGCCACGCCTGCAGCTGGAGCTGGAGCCAAGCCCCTGTTCTGCCCCTCGAGCGCTCTAAGCTCTGAGCCCGCAGTTGGGTGCTCTTGCTCCTGCGGGAGTGAGGAAGGGCTGCTGTCTGTTGTCTACCTGCCATGCCAGGGAGGCCCAGAGCACCTGTCAGTGGCTGCAGTGACCTCCAGACACTGGATCACTCAGGGCTGCGGTTGCTCTGGCCTGTGGGGAGGGGGCTGGATATTAGCCCAAGGCCTCTGGAGCTGGCAGGGACACAGTGTGCAGCAGATGCATCCCTTTAGTTCCCCATTGCTCGGGGCCCTTGCAGCCGGCCAGCTTGGCACTGCTGTGAGCTCAGGACACACTCAGAACAGTGACCAATCCATGTCCACCCACATGTACCTTGCCTGCTGTGGGAGAAATCTGTTCTCTCAAAATATGCATTCTTTTTTCTCTTAGTTTAATTTTGTATCTTGGTTGCATATTTCCTTCATCTAAGAAAAGTCTGTGCGGATTATTTCTAAAACAAGGGATTTCTGAAAACTTTAGCAGACAGGCACTGGGAAAAGTCACAGGCTCGTGTCAGCCTCTTGGCTGTCCGATACCAGCATTAAAGCAGCAGCAGGGTCACAGGCCAGCTGCCCACGGAGGCCTCTATGGGCACAGGCCAGGCTAGGAAGCAGGGAAGAAGGAAAGATTCCTGTGGCACAGTGTGAGTTGTGAGAGGGAGCAGGCTCTTGCACAGAAGCCCCAGATGACTGGCATGAAGGAGATGAGCTGAGCAGCTTTAGAGGGTCAGCTGCACCGTCGCTGCCCTGGTGTCTTCTCACACAGATTTTCCGTGAGTGGACATGTTCTGTGTGTGTGCATGCATGTGCGTGTGTGCATGTGCATGCGTGTGTGTGTGTGTGTGTGTGTGTGCAGATGTGGCCATGTTCTGCATGTGGGTGGAGATTAGCAGGAAGAGGGTCTAGGGTGTAGATTTGGTGACAAGAGAGTGACCTTGACTATGGCAGGGGGTCTCCAGGCAGACTTTGGAGAGGCAGTGGTATTGGGTTGGGCCTCAGAGGACAAATGGGGTGAGAACTTGAGGAGGTATAATCAGGGAAGTACATGATGGGAAGAAAGGCCCCAAGCACAGTGGACAAGTGTTCGCAGAGCAAGGGACAGTTGGTATGGCTAGGGATGGGCATGGGGTTAGCCAGCAGTATTGATTGTCCTGGGAGGCTTGCAAGTTAAGGAAAGGAATCCTGCTCTCTTCTCAAGTGTCTGTTCCACCCAGCAGGGCCTGCTGCGACCTTAGGCTGTGACCTAGTGGAGCTGGTACCAGTTTTGTGGGTAGGCACCCGGAGTCCCTGCTCGCCACAGCACCCTGCCCTTCCAGCTAGCCCCCTTTGCCTCATGCTCCCATTCACTCAGCTGGACATGTGTGGGCCAGGCTAAGGTGCAGCAGCCTTAGCCAGGAGCATTGCAGGACACTGTCTAGGGCACTGGTTACTCTGGTGTGACTCTGCCATCTGCAGCCCAGACGACAGAGACTCTCACTTGGTGGTTACAGCAAGTCTGTCTCTCTCTTTAGATGATTCCGGGGATGACGACGAAGAGCCTGCTGCCCCAGCTGACAAGAGTGAGCTCCACCACACCCTGAAGAACCTCTCCTTGAAGTTAGATGACCTCAGCACGTGCAATGACCTCATTGCTAAGCATGGCGCGGCGCTGCAGCGGTCCTTGAATGAGCTGGACAGCCTTAAGATCCCTCCAGAGAGCGGGGAGAAGCTAAAGGTTGTGAATGAGCGAGCCACTCTCTTTCGCATCACATCAAATGCTATGATCAATGTGAGTGCTCCCACTACAGGGGAGGGCACACCCGTCAGCTACAGGTCCTTGAGTGGGAGGGTGCCTGACAGACAAGGCCTCTGATTTCTGTGGCTCTGAGTTGCTTTCCAAAGCCAACCCCTTCCCACGTGTGTCAACATTCTGCTTATGTCCTCTCCTCTACACAGCCATTAACCACTGGAGATATTTATTCTTCTTTTTTTCATGAAGCTGAGGACAGAACTTAGAGCCTCACACATGGTAGGCAAGTGCTCCTCCATTAGGGCTATAATCCTCCACCTAGTGACAAACATTTGTTAGTTTGTGTGTGTGTGTGCTCGCACGCGTGCATACGTGCATGTGCGTGCGTGCGTGCGTGTGTGTGTGTTCTCACAAGCATGCCAACTTAAGATCTGTTCTCTTCTTCAACCGTGGAGATTGGCAGTTCTAGCCTAGCCCCACAAGGAAGCCCGGGACGGTGTGCCTCAAGTAGTGGGATCTGCTGCGTGTAGTGGCTAACGTGAACCTGACCCAGGGCATCTCATCAGGGAACAGGCTGAAGGCCAGCTGATTGACACTTGTAGCCTATACTAGCCCTGAGGCCCAACTTGTTCTTGGGGAGCTTCATGACTACCACCCTTACCTGGCAGGACAGGGTCTGCTCTGGCAGGGTGCCTGTGTGGCTGCCAGACATCACATGTCCAGACCCTCACTGGGTGCTAAGGGCCATAGGCAAGCTTATGGGGGTCCTGAGACACAGGAGTCGCCCCTGGCCAGGGCTTGGCTTTTATGCCTATATGAAGGAGACCACCGGTACCTGGAGCTGAGGCAACCACAGGAATTTTCTACTCCTGCTCTCGAATTGTGTGCTTACCTTGTCGGTACTATGGTGGAGTTAGCACTGGAGTGCAAAGCAAGACTCTGAAAAGCCACCAGAGCTCCCAGAGTCACCAAGCTGGGTACCAAGCCAGAACTGCAGGATGGCCTACTACAGAAATGATGGCTCTTGAATGTTGGAGCCCTTGGTATGCAGAGGCCTCCTCCTGCCTGGCTTACTCTCTGAGACCTTGGTGTTGAGTTGTTGCTGGGATTGGAGCCAAGGCCGTGCACATGCTAAGCCTGACTCTGCCACTACACCACATTCCCAGCCCCAAATACCTCCAAATACCTCCTGTCTTCCAGTCCCTTGTTTGCCTTTATGATGCCATGGGGCCTCTGATAGCTGTGGCTGACGACTGAGGACTTAGAAGTGGAAATCACCTCCAGCTGTTGGCCGAACATACAACCACCCTTTCCCAGCCCCTCAAATGAAGCTCTCAGGTGGTCCTCCCACTGTGGAGGTCTGGCTGCCTTTGTACTCCCCACCCTGCCCTGACTGTGAAACTTCTGGCAGCCCACACCCAAGTCTGGAACTCTCTCTGCCCCTCCCTACCCCACCCCTGGCCCTAACAAGTGCCAGTGTTGTCCACATCTGCCTGGCTCCTACTAGAACAAAAAGTGGGAGCTGGCTGGCCTGGACAAGCCCTGCTGGGAACCCCACCCCCACCCGAGGTTAAGAAGCAAACAGCAGCTTTTACCCAGGCTGAGCCTGCCATTTTACTCCCTTCCCCCAAGATGATGGCGGATCTGGCATTATTTGGCCTCCAGAAGGAGGGTCCTTTGCATTCCTGAAAGCGGGCCAGACCATAGGCTTTTTGGTTTCAAACCACCCATGGGGCACGTGAAGAAAGTCCCTGCACAGTTCCCAAGAGCCCAGGCTCTGTGGCTAGTGGTCCCTGCCCACTGCTCTCCAAAAGCCAAGACAGCCCCCCTATCTCCTGCCCAGCATGCCTCTTCCAGGACACCAAAAGACGCAGAAATGCCTTTGCTGGTGCTAAGCTGTCTTTCCTTGCGGTAGACTGTAGTCATGTGGTTGGATAGCCAGGTAGGCCCTGCCCAATGGGCACATAATAACCTAGACCTTAATGAGCCCTTTCCAGGCCTGTGCTGGAGGAGGCAGCAGGATAGAGGCAGGCCCTTCCTGTCCCTGGAGCTCACAGCCAGGCAGTCTTTACTAGAGATGCATTGTCTCTACTTATATTAGTGGTGAACCTTCAGGGTTGAGTGGGGTGGGGAGGATCCAGTGGAGAGTTTGGGAAGTCAGTCCAGGTCCAGCCAGCCACAACCTCACAGGGGAATGACTCTCAGGTTCCAGTCATGGACACCTCTATTCTCTGGGAGCAGAGGACCGAGGTAGTGGTCGCAGAACAGGCCCTGACAGGAGGAAGAAAGGCACAGGGTCATAGTGCTGAGGTGAGCCCAGGTCTTTGTGATTCCAGAGCAGACACAGCCTGCTGCCTCATGGGAGGAAATCAGCCCATTCCTCCCATTGGCTGGAAATGGAAGGGCAGGAAAACCTCAGGCAAGCTTGCTTTCCTGCATCTCCTCCTCAGCATCCAACGGCATCCGTGGGCCCACAGTGTCTCATAAGCACTTGGCCCATACTCCCTGAGAGGGCCGGGCCTTGGCAGCCCCACTGTCCTACAACCCCTGTGCCTGGCACAGGGCCCGCACATAGGACTTCATTCAGCAAACCAGAGAGAGAAAAAAACCAAGGGAGAATTGTGAAAGAAAGTGGAAGCAAATGAATGGGTTGCTTGGTGTCTGGCAGAATTCCCCAGCGGGTAATTTTTCGGCTGATAAACGCCAACCCAGCAAATCCTACCTGAATGGTTGCTTGGGTAGCTGTGAATTAGCCTGCCATTTAGGGAAAAATCTCACAGCATTAGTAGACCAGCTGAGGGTTGTGGAAAATCTTCGAACACCTGTGTACCATGTAGAGGTCTTTGCCACGTTCAGCACAGGGATATGTCCTCTTTGCCCCCATGCCCCAATCCTGGGAGCCAGGACATGCCTCTCAGGGTAACATGAGTCTGCCACTTGGCTTAAGGCAAAGGACTGGGTCTGTGCAGGCTGCACACTTTGGGCGCTGGGTCCTGTAAAGCGGAGGGAAAAAAGCTGTCAGGCTCCCTTGTTTCTGCTGATGCTCCCCTCTGTGATGGAGCCAGAGGCTGAGGTGGAAGAACAGGCCTGTGGTGTAGTAGGGGTTCACTCTGCTTGCTTGGTGACAGAAATACCTCCCTCTTCTGCCCAAGACTTTGTCCCTCGCTGTAGCCAGGTGAAGTTGGTGTCACTACAGTGTCATTGTCTATATTATCTGGGTACCAAGAGCAGTCATTTTTGTCTCCGTCTTCCTCTGAGAATGAGCAAAACATGTCTTACATTTGAGCAACTCTTTCTGCTTAGAGAATAGGCTGTCAGTGAGGCAAGGACAGATATCTGTGGACATTTCATGCATCCTGGGGGGACAGAGAAAAGGGGGCTGGTGCCCTAAAGAATGCCCAGTGCCACTCTGAGTTGAAGACTGGGCCAACCAAGATGCCTCCTGAGTGGGAACAAAGGCTATCAAAATGGGCATCAAAGTACAAGCCTAAGCCAAGAGAACGAGGACACTTGCTCTCTGACACCCACCGCGTACCCCAGTTCCAGAGGGATCCCCCAGAATCTGTCGCCAGAGGAGGGCTTGTGCAGAAAAAGTGGGCGGAGCTGGCTTGAGGGGAAGCCCCATAAAAGACTGACAGTCATCCAAGTGCACAGAGGGATAGAGGGAGGAAGGCAGGGCTAACTCTGGAGTTTACCAAAAAAGCATCTCACGGGACGCACCAGGAGGGGTGGCAGGAACCTGGGAAATCTTGACACAAGGTTGTTGGGAGAGCCCACAGAGTAGGGGCACCTGCTCGGCTTGACCTGGAAGGACGAGCCAGTTGGAGAAGGCTGCGATGTCAGAATGTAGTGACATATTCTGGGGGTATAGGAAGTGCCAAGGGGAGACAGATACCAGGATGGGACATTAGGACAGGCAAATGGGTGCAGACAGATAGGTACACCCCACACACTTGAGTACTTCAGTTTCAGAGAAATTAAAAAGCCATGAGGGTCTCTTTTAGGGGCAATCACACAAAGAAGGAAAGTGGCAGAAAGGGCCACTTGCTACTGGGAATGGCTGGGACTTCTTCCCTAAGGCCTCATTTGGTCCAACCGGGAGGCACATGGGGCTCCTTGGGCCAGCCCAGCAGGGAATGGGCATGAGATGCACCATTGCCCTGGTCCTTCTGGGACCGTGGAGAGGCTGTTGCTAGCTGACCAGCATGCTGTCCCTGACAGCTTGCTGGCTCAGGGTCTGGGGAGGTGGATTAAAAATAGATTCCAGAATTGTCTGAAATCAGCTGGTAAACCGGCAGCCAGATGGTGTGCGTTCCTGCCTGCAAGGGGTGAACTATTTTGAATATGGAAAGGCTATTTTGGAGTTTCAGTTGAAGCATAGAGCTGCCTCCCTAACAGTGAACATGAGTCACAGCCAAGAGGGCCCACCTAGGTTAGGGGAGGTCTAGAACCAGACCAGGATGCTGCCCAGACGAGTGGCACTACCTAGAGCTTGAGCTAGAAGAGACCAGGAAGGAGCTACAGCATAGTGGCTTCACCAGGCCAAGGGGCTCTGAATTGACCCCAGTGCCTCCCATTACAGGTACTGGGTCCCCTGATTCCAGACGCCTAAGATGAACAGACAACTTTCAAAATAGTAACTTCTGGTTCAGGCAGTGCGGCTCCCTCCCACCTGTGAGGTTGCATTCAGCTTGGGTTTCTTGTGTACATAGGGTCTGCAAGCTACCCCTCAGTGGGTCCCAGTGTGCCTACCAGCTCTGGCCAAGTGGGGGCACTCGGGGAGACTGGTGTCCCTGCCATCTCCTTTCCATTTACTGCCTTTGAGCTCCCAGGCCATTGAAAAGCAAGAATCTCCAGGAATCTGGGGCTATAAAGGAATCCACATGGCAGCCTCAACCCTGGCATTCTCAGGGAGACAGCTGCCCACGTACCCATAGGGAACAGATACCTGCTGCATGACAGGTCCCAGCAGGTCCTGGCCTGGCACAGATGGAAGCAGCCATTCCTCCCATCCCATCACCCAGGGTTATCAGGGTCTATGGTGGTTAGTGGCTGAAGACAAAGTCAGCAGCACAGACTGGACCCTCCCTCTGGACAACTGAGCATCTCCCACCTCCTCTGTGAACCCAGGGGCTACTCATCCCAGTTCCCAGTTGTCCTCATATCACGGGTGATGAAGGTAATCATGCAGCAGGGTTCTCACTAAACAGACCCTCCGTGAGCCTGGGCTGCCACAGGCCACATAGGCCAGGCAGAGGGCCCAGGCAGGCTGACCCTATGGCTGCTGCTCCTGCCTGTGAGAGGAACCATGAGGTCACTGGCAGGATTAGGATTAGGAACAGCAAAAGCGATTAGAGCTTGCCCTTCTCCTGGGTACAGCAGGCGTGGGGGGGGGGGGGAGTGGGTTCCAGGTCAGAGGCTGTGTCCCATGGAGCAGCTGCTAAGAAGAAAGGTTGAGGCCCCAGTGGGTGGGCAGAGCCAAGACTCTCCATCCCGGAGTCAAGCTGGGGCCAGGCCCATGTGGTAGACCTGCCTTTTTGAGGTTCTCACTCTGTTGGGGCATTTCAATAGGCCCCATGCATTCCCTACCGGGAGCCCAGAGCCATAGCCTGCACCTCTGCCACTAAGGAGTACCCACCCGTGTTCCCTGTCACCCTTTCACAGCCTTGGGGAATTGTAGGAAGGGGCAGTGCCTGGGAATGAGACCTTACCCCCATCCCAAGGGACAATTACTGACCCAGTAGAATCATAGACGGTGTAGGCATCCCAGGATGAGTCCTTTTTCCCATAAGGATGCTGATTCTCAGAGGTAGAGGGGCTAAACGGGATGAAAAGCAAAACACTGTGCATGTGGAGCCCAGCCGTTGACTCTGGCTCCCAGATGGACTCCGTCTACCTCGCCTCCATGGATCCAGGCTGTGAGCCCATGGGTGTGAATGGGAGGACTTCGGGTGAGCCATCTGCTGACAGGTGGAAAGGAACTTTCCGGGCCTAGATATAGTTGTGGCGGAATCTCACAGGAACTATGACCCTGTCCGGCCTTGTCAGGGTCAGCCAAGCTTTTCCTACCCCTCCCTCACCTTCCCTTTCCCCCTCCTCCCTGCTGGGCCCCAGGCTTAATCCAGCTTAGTGAGCACATCCCTTGGGGCACTGCCCAGCTCAGCATTCCGGGGCAGCAGGGCCAGGTTGGCTCCTGTCTCTTCACGGTATGGTCAGGATGAGGCCTGCAGAAGGCCAGTGGCAGCAGAGAAGACACTGGGAGTTGGGAATGGATACCAGGTAGGTGTGATGGGGCTGGGAGAGGAGGGCAGATGGGCATCTGATGCCCACAACCAACCAGGGCAGCCCATCTGTGGCAAGGAGCCCACTGGTGCAGTAAGAACAGCCCTCGGTCCATCACGGTCCAGCCAAGGGAGCTCCTTGACTTAGCATGGGGCAGTCAACTGTGACACGCTGGGATCTGCATGTTCTCGTTCTAGCCACATGTGGTTCGAATGGGGCCCAGCTATCTGCAGGGTGCCTGACTCCGTCTCCCTGTCCTTCTGTACCCGTGGGCCCTGTGGTAACTTCAAGGTAGATGGAGGTCACACATAGCCAGGGTATGTCCAAGCAATCTGCTGCTGCATTGAGACAGCCCACCAGCACCTCCCTGAGGTCAGGGCTGAGGCTTGCCCTTTACTACCAACATCCTCCGTAGTGGGCATCGGCACAGACTTCATTCCGCCTTTGGAAGACCAGTGGATCCCACGTGATCTACGCCATCAAGAGGCTTGGGGACTGCAATAAAGATCCAGCTTCACAGTGTATGGTGGCGGCACTGATTCTGTACCCTGGAAATCACATAGGTGACAAACACAGGGGCTCAGACCCCAGATCTGCTACGGGGCTGCAGACAAGCTCACGTTTTCCCCTTGCCAGTGCGTGCCAGAGAAATGGCTACCTCAGTGCCTGTGAGCATGCCCCGTACATCTGTAAGCTGGGGAAGGCCTGCCAGGTCAGGAACTTGTGGGAATATACAGGTGGGAGTTCAGAGCGGCAGAGAGGCTGACCGTGGTGGGGCACAGGAGGGCTGGGGAGGAGTGCCGCCTAGGAGATGGGTGGCGAGGATGCAGAAGCCCACACCACACGGCCTCTGGTGTGAGCTTACGGGAGTTATTGCCACACCCTTGAGCTACCATCTGATGTGTCCTGTGCCTTCTTCGCGGGTCTTGTTTTAAATCTCATGAGTTATGTGAACGAGACCAAATACTCCGCTATGCTGATCCTCACTGGTTTGATTCAAGCTCTCTAGATGGGTGGTAGGATGGGTAGAGGGATGGGGCAGACATTGCGGAGCAAGGGGAGGGCAGAGGCCTTCTGCAGCTGCCAGGATTCCCACACACTAGGAAGAACTTGGGAAAGGATGGGGGGACATCCTTTAGTTCTCAGCTACCACAGTCAATACAAGTCAAGAGAACCTTGTATGCATCTCTTGGCGGGAGGTGGCTCAGCTGTGTAGAGGGGACAGATTCCAATTCCCAACCTGCTTATGACCTGGGCAGTGCCTTCTAGGGCCTCAGTCAAGAGGCAGCATGGAGAAGGGTGAGGGGTCAGCCCATTGGGCCCACTCTGAAGACGAGAGTGCCTTTATCCCAAAACCCTGCACCCTCTGTTGAGGTTCCCCACCTCCATCTACCACCTTCTGTGATGCCAGCCCCCAAGTATCAGGGCCTCCCTCCATAGCCTGCAACCGGGTGGCAGGCACTGACACCAGCTGGGGCCAAGCTTAAGGTTATGAAGAGTGAGTGACAGGGGACATGGGTCCCACGGGAGCAGTAGCTAAGGCGGACATCTTCCAG
Organism: Arvicola amphibius; assembly: GCF_903992535.2. Lineage (NCBI taxonomy): Eukaryota > Metazoa > Chordata > Mammalia > Rodentia > Cricetidae > Arvicola > Arvicola amphibius. The sequence continues at coordinate 67,872,115 of NC_052047.1, read as the reverse complement.
AGCTGCCCCTGTTACCTCCTTGCTGTGTGGCCTCAGAGCCCTGGCGTATCACTTTGTAATAGGGTGTCTGTCTCTTCTCACCTCACAGGGCTCCCAAGAGAGTCTGAAATGCTCCTGGGTTGCCCAGAAGGACACTCTGCCCCCACTTTGCTGTGTCTTATTAATGGGACAGAGTGAGCAAACAGGTCCCTTCTGGTCAAGCCACTGGGTCCAGCTGCCATTCCGTCAGTTGTCATGGTTCACATGAGCATAGGCTCTGTGAACATTGCTGTCCCATCCCCTAGTGAGGACGTGAGCTGAGTGGCTTTGCCAGACTCGATCCCTCTGGTCTCCTGTCATTTCCCACCCCACTCTCCTGGTCTCCTGGGGTAGCTCATGCTGTGCCTCAGGTTGGCCTCCTCCTCTTCAGATGGGGTCAGGACCATAGATCTTAGCAGGAAGGTGGCAGAGGGAGGCTTCTAGAACAATGCTTGTTAAAGGGGTGCCATGGCAACCAACCCTCAAGCACTACACTGGGGCTGCAGGGGGTTTGCCTACCTTGGAGGAGCTAGTCATTGGTCCATCCCTGATGCCCAGAGGAGCCCGCAGAACGCCTCTGATCACCGCCTATTTCCTTGAGTTTCAGTAGTCACTGGGCTGGCATGAATCTACGACACTCACTATCATCCGGGAACCCCATGGGAAGAGGGTCCGTACAGACAGAAACAAACTCAGTGACATGCAGCTGCAAAGGCCAGCCGCTGAGTTGACCTGGCCTTAGCAGGAGCTAGGTGGTTTCCTGGGCTGAGCTGGAAGGGGAGGTCTGAGGAGCCCTGGATTGAGGGCATGAGCACTAGGTGCCTGGGCAGATGCAGCTGACGGCCTACAAGGTCATATCTAGAGAGTGGACCCTCAGTGCTCTGTGTCACCGTTGTCCTTCCTCACAGCCCTTTGAAATGGCACTGCACTGCTCCCATGTCCTGGTGTGCAACAGGCACGTCACCCAGTGGTCTGATGGCTTAGTACAAGGGTGGGGCAGCGGTGCTGGGGAAGTGGCAACTGAAAATACCCAAGCGCGTGCGGGCCCAGGAGCCGGGCCCCATCTGCTAGTTAAAGGTTCCGTGAAAGGGCAAGTCTGGGGGTCGCTGCATTAGACCAGCCAGCTCATGCCGGGAGAGCTGAGAACAGAGCTGATGAGCCAACCCTGCTGCATAAGAATGTAGTGGAACCATCTATGGATGCAAAAACAATCTGGATGTAATGGGCCACAAACTTGAGAGACTGATGGTTAGTTTGTCAACTTGACGCAAGCTAGAATGAGCTGAGAAGAAAGTCTCAGTGTCTCTGCTAGGTTGGCCTGTGAGCACGTCTGTTGGGCATTGTCTTGAGTTAATAAGGGAAAAATCGCAGCCCAGTGTGGGCAGCACCAGTCTCTGAGCAAGACTTCCTGAACTGTGTAAGAGTAGAGAAACCGGGCTGAGCCAAGCAAGCAAGTAGCCATGCGTGCATCTGTTTCTTTCTGCCCTTGACTGGATATATGGCCAGCTTCTTGAAGACCCGCCACTGTGATTTCTCTGCTAGGATAAATCATAACCTGGAGTTGTAAGCCAAATAACCTCCTTTTCCCCTCAGTTGTTGTTTGGGGGAGCATTTTTATCACAGCCCCAGCAATGAGGCCAGAACAAAGTGCTAATGGCCGAGCATAGTGGCACCCACCTGTCATCCCAGTACACACAGGAGGCAGAGACAAGGTGGTTGTGAGTTCTTGATCGTCCCGGGCTATGTATTCAGTGCCCAGCCAGCCTCATCTACATAGTGAGACTGTTTCAAAACACAGCTTCATGGCAAAGAAAAAAAAGGGGGGGAGGCAGAAGTATGTGATAGGGACGGTAAAGTGACTTGGTGGCTTGGTGGCAAGTTCCAGTCTTAGTCCCCTCTCCCTTTTCTCTGTGTATTTCTCTGGAGGGTGAACCTAAGACATCTGTCACTAAGCTACAGTCCCAGCCCTATTTCTACTAAGGCTAAGTCACCCAGCTGGCCCTGAATTCTCTGTAGCCTGGGCTGGCCTTGAGTTTACAATCCTGCTTCAGCCACCCATGTGGGTGGAGTTCCAGGTCTGTGTCACCATGCCCAGTCAGCCCTGGTTCCTCTCAAACCAGGCTTGTTAGCCCCTGAGCCAGGAAGTATGTGGCTTGCTGTCCCTTTTGACCAAAGCCAAGAGCTGAAGAGACTAAGGCTACCTCGGATCCCACTGGGGGCCTAGCACCCGGTAAGGATGTTCCAGCAGACAGCTGAGGTCCTAGCCATGGTGAGCAATAACTGTAGGTCAGGCATGCTCCAAACAGGATCTGACTGAGGCAAGCTGACCAGGTCAGGTCACAGCCTGAGGCTTTCATGGCGGTTGGTCCTTCTCAGGCCTGCAAGGACTTCCTGGAACTAGCGGAGACTCACAGCCGGAAATGGCAGCGGGCTCTGAGTTATGAGCAGGAGCAGCGTGTCCACCTGGAGGAAACCATTGAGCAGCTGGCCAAGCAACACAACAGCCTTGAAAGGGCCTTCTGCAACACCCCCGGCGGACCGGCCAACCCCAGCAAGAGCCTCAGCGAGGGTGCGTGTGAAAGCAAGGCTGGCGGGCAGGCAAGTGGGTGGGCAAGTGGGCGGGCAAGTGGGCGGGCAAGTGGGCGTGCACACTCCGGTACAGCCCTCGGGCCCCATAAACCTGTCCCTTAAAGTGACCTCATGTCATGGGGGCTTGTCCTGAGGAGTAAAGACTGTCGGCTGTGGTGCTGTGCGCCCCACACCTGCCGCCAACTGGCAAGAGTCCCACACACCACGTCTGAGTTCAAAGTCCTGAATGTTCAGTGAGCCCAGATGTTCTTTCGGGACAGGGCTGCCCAGGAGTCAGGCGGCTGTCCACCTAACATCAGGTTAGGAGCATCCCAGGTGCCCTGAGCAGGAAAGCTGGGCCACAGGCAGGCTGAGCAAACTGGGTGCTTCTGGAAGGAGGCATCTAAGCAATGATGGGTTGGAATGCCGTGTCCCAGCAGAGCAAGGAGAGTGGACACAGAGCAGGGTCTGAGACCAGGGCCAGGTGTCTGGAGTGGGCAGGTGTAGCCGGCAGGATAGAGGGGACGACGGCAGGATGCGGCTGCCAACGGAGCGGCTCTGTGTGTCTAGGAAGCTTCTTGACTTCCAAAGGCGAGAACAGTGAAGAAGATGAAGATACTGAGTACTTCGACGCCATGGAGGATTCTGCGTCTTTTATCACCGTGATCACCGAGGCCAAAGAAGACAGGTAGGACGCGCTGTGAGCAGAGACGGCTACTGTAGCTGGGGGCTTTTCCTCCACACTGGGGTGGTGTCTCCGGCTGGTTCTTAGGCTACGCCTGGCTTTTTGACCAGCTCTACCCTTGGGGTACTCTTTCCATCGTAGGCAAGAGTGTATTGCTTTGTTACATTAAAAAAAACAAATGCCTGAAAGCTTTGCACCTGGGGGTCAGCCAGGGTACTGGCCAGATCACTTCCGGCCCGGAGGGAGGAAGTGGAGAGGAAAGAGCCAGCAAAGCCCAGCTGCTCAGAACAGCACAGGCGGCTGTCACCCCCTCCAGTGTCATTGTCAGCATCTGAGGACATGCCCAGTCTCGCTCTCTATTGCCAAGCCCGGTTCAGTGCTCATCTGGGCTGTTTCTGGATTCCCAGTGAGAGAGCCAGGCTCTCGGGTCCACAGGAAAGGCCCACGGAGTGACGTGCACTGACAAACGGGAAGTGGGCAGGCTGGACAGGAGCTACAGTCAGGGGCTCAGGCTGGTGACCTGTAACTGAAGCCTCCATGGACCAGCATGCTCCATCATTTCCCTGCCCCAGTGTCTTCTGGGAAAGGGCTGTCAACCAGCAGTGTGTTTTAGCCAGAAACTATTTCCCAGGGAGAATAAATTTAAGAGGGAGGGGAAGCTACTCTGGAGGCAGAGGCAGGTGGATCCCTATGAGTTCAAGGCCAGCCTGGTTCTGCATAAGGGGTTCCAGGCTAGTCAGGGCTTTTGTTTTTAACAAAAAGGTAAAGATTCTTTCTCGATAGCATTTGAACCCAAGGCTAGCATAGCCTGGCTATGAACTCTTGTCCGCCTGCTACCAGCAGTGCCATAACCAGGGTTGTCCTGCTGTCTTTGCCTGGAGGGCTCTGGGCTCCCTACAGTCCCCTAGTCTGGCTGTCTGGCTGCTCCACATTGCCTGTCAATAGGCTCCTAGAGCCTGGGCCCTCAGCCTTGGTGTCCCTGGTGCTGTGGCAATCTATGCCACAAGTGTCAGGAGAGCAGAGACTCATGGGACCCATCCCAGCACTTGGAGACCCCCAGTGTGGGAAGCAGATAAAGACACTTTATGTCTGTGGAACAAGGGGCCCAGGAGCTTCCGCCAGGCTCTCCCAGACGTGGCACTCACCACTCGCCCTCTTCTTGAGGTCCTGAGTACAAGGGCTCTAGACAAGGGCTTTGCTGGGCAGCCAGTCCTGATGGACGGGACTTCAATGCCGTAAGCAGTCGTGGTGGATAGGGCCTCTCCAGATCACTGCCTGGGTCCCTCGGTCCTCATTTTAGTGTCCCATTGTTTGGCCCATTGGAGAAGATGCCTCTGGGCTGCCCTCACACCTCAGCACTGTCTAGATAGAAGTAGGCGGGGTTAGAGATCGATGCAGAATTTATAACTTGCTTCCCCTTCATTTCCTGCAGAAAAGCCGAGGCTGGAACTGGGCCAACCTCTGTGGACTGGACCTCGACAGATAATGTACGTGAGGTGGGAACACTCAAGAGCCAAGAGGCATTCGGTTTCAGGGTTGGGAGGTGTCAGCACTACAAGCTCAGGGCCACCTTTGGGTCCCAGACCTGCCTCCCACATGGCAAGCAGAGGTGGCCTCTGCCCTTATCACCAAGCAGTGTAGCAGTGTCTGGCTTTCCACCAGTTCTTGGAGGGTCAGGAGCAAGCGCCAGCGGAGCTGGGGGGTGGGGGGGGGGCTGCTGACAGCATGCCTGCTTCTCTGGCAGGTATTAGATGGAACCTCATTCGTACCCAAGGATTCGTGCAAAGTCAAAAGGCGAGTCCGCATCCCTGACAAGCCCAACTACAGCCTTAACCTCTGGAGCATCATGAAGAACTGCATTGGCCGAGAGCTCTCCCGCATCCCCATGCCAGTAAGCATGGCTGGGCAGGAATCCCGGGGCTCCTGGGGTGTGGTGCACGTCAGACGCTGGGGGTGCTGTTTTCCTCACAACACCTGAGGGTTGTGTGACTGGTTTTTGGTGTTCCTTAGATGATCCCACAGAGAACAGGGACCTTCAAGGTGTGAAGGAAGGAGCCAAGGCAGAGCTCTGGGTGACCCCAGAAAGACCCATAGTGTCCTCGCTGTCCTCACATGGTAGATGGGGGTGGCAGAGATAAGTAGGCTTTGGGGTCTAAAAGGTAGTCCTTCCTGCCAGAGGTTGTCCCTGGTGCACGCCTGGCAAATGGAGATTCAGCAAGGTGACACACCCACCCAAGGGCCTCTGGAGTCCTGTGTCACCAGGCTGCAATACCATCTTCACCAAGGAAGCACTTGGGGCTCCTGGTTAGCCTGTTTTACTCTGTGACACACGCGTCCTTTATATCTCTTGTCTCTGTGTTCACACTGCCCAACTGAATCACAGCATGCACACACACACACGCATGCACACCTGCACACACGCACACTTGCGTGCACACACATTCACACCCGCACACACCCACACACACCCGCACACACCCACACACATACACACACACCCACACACATACGCACACGCACACACACATACGCACACACACACCTGCACACACCCCCCACACACACTACATGACTGGAGGGTAGAGTGGGATGGTGTTATCAGGCAAGGCTTACCTTCCAGGGGAGCATAACCCTGACTTGTCTGAAGCTAATGGTGCCAATTTCCACCCATCCTGCGTAGCACACAAGAGCCCTTGACAGGACACCTAGTCCATGGCTCCCAACAAGGAGGATGTTTGTCCTCCATCTGTGGACCCCTGGACCCACTGTTCTTGGCTTTGAGCCTGATGGCCCAGCTCTGATCACATGGTAGCCCAATGCCATGGCTTTTGTGGGGCAGAAGAGGGTGGCGCCAAGTGGCGTGTCAGCAAGTGTCAGATACTGAGGGGAAAACGAAGGCAGGGCATGCTGGACGTGGAACCTCACTGTGAAGTGCCACCAGAGCAGGGATGTCCCTCAGTGTCTGAGAAGGGCAGGGGCACTCTGACGGCCACCTCCCTGCCACACCCACAGGTGAACTTCAACGAGCCCTTGTCCATGCTCCAGCGACTTACAGAGGACCTAGAGTACCACCACCTGCTGGACAAGGCGGTGAACTGCACCAGCTCGGTGGAGCAGATGTGTCTGGTAGCTGCCTTTTCTGTCTCCTCCTACTCCACCACCGTGCACCGCATCGCCAAGCCCTTCAACCCTATGCTAGGGGAGACCTTCGAGTTGGACCGTCTGGAGGACATGGGCCTGCGTTCCCTCTGTGAGCAGGTAAGGGCTGGAATCAGGTAGCGCTGCCTGTGCCCTCCAGCCAGGTGGCCAGGCTCATGGTCATAGCAAGACAACGGGATGCGGCTCGTGACCAGACAGAGCCTTTATTTTGTTCATGTCTAACAGGGCAGCTGGGCCCCTCGTGACAAGGCCAGGCCCACAGTCTCCCAGACACAGAGGGGCGTGGGGGGAGAGTGTGGTGTGAGAGAGCCGGGTCTGGTGCAGGGAGGGAAGGACTAAACCCCAGCCAGGGAACAGGGGGCCCAAACAGAGGGTCGTCTACAGGGGTCACTGGGGAGTCCAGGCTAGAGCGTAGGTCAGCACTGAGCTGAAAAGTGGCAGGCTGTAGCCTGGGACGTGCACACTGTGGGGACACGGCCCTGGTCAGTGTCCCTCTACCACTTAACCATGAAGATAATCAGCTCCACACGTGGCCACGTGACAGTCTAATGCCGCACCAGGCCGTTCAGTGACTGAGTTTGGAACAGGAACCAGAAAATGTGCTGACAATTTGGATGTGGGGTTTGGGGCTCTCAGAGTCCTTGGCCTGAACCCCCACCACACATTTCTTCATTCAGACAGCGGTGAGTGCCCTAGAGGTGTCGGGCGCGGTCAAACACACAGGACATGGCTGGGACAGAAGACACAGCTCTTGTTGTCACTGGTGGTACTGCTAGCTGTTTAGGCAGAGTGGTCAGGGAAGCAGTCTGGAAGGGAGAAGGGTGGACAGAGAGAGCCAGGTAGGCATCCCTATGACCCGTGCCGACTCCAGCTTCCTCTGCCCATCTGTACAGGAGACGGGAGAGAGAATGGGGACTGGGGACAAGAAAGGGAGGATGCTGGGGGTGTGTTGAAAGGAAAAACAGCATTTGTGGAGGAAGCAATAAGGAACGTGAGGAGGAGGGGCAAGGGAGAGTCCACAGCATCCAGTATGAACAGCAGGGACAAAGCGGGGTCCTGAGACTGAAGTGGACATGTCCCCAGACCTGCAGCTGGGCTCCATGCCTGCACTCGCTCATTAGGCTTGCTCTAGTTGAACGTGTAAACACCTCATTATGGGTAACAGCCGCTCAGGGACAGCACCCCCATCATTCAGGGCAGCAGACAGGCTGTATCTGTCTACTTCCAAGGCACAGGAGGCACACGGGTACCATTCATGGAAACAGAGACAACAATCATGGGGCAGCATTGGGCTCACCGAGTCCCTGAGGGGAATTCAGGAACAAGGCTAGGCCCTGAGACCATGAGACACCCTACAGATAAGGAGGCCGGGCCAGACAGAGGCTGACTGTTGTGGAATGGGCGTGGGGCACCATGAAGAGCCAATGGCACTGCCACTCTGTGTAGGACAGACAAGTACCCTGGGGGCTGAGTAGCAGTGAGGGGTGTGCTATGGCATAAGAGGGGGGCCCTGGTGTAGGGGGCACACAGACCCATGGCAGGACATTGATATGACTCCCACTCTGGGAGTCAGACCAGATTCTTTCCCTCAGTTAATACGGTTCTGCCAGTCTGTCCCCTGCCTGTGTAGCTGTTTGGGGCTAGCCTGGACTACATGCACAGTCTGTTCCCAGCCCGTGTAGCTGTTTGGGGCCAGCCTGGACTACATGCACTTGCCAGATCATGGCCTCTTAGTCATTTTTATATCGCTGTAATAAAACACCGTGAAGAAAAGGTTCGATTTGGCGTACAATTACAGATTAGAGTTTATACGATAGAAGGTTGGAACTTGCAGGGATGGAACAGGAGCAGCGAGGCTGGTGACCGGAGCAGCACATCTTGTTCCACGGCATGGGCTTTTTAAACCGCAGAGTCCATCCCCAGTGACATCACGGGGATGTCGTTCCCCGTTCCTCCCAGTCATTCCCAAACAGTTGCAGGCGTTCATATACACGAGCCTGTGGGCCCATTCTCCTTCAGGCCGTCACACGTGGTAAGGGGCACACAAGGCGGGCACAGAAACCTCAGTAAAGCAGCAGCTTCCACTTCCTGGGCACAGCTCCGCTTCCCCTGCCCCACTGTTTCCCGAGAACGCGGCAGGGGCTTCTCACTCACCCCATGGACTGGGCAACCGGACAGGCTGCTCTTCCACTCGGGACACTGTGCTTCCCACTGTGGGGATACATGGGATGGAGCCCTGCATCCTGGACAGAGGGCAGGCTGTCCTTCCCTGGCTGGCCTGCCTAGCTGTGCTCACACGCAGCATGGTCTGATCCCAGGTAAGCCACCATCCCCCGTCTGCTGCCCACCACGTGTTCTCTAAGCATGGCTGGAGCCTCTGGCAGGAAATCACCATCGCCAGCAAGTTCCGGGGAAAATATATCTCCATCATGCCGCTTGGTGAGCTGGGGTGCGGGGCTCCCAGGGTGGGAAAATAGTCAGCTTCAGGGGAAGCGCTTTGCACATCTAAAGCCCAGCTATAGCCCCTGGGGCAGGCTGCACTGCCCATGCCCACCGCCCACGTCCACCGCCCACCGATCACCTAGCCTATACTGCACCCCCTCCAAAGCTTCAGAGACATTCCTCTGGTTCTTGACCCCGGGCCTGTGGGTGGTCTGGCCAGAGCCCAATGAAGGACCCATGACCTCTGACCTCTCTGGCCTCCAGGTGCCATCCACCTAGAATTCCAAGCCAGTGGCAATCACTACGTGTGGAGGAAGAGTACCTCGACTGTGCACAACATCATCGTGGGCAAGCTCTGGATTGACCAGGTCAGAAGGGCTTGGGGAGGTGGGGTCTATGGCTTAGGGACCGGCCACTAAACACCACCTGCTCTCTCTAGTCAGGGGACATTGAGATCGTGAACCACAAGACCAAGGACCGGTGCCAGCTAAAGTTTGTGCCCTACAGCTACTTCTCCAAAGAGGCAGCCCGCAAGGTAACTAGGACCACGCCCGGAACCCCCCAGTGGGCGCAGAGCAGAGCGTGTGCTCATGTGTCCTGCCAATGTCCACAGGTGACTGGAGTGGTGAGTGACAGCCAGGGCAAGGCGCACTACGTGCTGTCAGGCTCCTGGGACGAGCAGATGGAGTGCTCGAAGATCGTGCACAGCAGCCCCAGCTCTGACGGGAAGCAGAAGACCGTTTACCAGACGCTGCCCGCCAAGTTGCTGTGGAGGAAATACCCGCTGCCGTGAGTCCGGCCAGGGTGCCAGCTCTGGGGAATAGGGACTGAGAGAGGCAGAGGAAAGAGGGCAAGGAGGAGACAGGCATAGGGCTACCCCTGCCTCACCCAGCAGAGCGCATAGAGGTCTGGGGAATCCAGCCTAGCAGAGAGCAGGGCCAGGAGTCCACCGTCCCAGTGCAGAAAGTGACTGCCCAGCGGGTCGTGGGCAAAAGATATGCAGTGGCCGCGCATGCCGTGTGGACACTTTGAGCAAAGTGACAGGGTAGAATCTTCCCCTGCAATGCCACAGGAGATAAAAACAAGCTGGACCATAACTCAGAGGAAACTGAGAAACTTGCAATGAAAACAAAAAAGAAAAATCTACAAAGGAAAAATAACGGAAGCAGAATCCACAGCAAGGTTGGTGGAGCAAATGCCCTTGGGAAGAGATGTGTTGCTGCACGAATGCAAAAGCTGTGAGCCAGGCACGGAGGACCACCTGCAGCTCCAGACTCAAAAGGTGGAGACAGAAGGTTGCAAATTTGGGGCCAGCTTGAGCTGTATAGTGAGATAGCCTGGGCTGTATAGTGAGATAGCCTGAGCTGTATAGTGAGATAGCCTGGGCTGTATAGTGAGATAGCCTGGGCTGTATAGTGAGATAGCCTGAGCTGTATAGTGAGATAGCCTGGGCTGTATAGTGAGATAGCCTGAGCTGTATAGTGAGATAGCCTGGGCTGTATAGTGAGATAGCCTGGGTTGTATAGTGAGATAGCCTGGGCTGTATAGTGAGATAGCCTGGGCTGTATAGTGAGGAACTGTCTCAAGAAGCCGAAAGAGAGAACTGAAGTGGGAAGGCCTACTCCTTGGTCACCCCAAGGGAGCCCCAGGGTCCCTCATGGAAGCATGTACAGAATTCACCCCAGACTCCCTGGACAGTCCTCAGCTGCATAAGATCCACAGCAAGATAGGAGCCGGTTCTCACGTGCTTCTAGCCCAGAGTCCCAGAGAGACAGGTGCTGCTGGAGAGAAGATAGCAGAGGGCTCTCCCCATCTACTTAAGTAGTCAGTTTGGTTTTTCTTCTTCAGGTTACTATTTAGTCCAGGTTGGCCTGGGACTTACTATGTAGCCCAAGCCTCAAATCTGTAATCCTCCTGCCTCGACCTCCCGCGTGTTGGGATTTCAGTCATGTACCACTGTGTCTGGCCCCAAGCAGCCAGATTCTTAGGAAGATATTATTTGTTGAAATCCTGCACCCCAGAGCTATCCTCAGCAATAATGGGAGCCTAAAGACAGACAAATGGCATCTTGCAGATGCTGACAGATTCGCATTACCACTGACTGAGAGGGGGAGATCCCTCCATCCCTCAGTAACCACCAAACTAATGTTTTCCTGGACTCACAGGAGGAAAGTAAAGGAGCAAATTAAAATGGGAAGGAGGTAGAATAAGAAAATAACCTAAACCACTTTCCTGAAGATGCAGACACAACCCTATATAGCTCATTCAGTCCCAGCACAGGGAACAAGTTCCCAGATTAAAAGAGATGAAGACAGGCCTTGGTCAAAAGATCCTATAGAATGGTCAGGGTAAGAGATGAAGAACATTTCCCTCTAGAACCTGCTGCAGTCAACATTGGGCTAAGGTAGGATGATCACTAGTTCAAGGCCAGCCTGGGATACAAACCCTGCATCAGTAAAAAAAAAAAAAAGCCAGTCTTTCAATTGATTTTAAGTTTTTTCTTTTATTTTATATATGCGTGTAACCTGCATGTATAGCTGTGCACCACCTGCATGCAATGCCTTAAGAGGCCAGAAGAGGGCGTCAGGTCACTTGGGACTAGGCAGTTAGAAGAGGTTGTGAGCCACCTTGTGGGTGCTGAAGATTGAACTCAGGTCCTCTGGAAGAGCAACCAGGTTTCTTACCCATTGAACTATGGCTCCAGCCCCCTCAATTTATTTTAAACAATCAGGACCCCAGGATATTTTGAAGGCCGGAGAAAAGAAGACCTGCCCTACTGAGTCTCGGGACTTTGAGGTTGGAATAAAATGGAATGCTGCACCTAGAAATGTCCTCGTAGGTTTGTGCATCTCTGAAACATGGCAGAGGCACCGCAGATCCTGCGGAAAGATAGGAGTATGCACTGAAAGAGTCTGGGACAGACAGAATTCATCCCACAAGGAAAAGGACAGCCACCACCAGATAGTATCTGTCTCAAAAAACCAACAAATAGACAGCAAAACAAAACCCCAACCAACCTAATAAATATTTAGAAAGAAAAAGAAAGGACTGGGTGCTAGGGTATTCACAATCCCAGCATAGAGGAGGCTGAGGCACAAATGTCTTGAGTTCAGGTTGAATTCAGGGGGAGCCTGGGCTACATAGCAAGACCCTGTCTCAAAAAGGAAAAAAAAAACAGAAAGAGGAAGGAGAGCCGTGGTTACAGTTCAAGTCAGGGGTAAGGTATGAGTAACGTGTATGAGGCCCAAAGCACCAAAAATAAATAAGTGGGTTTTATTTCATAAAAATAATTTAAGAGGGGGAGCAGTAGCTCACAACTATAATCCCAGCATTCTGGAGGCTGAGGGAGGAGGGTCTGGGTTTGCATAGTGGGGTTCCAAGCCAACCTGAGCTACAGAATGTCTCAAAAAACCAAACGAGGGGCAGGAGAGGTGTCTCAGAGGGTAGACGTGACTGCTGCCCTTGCAGATTCTGAATTCAGTTCCGACACCTATGCCCAGTGGCCAGTGGCTCACACCGCCTGCAACTCCAGCACCAGGGGATCTGATGTCTTCTTCTGGCTCCTCCGGACACCCACACTCACATATGTGGGAACGCACATGCAGACACATAGGTTTTTTTTTTTTTAAAAAAAAAGAAAAAACAGAAATAATAAGAATTTAAAATTAACACATAAAAAACTTGTGTTCAACAAATACAGCAAAAATAATCCAACAGGGAAATGTGCCAGAGTCGTAATTAGAACTTCACGCAGGACAGCATGACTAGTTGTGAGAAAAACTGCCACACAGGTCAGCGAACACAGCTCCAAGGGAAATCTGTCGTCTGGCATGCACCCAGAACCACACCAAAACAGCTTTATAAAAAGCCCAGTGGTAACTGGAGAAATGCAAACCCACACCACTGCGAGAAGCCATTTTATGTTCATTTGATTAGCAAAGCGAAGGGCTGAAGATGTAAACCTTGGGCATCTCTGCCAAGAGGGAACAGGCTTTGGCAGAACCACTCTGGAACAACTGGGCCTCGTGTCTTAAAGAACCAGCATGCACTATAACCCCCCCAGGCTCTTGTAGATAGAGAAAAGCACGCTTGTTTGCCGTCCAGAGGACAGAATAACAAGGGAACCAGAGTCAAGCTTGAGGCTTCAGCGTCTCCCTCTGCGACTCCTCCAACAGGACACTGTGAGCGGGAAATACCACAGAAGGAGTCCTTGACGGTAGGCGGCACAGTCACAGGGCAGGTACAGTCATGATGCTGTGTTGTCACCCTTAGGCAGTGCTTATGATGTAGTGAAACACACATTTCCTGTTTAGACTTAAGTCCCACTCTATCTCTTTACGTCTATAAAATACCCCAGACTCCCCAACATTTTGGAAAAGTGTGTACCTTGAAATTGCATTAAGTGCCCTAGCCTAGGTAAAGGATTGAGAGAAGTTTTTAAAATTCCCAGCTAATCTACGAAAGATATGCTTGAATAAGAAAATAAAGAGTAGGGCTGGAGAGATGGCTCAGTGGTTAAGGGCTCTGGCTGCTCCTCTAAAGGGCCCAGTTCAATTCCCAGCAACTGCCTAGCAGTTCACAACTGCCTGTAACTCCAGTTTCAGGGGATTTGTAGCACAGGCATGCACATGATGCATGCAAGCAAAACACCCATACGCATAAAATTATCTTTTTTTTTTAAATTTTGAAGAAAATAAAGATAGAAAATAAAGGACGGGAAGCTATGTCCACACTAACGGAGCAAACTTCCCAGAGCTGGAAGAGCTGTCCCCGGGTGGAACAGAGCAAACCATAGCAAAAACAGACCGGGAGCACTGAGGGCAACAGCAGGTCGCCAGGTGTGTGTTTTCAGTTTGAACAGACCTTGCACCCAACAGCACAGTCGTGGAAGTACAGGTAGCACAGGGTGATAGAAAGATAAAAGGAAAGGGACCATGTTACAACCAGCATGGGCAGTTTTGATTTGCTGCTCTGAAATATGGAAAGGAAAACAAAAGCAAGAGCATTAACTCTGAACAACGGAAATCACCAGCTAACCATAGAGCACCATGTCGCCCAGCTGCAGCACACCCACGTGGGCCATACCCAGCGGCTGGACCACCGGACACAGTTCAAGTACTAAAAAACTGCACCAGGGGTATCGTTTGACTCCAGAGCAATTACGGAGAGGGAAACAAAACAAAGCATGGTTATACGTTTAGAGAAAACACGATGAAAGCAGCAAATACACCTTGGATAATTACAAGTGCTGGAACTCAGCCAATGTTATGCTTGGAGTGAGTGACACGCAGCTTTGAAATGAGAATCACCAGAAAAACGGGGCATAAAAACAATGCGATAAGCATCCCTTCTGAGGCAGAAAGCAAGCCGAGGAAGCAGCTCCAGCCACGTAGGGAAGAACGCGGTGCATAATAAAGCAGAAAACCCAGAAGAGGAACAAAGTTTTATCTCCAACTAGTGAACACACAGGCAGCCCTGACCTGGATGTTCAAAGTCGCCAAGGCCCTGCAGTCGACCTGGCTGTGCCTGACGCTCAGTAAAACAAAATAGTAAGGGAAAACCTTGCGATGTGCGATGATGAGGCATCGATTTAAAAAAAAAAAAAAAAAAAAAAAAAAAAGACAAATCCCTGAGAAGTCCCGCGTAGAGAAGCAGTTGCAGGTGGGAGAGAGCTTGCCAGGTGAGGGCTATAGAGGGTGCGTCCGACCCAGCTGGCGGCCTTTGCAGGCTGGGTTCCTGGGGAAGCCCGGGGAGAGCAGGAGCTCACCAGGGAAGGTTCCTCCCGGGTCGCTCACGCTGCCGCGTGGCCTCCGCAGGGAGAACGCGGAGAACATGTACTATTTTTCGGAGCTGGCCCTGACTCTAAACGAGCAAGAGGACGGCGTAGCGCCTACCGACAGCCGCCTGCGGCCTGACCAGCGATTGATGGAGAAGGGGCGCTGGGACGAGGCCAACACCGAGAAGCAGCGGCTGGAGGAGAAGCAGCGCCTAAACCGCCGACGGCGCATGGAGACGTGCGCGGCGGGCTGCGGCGGCGAGGATGGTGAGCCCAGAGCAGCGCATGGCGGTGGGGTGGGGAGGGATGATCCCTTGGTGGGGGGGTGAGGAGGGGTAGTGGGGGGGGTGAGGAGGGGTAGTGGGGGGGGGTGAGAAGGTGGCCAGGGCAGCAGGCAGCTCACCCCACCCGCTGTGCCTGCCGAGCAGAAAAGGAGTCAGACGGCTATGCGCCGCTGTGGTTCGAGAAGAGGCTGGACCCGCTGACGGGGGAGATGGCCTGCATGTACAAGGGCGGCTACTGGGAGGCCAAGGAGAAGAAGGACTGGCACATGTGCCCCAACATCTTCTGAGCCACTCCAGCGACAAATACAGGCGCCTGCACAGCCTCAGCCTTTTCTTTAATGCACCCAATTTAGTACTGGACCACACGCACACACACACACACACAAACACACACACGCACGCACACACGCGCACGCGCACAACACACATACACACACACACACACACACATTTACACACTTTTTCCCCTCTGAAAGGGGGCTCCCACCCT
This sequence comes from Arvicola amphibius, assembly GCF_903992535.2. Taxonomy (NCBI): domain Eukaryota; kingdom Metazoa; phylum Chordata; class Mammalia; order Rodentia; family Cricetidae; genus Arvicola; species Arvicola amphibius. Next base: position 67,856,693 of record NC_052047.1, on the reverse strand, counting down.
GAAAGGGATAAAGGCCGACCTAGGTTTTCTCCAGCCCCCAGGTCGCCAGCCTGTTATCACTGACTTGGGCCCCATGGGCACCCTAGCTCCCAGTTACCACAACTCAGGCCAGCTGACTGGGCCCCTGGGCTGCTCAGGTCACTAACCCCAATCCAGGGAGGAACTACCCCCTCCTAAAGAGCCTCTTTTGACTTTTTTAAGAAAAAAACCAAAACTCCATTTCTTTCTAACAATGAGGTTTAGTAACTATTTTTAGCACATGACTTAGAAGACTTGCTTTCCAAGCGTGTGTTCTTGCCCCAAATCTGTCCTGGCGAGAAGCACTCTTCTAAAGACATACGGAAGCCCCGCCCCTTTGTGTGGGGAGCATCTGTAACCCAGCAGGGTTGTGTCTCCGCACTGTTCAATCTCCTGGTCGGCAGGCACAGGACAGCCCGAAGCCTGCCCGACCTGCACGGGGTCCCTGTGGGGACAGACAGCCCACAGTGGGAGCAAGGAGGCAGCCCCCGCTGTGAGCTGACAGCAGCAGCCCCTGCCAGGCCTTGGCCATGCTGGGACAGTGCCCCAGTCCCCAGAAGGCCAAGAAGGGCTGAAAGGCAGGGCCCAAAGGTGCTTCCTGCCAAGATCCAGTCCCCCAAATCAGCAATAAGGAACAAACCCTTCACTTAGCCTGGGCTGGTGACCTAGGCTCTACAGACACCTGGCCTCCCGCCTTGTCCCTAGGCGGCATCAGGGTCCTCATCTCAGCACTCCTGACATCTTTATTTGCCTAATTTATATATATATATGATATATAAACATATATAAAATAGCTATTTTGCTTAAATTTCTATGATCTGTGAACGTGAAAAATGATGAAGACAGGGTGCACCTGTCTGAGTTTGGCCTCCTGTCAGCTGGACCCCGCCCTCTCCCTGGACCCCGCCCTCCCAGCGGCTTCTGCCAACCTCAGACCCTCTGACTCCACCCCACTTCAGTTTGGTCTGGAAAGTTCGTTGCAGGACTTTTCTTTCTTCTCCAGGGCTGGTTTTTTTATTTAAAAAAAAAAAAAAAGGAAAAAAAAAGAAAAGAAAAAGAAAGCAAGAAAACACCAAGTGTGAAATGCCTTACAGAGCCCACTCCAGAGGGGGGTGGGGGATGGGGGAGGGGCGGGGCCGCGGGTCTCCCTCAGAGCTGGAATGTGCCTCTTCCCAGCAGGCTGAGCAAGTACCTTATGACCATAATAAAAACCTTGGTTCTGGAGTTTTCCACAACCCTGTCCCAGAGTCTGTCTGTGGCTAGATGAAGTGTAGCTAATAAAGCTGACAGCCATGTGGGGACATGGGAGGCATGGGGCTCTGTTCTGCTCAATTCCTAAGCTGCAAAAGGAGCGTGGGGGAGGGGGGTAAGACCTGATGAGATGCGTCTCAGTGGACAGAGGGAATACCAGCTGACCAGAGGAGAGGCAACCCTGTAACAACACAGCCATGGTGCAGAACTGGACCCTGATCATTTGTTCCCAGATAGAGGCACTCTGGCCATGAATCCCATGGCTCCATAAAGTCTGGTGAGTTCCGTGTTGCCTGACCACTGTGGCCTAGGCAACATCTATTGCCCTGTTGCCAGGTGACTCAGATCACTGACTTCTGAGTCATGGACCAAAGAGGCTTCCAGGTGAGGGAAGAGGTGGGGTGGGGCACCGCAGACACCAGAGCCAGGGCTCCCCATCTGCCTTGAAGACTAACACCAACTGGGCCCTGTAGAGAGCCTCTCCAGCTTTGCTCCATCCCTGGGTACTGTGAGCAGAAGCATCCCCAGGATGGACCTGACTCAGAGGGGAAGGGGGGCGGGGAAGCCACTCTGGGCACCGTCCAGAGAGGACAAAGGCCTGCACACTGAAGCACAGAGATGCGCAAAGAGCCAGGAATGACCTGGCAGAGCTCTGAACAGGGAGTAATAGCACAGTGTTCTAGAAAGATTGACCTACAGTCTGGTTCCTGGATGAAAGCCCCTCTGAGTAGGAAGTGTACTTTTAAGGAAAAGGCAGGGCTGCCGTGATAACTGGGTTAGTAGGGTCTCCCACTCAAAACCTGAAGTCCCTGGACTCCACAAACCCTTCCTGGAGTAGGAAAGTGAAATACAGGGGCCGGGGGATGGCTCAGAAGATCAGACACTTGCCATTGCAAGCAAAAGGATTAGAACCCACGAAGCCCAAGCAAGTACAGCAGCCGCCTGCAGGTCTAGCACTGAGGCAAGAGATGGGTGCTGGTGTGGTGGGGAACAAGCTGGCCAGCTAGACTAGCTGATGGGCAAATGTGGGTTCCTCTGTGAAGCCCTGCCTCCACAGTGTGTGCTTGAGGAAGACATCCAGCATCCAGGTGGGGCCTCTACAGGTGTGCACACACATTTGCATGTACACCTTGACAGTTGCATACCACATATACATTGCAGTACGATGGTGATATTTGCTGGGTCAGAGGACAGATTAAACCAGCAAAGAATGTACGTGGACCATAGAGGCGAAGCGTTTCAGTGGTCCGCGGAGTGCAAGGACATTGGAAAGATGGTGTGGTTGCGGAGAAGTCGAGCAACTGCAGATGCCCAGCATCCTGGCAAGGAGAGGGAGATGGAAGTGCCCCCCCCCCCCCGAAACACATAGTGTGACATGCTTGTGTGGTGCCAGGGGACACTGGCATGAAGATACAGGAAACTGTGAGTGTGCACAGACATGGCAGCAAAGGCCTCTTCAGCTGTGTGGGTGCACACACGGCCATAGGGAGAAGGTCCAAGAGTGTGGCAGGTGTGCGAGCCAAATCAGCTAGGCAGGCCACCAAAGTGGAAGTCAGGCTGCGGCTTCAAAAGGACAGGCTAGATGGCACTCACACCCCGTACCCCTCCAGTATCTCCCCCTGCCATTCCTACAGTCTCCCTATCCACTTTCCTCTAAGAGCACAGGCTGGCCTAGGTGTGGGGGACCTCTGTGGTCACGTGACTCTACCTTTCCTCCTCTCTCTGCTCAGCCACTTGGAACCAAGGCTGCCTTACCTCCGCTACTTTGCCCCCAGCCATTCCCTCTGTGCACATTTCCCTCCCCCACTTTTTCTGTCAATCCCATACCAACCACTAGTCTCTCCCTGAGCTTTTGTTTCTCCTTTCTACCCATACTCAAAGTCACTAAATACAGTTACCACACTGCCGTCAGTAGGAAGTGGGTCTCCCTTCCTACATGGCTGATGCTGGGGGAATTCTTTGCCCGTGACTGCACTTTCACGGCAGGGTCACACCTTTACTAGTGACTTTTTGCAGATAATAGTCTAATAGCGAGTACGTCCTAGGGGACCATGCCTGTTGCCCTGACCACATGTCTAGCTGAGGGAAATGTCACCACAATCAGAACAACCCATGCAAATATTCTCTGAAAGAGTAAATGATTTAAAAATAAATATTTTCGAAAAAACCAAAATAAATAAATAAATAAATAAATATTAAAAAAAATAAACTCAACCAATGACTAAACTCAAGATATTCAAGTCAGGCTGTGGTGGTGAATGCCTTTAATACCAGTACTCACGAGGCAGAGACAGAGGATCTCTGTGAGTTCAAAGCCAGCCTGGTCTACAGAGTAAGTTAGTTCCAGGACAGTAAAGGCTACACAGAGAAACCCTGTCTTGAAAAAAAAAAAAGATAAGCAAATCCCAATGCAAAACCACAGTAACATGAAAACCAAGGCACCATCACTCCCCAAATCATTACTAACCATCCCACAGCAGTGACCTCCACCAAGAGTGAATTAAATAAAATCCTAGACAAAGAACTCAAAAGAATTGAAAGACCTGGATAAATCCAGGTGTCCCCCCACCCCCAAGCAGGAAGAAAATAGCCAAAAATCTAAGCAGGAAGAGAAGAATCAGAAATCTAGGATTAGCCAGTTCAGTGACTATGTTTCAGGAACTAGCTGAAGATAAAGTTGGATTGTAATCTTGAGAATAATATTGAGAAACAGGGAGTTTCCCCCTTGTGATTATCATTGGTATTTTGGAATACTGTGTTTCAGGAACCAGCTGACTATGACCCTGACAGTGATCTTGAGAGGCAGGGAGTTGCCCCCCTTGTGATCATCACTGGTATTTTTGGAATTTTCTACACCCTCCCTGCCCCTTTCAGATCACTGTGCTGTGGTTTCTTCCCTTAAAAACTCCTTCTCCTGGTCACTCGGGGTCGAACTCTTCCCCTGCGTGGGTCATGAGTCTCGGCCCCAGTGCACTGGTTCCCGTCTCATCTCATCTCATCATTTAACCTCGTGTGATTACAGCAAGGACGGTCTCTCATGAGTTACTGGGGGGGTCATGTTATCCCGAGACTTGAATGAGAGTCTCCCCACACTGGGGGTCTTTCAGAATGATTGCATGCTTAAAGAAATCAAAGCTCTAAATAAACTCGTCAGAGAGTTCCAGGAGAGCACAAGCGGCTGTATGAAACAAGAAAGCCAATGCAAGATCTGAGAGAGGAACTCAAGAAATGCAAATAATGAAAAAACCGAAATCCTGGAAATGAAAAAGTAAAGTTCAATGGAAAATCTCACCAACAGAATGGGTCCAAGGAAAGGACAGAACATCTGAGTTCGAAGACGAGGACTTGGGACGTCCCAGCAAGGACAAAGCAAAGCAGCACTTTAGAGGGAATGCAGGTAAGACTCCTAAAGGCATCAAAGACATTTTCAATAAAATCATAAGAGAAACTTTCCAAAATTAGGGGAAAAGATTGTAATCCATATAATGAGAGACATTCAGAACATCCAACGGACAGGACCAGAAAAGATCACCTGGCACAGGAAAAGTAAGCTACTCAGTGTACAGAAAAGAAAGCATACCGAAAGTGTGATAAAGAAGCCCCTGAACACCAGCATTTCCCGGGGAGGACTGAACAAGGCTCTCACCCCAGAGGAGCACTGATGACAGACCAAAGTAATGATTCTATCCAAGGTCCATCTTGGCGAACCAATGAGTTTATTAAGGTTACATACAGAGCATGGGTGAGAGGTCAGCTGGGGGGGGTGACCCCCAACAACGGGGTCATCGCAAAGTCCTGCCCCGTCATGGATGACAACCTCATGGAAGCTCCATCCCAGACTACTTGGTTCAGTTAACTTCCCACTTGCTGTAGCCTTTAGCATCTCCCAAGATAACTCCCAGCTGAAGAGGAGGAGTAATTGAGATCCTCAGTGAAGATTGTGCAACCCTTCCCTCCATCTGCTAGGGCATATCACAGTTCCATAGCCATTTCCCACAGACCTGCACTACTGCATTGTTCTGTTCTTGCTATGGCTACTGGAGGCCAAATTCAAGATGCCAATGTGCTAAGCCAGAAAAGAAAATGGTCATACCACAGACATAAGTTGTGTGTAAAGGCAGACCCATGAGAATGACAGATTTCCCAACACACACTTTAAAAGCCAGGCATTATATAGCATTATATAGCAGTTTTAATTGACAGATAAAATCTTTTCACAATACTAGCAGGTTAAAGGAATTCATGACAGGCAAGCCATCTCTATAGGAGATACTTGAAGAACTCCTTTAGATTAAAGAGAAAAACAAGTACATACATACATGAAGCCACAGAAAAGAACTAGCAACAGAGTGCATGTTCGAGGCCAGCGTGGTTTACATAGTGAGTTCCAGGACAGCCATGGCTGCTACACAGAAAAACTGTTACCTCTTACTGACCAAAGGAACCATCCACCAAGAGGGACATTACAGTTCTAAACATAAGCACCAACACACAGGAACATCTGGTCTCATTAAACAAACAGAGCTAGACTCAAAGTCACAGGTTTACACCATCACAATAGTGGGCAACTTCAATAGTCCACTCTCACAGCAGGTGATCCCCGCAGAAACCAGAGCAATAGCCGAAATCAGTGACATCACAGGGCAAATGGACTTAAACCTCTGCAGACCATTCTCTCAAAACACTTGAAAACACATATTCTCTGCAGCCCATGGAATGTTCTCTGAAATTAGTTATCCTGTTCGGACACAGAGCAAGTCTTATCAAATATACCAAGATTGAAATAATCCACTGTACTCTATCTGACTGCAGTGAAATAAATCAAGAGAAACTGTGGAATGAATAAGCTCTAACTGGGGGAGATTAAACAGCATACTACTGAGTAATGAATTAGTCATTGAAGGGATCGTGAAGGAACCCTAAACTTGAATGAAGGTGAAAATACACAGCATACTGAAGTTGATAAGGATATAATGAAAGCTGCCTCAAGAAGGGGTTTATAGCTCTATGTGCCTACATTAGGAACTCAGAAAGAGGAGTTTTCAGTTAAACAATATAAAGGTTGGCTTGTCAATGCCTCGGGTGGTGCCAGTTTTGAACCATGCTGTTTGAGTTGTTCGGCTGTTTTCTGGGTGCCATTGGGATTGCAGAACATTTCCTCTGAAGAGGAGCTGGACTCCTTCAAGCAGAATTTAGCCAAAAAGCTGGGCTCTGGGCTAACCTGAGGGCAAACAAGTTGTTAAGAGCCCCTGAGCCCACCTGCATCCAGAAACAAGGAAAGAAAACAATCAGGATGAAAATTAGCCTCTGTGGTCTCCTGCCAGGAGATTGCGATGTTAATACCAAAGAGAAGCTGAGAGGCAACCAATTGGTCATGCCCTTAGAATGAGGAAGGGCAAGACAGGCCATGGAATTCCTAACTTCCAGGATTATTCTGAGGTTAACAAAAGGAAGTGATCCTACTACATTCCATAATCAAGGAAAGCGGGAAAAGTCAGGCCTTGGAACTACTACAGGAGTTCCTTCTCTGCCAGACCACAGCCAAGAAGACCGGAGTACGGTTTCCTCAGGAAAACATGAAATAAATGACAATAAAGATTCTAAGAGGGCTCTATGCACAGAGGTACTTTCCAAGCTGGGAACAATAAAAGGATTGCAGTCGCTACACCAAACTTTAAGAGGCTTCATGAGGCTTGTTTTAACAAAACGGGATCCATTGATGATTATATTGTAGAACACAGTTCACTTAAAGAACGGAAGCAGCTTGACAAAAGGGGGATAGTGACCCCGCTTCCACCAAGAGGAAGACTCCGTACCCTGCCAGGTAGCAGTTGTCACAAGGCCAGCCCAGTGGCCCTCAAAGCCACAGTTCTATGTGACTGAAGGGGTCAGCTGCACAGTCTGTGATTTCAGCAACTAGAATGAACATCGGGTTTTCAGCAGCTGCTAGAGATAATGAACAGAAGGGTTCACTGACCAAGACTCCAACCAGAAAGTCTCCATGTGTGACCCGACTCGGGAGTGCTTCAAAAGGCCAGGCTGTGTTCAGGACACCCACATTATGGACCCCTGAGGACTTCTGCTGCGGTCATTACTATGCCAGTTGACAACTGAGGCAACACTGACAATAGATCTCAAAGCAAGCTTGTCTGGTCCCGCAGCTACAAGCTACACAAAGGAAAGCTGAAACCTCTGGGGCAATCCAAAGAGAACAGTTCTCCAAATGAATGTATAAGCAGAGTTAGCTTCCATGAGAAAACTTACAAACCCTCATCTCTAGATCACGGAAGAATAACGGAAGAAATACAAGCAAGAGCGAGGAGAGGAATGCGAAGTTTCTGGAAGCTTGAAGAAAGAAACCTGGCTGTAGTTGAAGCCCAGTTAATCCTCTAGATTCCTTTACTCCCAACTTGTTTTCTTTTTGCAAACGTTTGAACTCCCCTCTACTTTAGTCAAAAGCTCTTTTTCTCCTATAACTTTTGGTTATTGGTGGAGTGTCTGTTCTTCGTGCTAGGGCTCTGAGAATACATTCTCACCTGGAAGTCAGAACTAAACTGGTTTTCACCTAATGTTCCGGAGGACTCTGCTTTTTAGGAGACCTATCCTCAGGGTTCTTAAAGTAGGTTTCTCATGTCAAGGTCCTGCTAGTTAGAGACAGCCTGTGTTCTTTCCTGGACAGAAGCAGTTCCCTTGTGGCAGCAAGCTAAAGCTGAAGCTTCCATGAGATACAGTTCACAGGAAAAGGGAGGCCGGGGAGGCCAACCTCTTTGTTTGCTAGTCTGGAAAATCTAACATTTTCATTGAAACCATACTGATTTGGTTATAGATCAATATTTTATCAAGGTGAAAAATGTTTTAGCTTATAAGAGACTCATTCAGATCATTTCATGTAATTGCTACCTGTCACTCATAATAGTCTTAAAATAGAATTCTTTGGCTCTTTCTGCTTGTTAGATAAAAGCCACAGGGCAGGGGGTGTGTGTACAGTACTTGTCTGCCACATACCAGACCCTGAACTTGATCCCTGGTGCTACCCAAACATCCAAAACAGATTCACTGCTCCAAGAGCTGCATCTCTGTCAGGTTTAAACTCTCCTAGTTGTGAGGGAGAGGGAAGAGCTGCTAAGCATAGCTTTTCGGGCCATATAGAGGTTGAGTTGTGTGTAATGCTTATGATTTTCATAAATAAAATTCATTTCACTGTGGGAATAAAAGAAATCAGAAAGATGATCTGCAGAGACAGCCATCTGCACATACTGCTCTAGCAGAGGATTCTAGCTGGGAATTCAGTTCCCAGCGCCCATGCCAGGCAGCTCACGATTACCTGGAATGTCAGCTCCATGGAATCTAATGCCCTCTTCTGGCTTCCACAGGCACCTGCACTCACATTGCACATAACCCCACACACATACATATTTACACATATCTTTTTTAAAAAAATCAGAAAAAAAGCCCAGAGGTGATGATACACACCTTTAATCTCCAGCACTGGGGAGGCAGAGGCAAGCAGATCTCCTTGAGTTCGAGGCCAGCCTGGTCTACAAAGCTAGTTCCACCATACTGAGAAACCCTGTCTAGAAAAACAAAAGCAAAACAAAATTCAGAAAATAACTGGAGAGGTAACTCAGTAAAGTGTTTGCCTCACAAGCATGAGGATTCCCAGAACCCAAGGGTTTGTTTGTTTTTAAAAGCCCATTTAAGAAGATGTGGTGGTCTAGATTGTAAATCTAAACACTGAGGAGATGGAGACAAGAGGATCCCCAGGGCTGGATGTCAGCCTTCTTAACTCCAGTCCCAACAGATCTGATGCCCCCTCTTCTGACCACCACAGGCACTGCATACACATGGTGTACAGATATACAAACAGGCAAAACATTTACATAGAAATAAATCCAGGTTTGTGTGGAGTCTGTGTTGAATTCTACCAGACCTTCAAAGAAGAGCTAGCACCAAGGCTTCTCCAATTAGTCCATAAAGTTGGAAATGGAGGAACAGCATCAACCCCTTATGAAGCCAGTATTATCCTAATATTGAAATCAGATGAAGACACAACAAAAGGAAGAAACATATATACCAATCTTCCTGGTGAACACAGATACAATAATTTCCAACAAAATACTTAACCAAATTCAAGAACACATCAAGGAGTTGGAGTAATCGAATAGCAGTTAAGAGTACTTACTGCTCTTTCAGAGGATCCAAGTTCATATTCCAGCACCCAGATAGCCACCTGGCCTCCAGGAGGACCTGTTCACATATGGCAAACACAGATACATATGTACACATACCTAAAAATGTTTTTAAAAGAACACTGTGGTGACTTGAACGAGCTTGGCCCCCATAGGCTCTTATGCTTGAATGCTTGCTCTCCAGATGATAGTAGAACTGTTTGGCAAGGATTAGGAGGTGTGGATTTGTTGTATGAGATGTTTTATTAGGGGTGAGCCTTGAGGTTTCAAAAGCTGACACCCACATTCAGCCTCTCTTTGTCTGCTGCCTGTGGATCATGATGTACTGGTCCCAGTCCCTTGCCTACCTACCTGCTGCTATGCTTCTGGCCATGAAAATCATTGACTAATCTTCTGAAACTGTAAGCAAGCTCCCAATAAAATGCTTTCTTTCCTAAGAGTTGCCTTGGTCATGGTGTCTTTTTATGGTTATAGAATAGTTACTAACAGAAGTTACCAAGAGTGGGATACTGCTATGACAGGCTAACTACGCTGTTGTTTGAAAGAATATGGAAAACTTTGAGAATTTTGACTAGACAATTAGTTGATCATTTTAAGCAGAGCTTAATGGGCCATTACAGTCGGAGCATAGAAGATAGTGGTACTTGGGGTAATGTGAACTATGGAGGAGCAGCTCAATAGCTTTCAGGGAATGATAATTGGCAAGTGGCCTAGAGACCATTCTTGTGATACTTTGGCAAATAAATATGACTACCTTCTGCTCTTGTCCTAAAAATCTGCCAGGGACTAGATTGAAGAGTTTTGGATTAATGGCATAGGTAGAGGAGATTTCATGACATCCTAGTTAGGCTAGAGAGATGGCTCAGTGATTCAGAGCACTGGCTGCTCTTCCAGAGGTCCCAAGTTCAATTCCCAGCAACCATATGGTACCTCACAACCATCCATAATGAGATCTGGTGTCCTCTTCTTGCTTGCACGCAGGCATAGAGGCAGAATACTGTATACACAATAAATAAAATCTTTTAAAAAAGAATTTTAAAACATATCCCAGTTTTGACTAGATCACATGGCCCTTAGTTATCACTCTTATACAGATTTATAATGAAAAGGAGCAAAGGACAAAGAGAAATGCAAAGTGCACAGTTTGAAGAGGAAAGGGGCACCAGGAAATGTAATATTGGAGCCAAATATTGTGATCAAGGAGATGAGAAGTTTAAAGAAAAGCCTGATACTAAATGAAGTAAAGGGAGTGGTAGCTTCAGGGCAAGACCCCACCCAGTAATTCTGCAACTGGTTAAAGGAAAAGGCCTGGTTAATTTCCTAGGTCCATACAACATTGGAAAGCTTATATAAATATAATTCAAGGTGAGGGCAGGTTCCAATCCCAGAAAGCAAGCAAACAACACGGGCAGCTTTGGCTACGTGGATCTGACTTTAGAGTCAGGAAGGGCACAAGGAAGGGGTTATTGAATCTTCCTCTACAGTGAACGAAAGCCACTGAGGCCAAGGGTGTGGCAAAGGAGTCCCTACGTGGAGGCCCAGAGAGGTCATTGTGCAAAGCTGTGAAGGTGAAGTCTGGGTTGTGTTGGAGACCCCATGACATTGGCAATGCCAGAGCCATGGGAAACCTGCCAAAGAGAGCTCCAGACAGACTGTGGAACCATCTCAAGAGAGAGAGACATATGCTGTGGTCAGCAAAGCTGAAAGAGAAGAGCCATCAATAAAGCCTGTAATGTCAGACCTGGAGAGGTGGAGTTTGGAGTTCTGCCTGCTGGTTTGGTTCTTGCTTTGGTTCAGTATCTCTTTATTATGCTTCCTTTCCTTCCTTTAGAAGGGCAATACAAATTCTGTACCATTGCATGTTAGAAGCATGAGATCTGCTTTTTGCTTTTGCTTTTACATAGGGTCACAGTTAAGGGACTGCCTTGAGTCTCAGAGGCGATATTGACTTTGAATTCCGAAACAGTGTTGAGACTGAGAAAGACTATGGGGACTTTAGAGCTTGGACCAAACACACTTTGCATTATGATATGGGCTACAAGCTTATTGGGAGCTAGGAAATGGAAAGTGGTGGTTTGAATGAGTATGGCCCCCATAGGCTCATATGCCTGAATGCTTGGTTCCTTGTTAGTGAAACTGTTTGGGAAGGATCAGGAGGTGTGGCCTTGTTGAATGAGGTATGCTATTGGGGATGGAATTTGAGCTTTCAAAAGCCCACACCAGGCCCAGTCTCTGTCTCTGTCTATCTCTCTCAGCTTACTGATCATGATGTAGAGCTCTCAGTCCCATGCCTGCCTACCTGCTGCCATGCTTCCGGCCATGAAAATAATTCACTAACCTTCCGAAACTGTAAGCAAGGCCCCAATAGAGTGCTTTCTTTTATAACAGTTTCCTTGGTTATGTGTCAGGGACCATTGTCCTAAAGGATAGCAGAGGTCATTGCCCTAAGGATGTTTACGGAGAACCCGCCCCATATCCCAACTATCTTGAGAACTATCTGTTAACGGAACCCGCCCCTTATTCCAACTATCTTGAAAAATGTTAATGGATCACATGTTTCGGCTTACACCAGGTGTACTGACTGATGACCTCCCGCTACCCCGGCAAAGTTCCTACTCCTACTCCCACCCCATGTCAAGTTCCTCTTTCAAGGGCTATATAAGCTGTAACCTTCACCCTAATAAACGAGACCTTGACAAATGGAATCTTGCTTAGTCTCCTTCCTCTCTTCAGCCCATGTCTTTCAGGTAGCGCCCCTACAGAGGACCCTGAATAGCTGACCCTGCCGGCGGGGTTACAGTTATGGTATCTCTTCATAGCAATAGAACTGTAACTCAGACAAAAACAGAAAAAAAATTCCCAATGATTAGGTTAGCTTTATTCCAGAGATGAAGACTTGTTCAACATATGCAAGTAGGTAGATGCAATACATCACACAACCAGATGCAAAGACAGAAATGACCTGGTCATCTCAGTTGAAGCAGAAAAGGCTTGATAAAATCCAACGCCTTTTAATGATAAAAGCCTCAAATTTGCAGAATTTATCTCAGTTTAATAAAGGTGTTACCTAACTATACTAGATGGGCAAAGCCTCAAAGCATTTTCACTAAATTTGGGAACAAGACAAGATGACCTGTTTCATTCTTTTTCAACATAGTGGTAGAAGTCCTTTACTAGATCAATTAGACAAGCTGTCAGGGACCAGCCTTGACAAAAATACCTCTCGCCAGGGTAGAGGCATGGGGATTTAGAAAATATTAATAAAGTCTATGAAGACATGAAAGAAAATAGTAAAACAGAAACATAGGATAGTATGGAGAGGGAGTTCCAGTGAGTACTGGAATTTGCCTGCATTTAATTTCCAATTGCTTTAAATACCCTTGACCCCAAAAGGTAGGAGTAAGACAAAAGAACTGCATTAAGAAAATGAACATACCAATTGAAGGTCGCAGGCTACCCATAATCAAACATTCTGTTGCTAGAACAAAACAAGTCACACTCACACCCTAGACCAAAACATTCTGTAGGCAAACCACTCCCTGAATGGAATCCAAAGTCATCTCCTTAAGGGAACTGGAACTTAGTTGGATCCATAGACTATTGTTTGAGGTAGAAAACCTATCTACTTCTCTACTCCTGGAAATTCAAGGTCTGGCTATTAGCCACACCTGTTGACATTAAACTTGAGAAAGCAGAACTCTCTGATCTAAATCTAGGTGGGACCTTTGTTTGAGGTAGAAACACAATAACCTTGAAGACCTAGAGGTGAGTTCCAACTCTCTGACCTTGGGTCAACAGGGAAATGGACTCACATTTTCAGGCCTCCGCAAAATAGGAAGAATTCAAAGTACCCTGATTTGCAGATGTGATTTTACTTAAGAGACCCTAAAGACCTCACCAGAAAACTCTGAGAACTGGTGAGTACTGTCAGTAAAGTGGCAGGATACAATATAAAATTAATAGTAACACATGGTTTCTGTTACTTTTTCATTGCTGTGATAAAACACCATGACCAAGGCAACTTATACAAAATAAAGCATTTAATTTAGGGCTTACAGTTTCAAAGGGTTAGAGTCCATGACAGCAGAACAAAAGCCTGGTGGCAGGAACAGCTAAGAGCTCACATCTTGATCCACAAAGAGGAGACAGAGAGAGGGAGAGAGCTGAGAATGGTTTGGGCTTTTGAAATCTCAAAGCCCATCCCCAGTGACACACCTCCTCCAACAAGACCACAACCCCTAATCCTTCACAAGTAGTTCTAGCTATGTGTGACCAAGTATTCAAATATATGTGCCTATGAGGGTACTTCAAACCACTACATATATGAAAAAATAAATCAGAGAAACCCATTCACAATCACCCCCAATTGAAAAAAAATACTTTAGAAGAAATCAGACCAAGAAATAAAAGATCTCTACAATAAAAACCTTACAATGCTAAAGAAAGAAAGAAAAAAAGAACCAGACACTATGAGATAGACTTCTTAGGCTCACAGCTTTGAAAAATTAATATTGTGAAAATGGCTATCTTACTAAAAGCAACCTAAAGATTCAATGAGATTTCATCAAAACTTGGATGCCATTCTTCACAGAAATGGAAAAGATCTGACAATCCATAAAGAAACACAAAAGACCTCACATAGACCAAGTAAAGTTGAATAAAAGTAAGAGTGATGTTGGAGGCACCCCATAACTGATTTCAAGTTAAATTACAGGTCATAATAAACAGCATGGTGCTGGTACAAAAACATACTGAAGATCATGGAAGATTGTAACCAAGAGAAGAGCCACGTGTAAACAAGAGAAGAGCCACGTGTAAACAAACGCAGCTACAGCAACTTGATTTTTGACCAAGAGGCCAAAAACACATTAGAAACAGGTTTCTTCAACAAACGGTGCTGGGAAACTTGGCAGCTACATGTGGAAACATAAAGGCAGATCCTGGTTGCTTGTGATGAGCAAAAATCAGCTCCAAAAAGATCAGAGACAATGTGTTACCTGACAAACTGTGCATCAGACAGTGCAGGGGATCGAAACCCTTGCTGTGCAACCCGCTGTCAGGTCCCCAAACCCACATCAAGGTGGAAGACGAGCACTGGCTCCACGAGGTTGTCCTCTGGTCTCCACATGTGCACCATGGCACATGGCAGCGAATGCTGGCAAGACTGTGAAGAGGAACACTTCTCACCATGGCACATGGCAGCGAATGCTGGCAAGAATGTGAAGAGGAACACTTCTCACTGTCGGTAGGAGTGCAATGCAGCTACAATGGAAACCAGTTTGGAAATTTCCCCAACTATACATCACCTGTGCAGATACCAAAGGGTCTTAGGAGGCAGATACTTATGTATCCATGTCTATTGCTTCTGTGTTCACAATAGCAAGGAAATGGGATCAGCCTGGACCTTTGTCAGCAGGTGAATGGATAATGAAAATGTACATATAAAGTGGTTTAAACATAATTACATGTGTATGTGTGTGGTTGTTGTTTTACTCTTTGACCCTTTTGGCTCTTTGGGGACCTGCCAATCAACTCCCAAATAAATACACACAGACACTTATTATTACTTATAAATGCCCGGCTTTTGCTTGGCTTTTTTCTTGCCAGCTTTTAAGTTATTCCATATACCTTTTGTCTCTGGGTTTTTACCTTTCTCTTTATTTTTCTTTCCTTCTTATTCTGTTTGGCTGTGTGGCTGGGTATCTGACCCCTTCTTTTCTCTCTCCTTTATCTTTTTCTTCTTTTCTTTCTCCTATTTATTTTCTCTGCCTGCCAGTCCTACCTGTCCTTTCTCCTGCCTTATTGGCCGAGTAAGTAAATCAATCAGGTGTTTTAGAGAGGCAAAGTAACACAACTTCACAGAGTTAAATGCAACAAAAAAGAATGCACACATCTTTGAATCATTAAACAAATGTTCCACAGCATAAGCATCGTAATATTCCACAACACGTGTGTCTGCATGGGGGCATGTGCACATGTGATGCAGGCACCTGTGGAGTACGGACGAGGGTGTCAGATCCGCTGGAGCTGGAATTACAGGTGAACCACCTGATGTGGACAAACTCAGATCCTTCATGAGCGCAGTGTGCACTCTTACCTGAGACACTGCTCTGGCCCTGACAACAGAAGTATGAAATCTGCAGACAAATGAGGGAACTGAAGATGGTTATAACAGGTAACCCAGGTTCAGAACTGTCCTTCCCATCTGTGGACCCCATCTCTAGTTTATACATGTGTGTTTATGTGGGTGAGTATGTGTAGAATCCGGGACACTAGAGAGCAGCCCACAAAGGGGGGCCTTTTAGGAGTGAGGCCAACAACAGGACACGTGTATGAAAATAGAAGGGAATATTAGAGGTGGGAAGATTTACATAGGGTTGAGAGATATGGAGAGGGGAAAGGGAAGAAGAGGGAGGGTAGAAGAGGGTCAAAAAACTAAATAGGTTTGAAAATTCCATAAAGAAACCAAAGCCCAAGTCTATCCCAAGACTGGTCCAAGAGCAGTAATAGCTCTTAACTGTGGGGCCGTGGCTCCAGCCTCCTGTTCTTTCAACTTTTGGTGGAGGATCACTACAGGTAACTCTGCACAGAAACCCTTCTTCCGGGAGCCCTTGTTTCTGCAAGAGGGTGGATGTGGGAAGGGCCACATTGTTCCATTTGCCTTAAAGGGCTAGCCTGTGTGCAGGCTATCAGCACTTTTATGGGGCTAAACTGGACAACTCTTGGGTTTCATAACTTTATTAGGTCTGTTCTTGGTAATTTAAATTTTTAATTTAATATTTAAAAAGTTCAACATAGAAAAAAAGTTCAACATAGGCCATAAGAGGCATAAACATGTAAAGTCAATTATTTGGGTATGATTGAAAATACCAGAGACTATTCAGTTATCTTAATTCCAAATCTACAAATAGAACATGATATTTTAATATATTTTAAAAATTTGACCAAGTGATTGTGAGAGGACTGCTTGCCAAAACAAAAAAGTGTATACACACACACACACACACACACACACATATATGAATTGATGGGGCATTCGAGGTCAGTCTGGTCTACAGAGCTCTAGGACAGTCAAGGCTATGCGGAGAAATCCTGTCATAAAAAATTCAAATTATGCCAGGTGGTTGTTTATGCCTTTAACTCCAGAACTGGCAGGTGGACCTCTATGAGGTCAAGGCCAGCCTGGTCTACAGAGCGAGTTCCAGGACAGCCAGGGCAACACAGAGAAACTCTGTCTTGGAAAACAAAAGAACTGATAAGCTAGAAAGCTTCAAGAAGCCTTGTTTCCTACAATTCAGTCAGGTCACCACTTTTTTTTTTTTTATTTTGTTTTGTTTTTCAAGACAGGGTTTCTCAGTAGCCTGTCCTGGAACTTGCTCTGTAGACCAGGCTGGCCTGGAACTCAGAGATCCGTCTGTCTCTGCCTCCCGAGTGCTGGGATTAAAGGTGTGCGCCACCACCACCCGGCTAGGTCACCCACTCCAACTGTGGGTTGTACTTGTCTCCGACCTGCAGTGTGGCCTGTAAGCTTCATGAAGGTGCCTGTCATACACTGTAGCATGCCCTTGACCTCCACAGAATGGTGCCTCATAATGGTTGTAGAATTAGTGAATATCAGGCCAGAAAGACTAGAGCTGAAAAGCAGGCAGCATTGCTATAGTGTTAACTTGGGATGGGACCCTAGAGATGAACCTGGGAAGAGCTGCATGGAATGACCCCAGGAAACTCCTAATTTTCCCCAAACTATAGAGCCCGAGTTGTTGCTCCTGACAGAGCAGTTGTCTAAAAGAATCATCTGTACAGGAAAGAGACCTGGAGGGTCCAGGAAGAGGGGAGGAGATGATACCTGAGAGACAACTCTTAACACTTAACCTACACAATGACAGTAACAGAGTAACTACCTTAAGATTTTTTTGTGTGTGTATGATCCTTTTGCTGCATGTGTCTGTGCATACACGAGTGCTCACGGAGGCCAGAAGAGGGTGTTGGATCCTCATTCTCTGGAACTGGAGTTACAGACAGGTGGTGTGAGCTGCCATGAGTGCTGGGAATCAAACCTGGGTCCTCTGCAAAACAGTCGATGACATTAAAAAGAATTCTCAGGCATGAGAGGTGGCTCAGTAGAGCACTTTAGAGCATGTGCAAGGTCCTGTGTTCCATTCTCATCACCAGAATGTTTTCTCACAAATACAAATAAGACAATATCAAATAGAAGGTAGCCATTTATAAAAGACATACTGCTAAGTGGTAAATTCATGCCCAGTTGGATTTAAAAATGCATAATAGGTTAAAAAAAAGGAAAGCTAGATATACTGGACAAAGTTTTAAAATAGTTTCTTAAAATTTTATGTGTATGAATGTTTTCTTGAATGTGTGTGTATGCACCACATACAGGCCTGGTGCCCATAATGGACAAAAGAGATCATCAGATCCATTGGAACTGTAGTTACTGACAATTGAGAGCCACCATGTGGGTGCTGGGAATCAAACCTAGGTCCTGACCAGCCAGGCAAAATGCACCCACAGATGCAATAGTGGCCAGTCTGTTATGGGGGTAACCAGTTGCTCTCTGATCAGATTTGAGGCTCACTCCACAAGAGAATTTATATCTGCATTTTAAGTCCCGAGGGACTCATCAAACCCTAGGGTTATCTTACAGGTGAACAAGGTCCAAAATTTCATGTGTATGAATGTTTTGCCTCGAGTGTGTCTGTGCACTACATATATGTGTGATGCCCTCAGATGGCAGAAGAGGGCATTAAAATGAACTGGAGGCATTTGTGAGCCTTCTGTAGGTGCTGGAAACCAAAGCCTGAGTCCTGTCCAAGAGACATAATAGCTCTTAACTGCAGAGCCATGGCTCCAGTCTGTTTTTTCAGCTTTCTGTGGAGGATCATTACAGGTAACCCTCTACACACTCTTTTGTCCAGGAGCTTTTTTTCCTGCAAGATGGTGGACATGGGAAGAGCTGTATTGTTCCGCTTGCTTTTTTGGCCAGCTTGCTGTTATCTGTGCAACTTTGTGTAGATGCTGTCTGGGTTGGGGGCGGTATACTCCACAGAACGCCTTCTTACAACAGTAAGAAGGCCAGTGTTGGATGTTAGCCACCTCCAGAGAGATGAGTGGTTACTAGAGTACTGTGTCCTCTGGGTTATGTGAGCTTTTCTAATCAATCCTTGGGCAAGTGTGGTGCCATGGTAGCTGATGGTTAAGCACAGAAGAACTAAAGAAAAAGGCTGTCAGACTCCTCTCCAGTACCCACTGAATAAAACCAAGGCCAGTCTAGTGACCAAACTACTGGGGAGGCTTCTGGGAGGGGTGCTGAGGACAGTAAGTCACAGAGTAGAGCTGGCCACAGCTTTAAAGGGGGACTGCAGGGGACCCTGAGAATCCTGGAAATATCCCAGGAAGGTGGAGGACATGAATCTTTATGATTCTTTGCCCTCTCACGGTAAAAGCCCCTCACCTTCCCTCCAGGTATTAGCTGGCAACTGCTGAGGACAAGCACCCTAGGAAACGGCACAGGTCTGGCAGAAGCTGCATGGAAGCCCAGCCTCCCTTTTGGACACTGAAGTTGACCCGATGACGGCAGTCCTTAATGTGGGCCACTCTATGAACACCTGAAGGCCTACAGGTAGCTGTAGAGTGCAGAGAACCCTACAAGCGAAAACTGGGGATCAAGAAAGCAAGTGGTTTCTGGCCCCCGTTCCAGTTTCAGTCCACAGCTCCAGACTTTTTAGAAACACTGGACTAACTCTCAAGCAGGAACCTGTCTGTCCTTGTGGCTTTATTAAACTGGAAGATCTGTCTGCAATGTAACCCCCAAGAGAAGGAACAAGGAGCAGAACGACTTTTTTACCTTACAAGAAGGAAGTTTCTGCTGAAGCCAGCAGTGGCCCTGGCACCTGAACATCTTGCCTCACCATCCCTGCCATCGTAGAGAGGGTTCCTAGGCAGTGCAAGGGAACTGGCAATCTGAAAGCAGAACCTGTTTGGAGTCCTGCCTTCTGGGTCAAGCTGGCCCTGCAGCTGCTTTGAGAAGCCAGTACAGTGTGGCTGTTGCACATGGAGCCTCCTAGGTTCCATCTCCAGTGAAGTCCAGTGAAGTGAGATGCCCCTCTGTATGTTGTGAATATTTTATTACTACTGGCTAATAAAGAAGCTGCTTTGGCCTATGGCAGGACAGAATATAGCTAGGCAGGAAATCCAAACAGAGACAGGGAGAAAGAAGGCAGAATCAGTGAGATGCCAGCAGCTACCGGAGAAACAAGATATGAGGTAACAAGTCACAAGCTTGTGGTAAAATATATGATAGAAATGAGATAATTTAAGTTGTAAGAACTAATTAATAAGACTGAGCTAATAGGCCAAAGTTTGTAATTAATATACACCTCTTAATGTTTATGCAGGAAGCGGTAACTTTCAGTTACAATCCAGAGCCTTGCAGTAGAATTCTCAGGATGTTTCAGGCTCACCCAACCCTGTTGGATGACCTTCCAAATAGGGGCCAAGTAACCAGAAGAGGCACAAAACCTTCAGGCCAAACGAGTTCTGTGTAAATGGCAAATTTGGAGTCTTACCAAGCTTAACTTACTACTGATCCCTAAAGGTGCCAAGCTGATAAGCCAGCTGCTGATAACATGGGAAATACGAGCTTATAAGATAAAAAGCAGTGTCTATCAGACAGATGAAATGAAGAAACCAGAAGTTTCCTCAGCCTGTACTAATTCTTGGAAAACAAGTGTCATGTCCTTGTCTTTACCTGGTAGTAGACAGTATTTTACTCCCAAATGGGGTTGGAAATCCTAAATCCTATTAAGTTATTTTCCTGAGGATTTTGCAAACTCATGATTTACAAAAAGATCCCTAGTCCTAGATTCAGAACTACATATATACTTCTGCACCAACAAAACACCTGGGCAAGCCAATGAAAATGCTGAGTCATATTTGTGATGCCCAGTATCACTTCTGGAGATACCCACTATTAATGAGTTACAACTGAAGCTGTTGGGAGCAGAATGGGAATGTATCTGATGTCCTTTCTGGAACTTACCCTCTATGTAAGTGTAATGGATAAAAGCATACACACACCACAGCTTTTTTCACAGATGTTAGAAACACAAGTGTTCACAGACTGTTACATGACAACACATTCAAGATAATGAAATGTCCTCTGATGGTTCAGAGCAAAGCTAATGTATACTAGACTCACTCTGGTACTTGGTGAAAAACCTAAGGAAACCCAAGAGGGCAGATGTGTTGCTGTATCCAAGATGAATAATCTGATCTCTAGGGAGAACATGGGGATCAGGTAGAAGCAAGCCTTGCTTTCATGTTCAGCCCTTTGTAATAGGTGCATTCTTACCATGTCCACCTGTCACTTAGCATCTTCAACCCTATCCCTCTCTTTTAGAGCCGGTGGATACCTTATCAATCAGTTCCAAGGTCAGCTATTTCATGCTGCTCCCAGGAAAGACCCTACATTTAATCTTGCCATCAGAACAGTAGGACCTCTGCATAGGATCAAGCAGCATTCAGAAAAGCTGAGGTTGGATTTAGTATATCCAGAAAGTTAAAGATATAACATCTAGGAAATAAAAGTTGTTCTGTGTCTGTGGGTGTTAAGTGAAGCTAAGAACAAAGACAGTGGATATGTAACAGGATGAAGAGGAAGGTCTTGTATTTCGCATAAGAATGTACTGAACTTAAGGAGTCTCACCAGTAGAAATTTATGGTAACACGTTTTGATTACATGTGAAGGTTTTAAAAAAAAAAGTATTGCCTGCCAGTAAAAATGCAGGACCAATTTTCTTTAAACAGCAGGGTTTAGAGACAAAAATGGACCACACACTGCCTGGATAGAGTCAACAGAAAGTTGGTTTGGGGGTTATGTGCACCAACACAGGAAACCCTTCTATTGGAGAATGTTCCAGAGAAGAGGACTACTTCTGAATGATACTCCCCCCAAAACAATCCTGTATCAGGAATTGTCAGATGGGATAGTCTGGGGTAGCCTAGAACCCAAGCAGGCACTTCTAGCCACATGTGCATAGTCCTCACCAATTCCCCATCTTCTGCAAACACCATGGGAGGTGGATAGATGTAGAAAACAAATCCCAAAGCGTTTTGGATCAGGAGTACAAAGTCACAGTTCTGTCTTCAGTGGTCTTCAACACAAGTGAAGACTCGGTGGGACCAGAACCAGAATTCTCCCAATGGCCATCAGATGAAACTCTTGCCTTTCCGGTTCTGAGTAGTTGTCTGAAGCACATGGTCCTCCTCCTCCTCCTCACTGTTTCAGAGTATGGGAGGTGCTGGGCTCTATGAAGCCCACAGAGGACATAGTAGAAAAGCAGCAGCAAAGGCTCTCCAGAAACTAGCACCACTGAGGAAGCCTCCTCCTCCAGAGAGCTCTTTCACACCTGCACACCCTGAGAATCTTTGGAGTTCAACATTCAGAGTGCTATCCAGCCCAGCAATTTGACCAGTCAGAGCTGTCTACATTTGAGCTTGGACAGTGTGGTTGACGTTGAGAAATGGCTCCTTCAGCAACAAAGTAGGTGGTGCATTGGGAAATTTGAGCATCAAGAATCATCTCCAAGCTGTCTGGGTAACACAGCCAGGATGACTCTGACAGCTGCTCAGGTAGCCTACAGACCTTCATAGCCCTGACTGGACACCAGGAGATCTGCTATAGGAAGTCTTTCTGATATTGGACCTGCTTTGATCACCCCCTTGTGGGCCTTGTAGATCTGAGTCCCTGGGGCCACATACTTTTCATATCCCATTGTTGATCTTCCTGTCCTCAGAGCCTCTCCATCTTCAGGTTGGTGCTTGCTTCATCCTATGTTGAGGTTACAGGAGCTCAATGGCTCAGACTCTGTGCCCTTTCCTCAAGAGTCACACAAAAGAATAGTCTCACAGCAGGCATTAACATCTTCTCTTTTAAAAAATAAATATTTATGTAAATTTAGGGAGGAAGATTCAAGAAATCTCCTTCCCAAAGCACAAATGGCCCACATGAGTCAAACCAAGATTAAGTCCACCAACTCACTAATGAAATCCCCTTCCCCAGAAGCTGCTGTGCTGAGAAGCAGGTGTGCAGAGGAATTATCTGCCTCCCAGCTCCTCAGTCCCCTTTGGTGATGAGGTCCTCAATGTAGGCATCCAGCTCGTCATCTGTATTGATGTCTATGTCCTGGAACAGAGTGGGGTGGGGGTCAGTTGTGGCAGGAAAACAGGTTGGGGGTTAGGACTGGGCCAGAATCCCATTCTGTTCTCTTGCCCAGCTCTCTGTTTCTTGTTCCTGCCCTGTTTCTAAATCTGTTATCCTTTGTCAGAACTCATTGTGCATGCCCAGGAATGCCAGGTTCTCTGTATCCCTCCACGTAGTGTCTTACCAGGTTCTCTGCATCCCTCCACCTAGTGTCTTATATTGAACATTGGACTATGCCACATCCCCCAGTGATGTTCTGCTCTTAGGTTCAAACCACATACTTAGAGGTCCTGCCTCTCCTACCATCCATAATTCCCTACTACAGCTTAGTCAGATCCTAGTCTCAAGTATCTCTGCAGAGTGCATCCTAGTCTAGTAGCCTCCCCTTGGATTCAGTCCCTCCTTCGTTACTTTACAGACCATCCCATTCGTAGCTCTAGCTTCTCCACCAGCCTGCCCCCAGTTTACTGTGTAGAAGAAAGATGTACCAGATCCCTAAGGGGCAACATCCCATTTCTCCACTACTCAACCCCACCTGGGATCTATTTAGATAAGTAAGAATTTTGCTTATGGCTTAAAGGGTTCTCAAAGCAAACTGTATACAGTCTGTGGGGTCTGGCTGGTCCAGGCAGCTCTATCACTTCAAGCCTTCTTGTGAGAACTTAGAGCAGCCAGGGCTGGAAACACACTTTTGTGAGTAGATAGTCCTGTGAAAAGTCCAGCCTCACTCAGAGACCAGTTAGTCTAGCTTCTCCAAAGG
Source organism: Arvicola amphibius (assembly GCF_903992535.2). Classification (NCBI taxonomy): domain Eukaryota; kingdom Metazoa; phylum Chordata; class Mammalia; order Rodentia; family Cricetidae; genus Arvicola; species Arvicola amphibius. The sequence continues at coordinate 67,833,259 of NC_052047.1, read as the reverse complement.
ATTTGCTGGCTCACCTCCTGTACTTTTTGCAGGAGTGCTACAATGTTGGTCCTCAACTTCTGTAACTTTTCCTCTGTCTCACGAAGCTTTCTCTCAGAGGTGCGCAAGCTCTCCTCTGAGGCTTTTGCCCGTGAGTCAGCACGACTTTGGTAGGAATGGCACAGATTCTGGAGTCCTACCTCATACTGCTTGAAGTACTCTTTCTGTGGAAGGAAACATGATAGGGCCATAAGTTCACAAGTAACTTGGGTTTATTTCAGTACTAGGGGAAAGCAGTCTTCTAGAACCAAGGTAAAGAGATTTTAGTGGCAGTCCTTTGAGGATACCACAAGGATGAGGATACATTGCACTCAGCAAAGTGCTTAGTAAACTGAAAGGATGACTTACCTTTCCACACAGCTAAAAATGACTGTGGAATCATTCTCCTAGTTTAATCACACCTTTCTAACTCCAGAATAGGACTTCTATATCCAACATCGTGTTAGGATCAAAGAGTTTACCAAGCACCTACCAACAGCAATTATCCCCAGATTTGTTTAGTTGTACAACAAAGCCTTTTATTATGAAGTAGTTAAACACAATTTTAAGTCATATCCCAGTATAATCTGCTCAGAAACAGTCACTGAGAAAGGAAGTCATCTTTATAGGGAAACTACCACAGGTCCTGGCTGTCCAGTGCACTGATTTGCTTCTCTGAAGGCTGAGTGAGGGGCTTACAATCTATATTACGATCTCACACCATGATGAAAACAGAAACTTCACATTTTACATAAAAAAATCTTGCCTGCACAAAATAAATTTTAAGTCAAATGCAAATATCTTGAAGACAATTATATTAAACTTTTAATTGTGAAATTACTGGAGAGCACCATTTACATACTGATAAGGAATAAAATGAACAAAATTGAAAGTTTGATTTTAGAAATTGCAACCAGAAGATCAAAGTTGTGTACTACTACTTTAACAAAAACAAGCTAGATATTATTTTTAGACTTGGACAATCACACTGATTCTCTTTGGGCTGAGCGACAGTAGTGCTTACTGCTGAGGTCCTGCCATACTCTGGCTTTTGCTTTGAATTTCACAAGTTGATGCCAAAAGTAACAAGTAGAAGATGTTTGTTCTCCTAGGGCCTCTGGAGAGCCCAGTCTAAACAAGGGCAAAAGCCACAGTCTGGGCTGGGCTTGCTGTGAGACAAGAATGTGGCACAACATGCTACTAAAGTGCCCCCATAAAGGCCAGGACAGCAGACAAAAATCAACTTGGGTGTTTCTGTAAATAAAGCTTTATCTTTGATGGACGCCTCTGGATACGTTCATGCTGTAATTGCAGAGCTGAGTTGTTTTACACACCATATAGTTTACAAACCCATTGTTATTTGCTAACTGGCCCTGGGCATGGTTCAGATCAACAATTCTTTAGGCTTCAATCATTTCCAACATAAAAATGAGGCTTAGATCGATATCCAAAGATGTATTATATTATCAAATCTTTCAGCCTACTGCTGCTTACAAAAGCTTCCTGTCCTGGCCTCCAAACAGTCCCCTGCACTTAGAAAAGCAGGCACCTATTGAAGCCCTAGTTGTTTTATTTGGTTAGGGTTTTTTGGTGTTTTCCCTCTCTACCAAGTTGCTAAGGCTCTCTGGCCACTGCTACAACATTCATTTCTCTCAGGCTATAGCCAGCTACCTAGTAGCAGCAACTCCACCTCTAGCAAATCTTAAAATGGCAGAAGCAAAAAGCCAGCAGAGTCCTCTGGGCCACATGAGTTCTCATGTTCATCTCCAGATACCACCACTTTCTCTCTTCCTCTCTCCAAATCCCAAGTTCTAGGTATAGTGAGTCTAATCTCATTAGTGTTACCTAGGACAGATTTGAGAAAAAGAAAAGAGATGCACTTATCCTAAATCTGAAAAGGAGCCTAAAGGGGTGAAGCTGGCTTTCTTTCCTGCACACCAGTCCTATCTTCTCAAATATTCCCTCAGTAAGAAGGGAAGATGATGAGATCGTAATAAGCAACCAAAGGTCAGGCCAGACTCACCAGAGGAAAAGATATTAGTTCTTCTGAATTCATAGCACTCAGCTCCTTCTTGGAGATGGGGAAACTCGGAGGCAAGAAATATCGCAAGCAATTGCTAAGTAGGAAAAAAAGGGAGGGACAGGAACTCAGAATAGCATGGAAAAAGTGAACTATTGTCAGCCCCAAGGAAAAGGCAAAGAAACACAAACCGAAGAATCTGGACCAGGAGGTCAATAGTCTCATGGTTGGTACTTGGGGCAGTAGTGTCAGGCTCAATGGCTAGACCATCAGAGGTAGAGGGCTCTGGTAAGGCTGCAGCCTGTTGGACCACAGCCTCCTCCTCTTCTCCACCTTCTTGCTGCGTGTCAGGACTCTGATGCTCTGGAGAAGGTGGCTTCATCAGTCGTACATCTTCACTGCCTTTCTCCACCCTATGGAGGACACAGAGTGTATCATGTCTGTCCTAAGCTCCTAATAGGCTGCTAGGAAGGACATGAGGGTACCACTTCCCTTTACCCTAGTTAACTTCTGCTATTCTGACATCCCAGAAGAGGGCATTACCAGCGGTCTCTTGGTGTTGTGTCTGTGGGCACGTAGTCAAACTTCACTTTCCACCGGACCACATTCTTGCCCATCTCCACAGCTGTGACACGACCTGTGTACCACTCCCGGTTCACACGCACCTCTACATGCAGCCCTTTATCTGAGAGTTCAAACACAAGTGAAAATCAGAGAACTACATCAGTGCTCCCAACTTAGAAAATGCTGTACTTGTAAAAGGTAGTCCCCAGGTGAGTCCCCTAGTATGCACTCTGAAGTTTGGCAATTCGGATTCTTCTATCTGTCATAGAGCCAAGACACAGGATGAGTGACTTGCCAAGTGCAAACACCAAAGAACTTGTGTCAAAACAAAACAAAACAAACAAACAAACAAAAAACCCAAAAGCAGAAAACCACAAGTCAAGTATGATGGCTCATGCCTTTAATCCCAGCACTGGGAGACTTGAGACAGAGGATTACAAATTCAAGGCCAAACTGGACTATCTAATGCATGTCTGCTCAAAAATCTCAAGCATCACATGTAAAACTAAACATCATGAAGTGAGAGCTGAACCAACTATAGAAACCAAGCTCAGAGAGCTGTTAACTTAAAGAGGAAGCTGCTGACAGTAAAGGCTCTATTTCCATTTCCAAAACAGGCTGACAGGGACCTCCCTAAACTTACCTTTCTGAGCCTTCTTGAGTTCAGTTGAGTCATCTTCCCCAGCACTGTCTGAGAGCTGCAAGGAGAACAGTCTATGAGAAGCTTCTTCAAGTGGTCACTGTTTGTCAAGGAGGGTTCTTTTTTGTTACTGGCTACTCATGGTCACCAGCTGTAACATGTCTTTTTATGCTGTCCCAGATATCTACCCTTCCACCACCTTTATGAATAAAACAGCAGGCAAGAGACAAATTTCAAGTGATTCTAGGCCCCTAGGTGTACACAGACACACACACACACACACACACACACACACACACACACACACACACACACACACACACACACACACTGGCTCGTTATTAGAACAAACCTCAAGATCCTACCTGGCCCCATGTTTGTACTCATCAGGCTAACAGGAGTCCTTGAGAGGTCAACTAGACTCAAAGCCTCAGGTCATGAACACAATGGGCGCTGGCAAAGGCCCAGGGAGACAATCCCTGTAAGCCTCATGTGATCACCCACCTCATTTGCCTCCTTCTTTTCCTCCTTCACAGAAAACTTGCTCCGCTTGCATCTCTCTTTCCTCTTTTCAGCTTCTTCTTCAGCCTCTTCTTCATCAGAGACTGCAAGACTCCGCTTCCGACCTGAGGTGGCCTAGATCAGAAGAGTAGGAGCATGAAGGGGTCCTGTTCAGCCTAAAGAACTATTCAAGAGTTTATGTCAGTTCCTGCTTGGAATTACTCAGTACACACATAAGCAACCTCCTGGTACTTATACTATGTGGACTTTTGACAACAGTTGTCACCAGAGAAGATACTCGTTTAACCTTAGTCAGCCTCTCCTTGACAAACAATGACCACTGCCATAATCTACCAAAGCTGTCTGCCACCAAGTTAACAAGAAGCCAATGGAGCTGACTCAAGTTTGCAGCAGACCAAGGTTGGGTCTGCTGGGTAAAAAACTCACTGTGTAAGTTCTGAGCAAGTCTCTTGCTATGTAGGCTCCTCTTCTTCAAAGGCATCAGAAATGCATGAAGATTCAGTGATCCTGGATTCCCCTAGTATAACTTTTTCCCTACAGCATTGCTAATGAGCTGGAACATGGAGGAAGCAAAGTGTCTCACCACGGAATGTTTAACAGGTATCTCTGGCTTCTTGACCACTGGAGTCTTGATGGCTTTTTGAGCAGGAATCTCCCGAAGGTTCTTGGAGTTTGGGAGTAGAGATGGTGACGGGGGCTGCACAGGAGGAGTGGGTCGGGGTGCAGTCTTGATGGGAGAGTTTGCAGGCTTTCGGGGTGCCTCAGCTGGCTGGAGCAGCCTGGATACACTAGTTTCACCTCGGGCTGCTGTAGCAGGCAGCTTTGGGGGGTTGCTGATAACCGAAGCCTTTCGGAGTTGGCTAGTTGGTCTAGGAGTTTGAACAGAAGGGGGTCTGCTAGGAGCATTCTTGATCACGGCAGGTAAAGGGGGTGACCGAGGACGCTGAGGTCTCCGTACAGGTTCCTAAAAAAAGCCCAAAGACAGTGGGAACATTGGTCCTAGCTTAAGACACCAGAAGAGCCCCACCTCCCTTATGTCCCTGGGCTTTACTTCAGTGGAAGGTCTGGTAGTCACTTCTAAGGGTAATTTCTTCAGGTCAGCTTGTGAGCGGATGGGTGTGGTTTTCTGCAAAACAAAGGTAATGATAAATTCTTTACAATCTTTTTGGACCCTCACCATGTGCCTGAGACAGTGATGTAGGTCTATTTCTGAAAGTTTGCTATTATCACTACAAAGGCAATATGTGTGTGCACGCATGTATATATTCGTATACATTATATACATACATACATACAAACAGATATACATCTATATGCACACAGATATAAATATATAAAGGGTACCTAAGTGACTGATTCAGCAACTGAGAGACTGGGGAAGTCTTTAGAGTTTCTAAAAAGGAAACCAAAAAGGTGGGAAAGAACTGGTGAGAGAAGTTGGCATGAGGCCAGAGAAAGGAGTGGAATCCAGCATGCTTAAGACATTTCCAAACCAGGCAGTGGTGGCACAAACTTTTAATCCCGGCACTCGGGATTTTTTTGCAATTTGTGAAATTGCAAAGAGTTTACAAGCCGGGTGGTGGTGGCACACGCCTTTAATCCCAGCACTTGGGAGGCAGAGGCAGGCGGATCTCTGTGAGTTCGAGTCCAGCCTGGTCTACAAGAGCTGGTTCCAGGACAGGCTCCAAAGCTACAGAGAACCCCCCCCCCCCCCCGAAAAGAGGCATTTTCAGTTAGTAGGTACAGACACAGAAGAAAGGAAAATAATTTTGTAACAAATACAAAATTGGGCTCATTGGTTAAAAGTGCAAATTGGTCTTATAGGGCACCAGAGTTCAGGTCCCATTACCCACAATCTGATGCCCTCTTCTGGATGCCACAGGCACCTGCACACATTCCATGCACATACTTGCGCATGTACAGGCAGACACATTTTTAAAATAATAAAAATAAATCATTTAAAAAATATGAAATCATGAAACATTAAGAACATATGAAAATTTGATTAACCTTAAAAATAAAAAATCTTTGCTGGTCAAACTTGCAATATAAAAATAACTCTTCTACATACTGGTAAAATGTGTAAAATCGTGGAGGGCACATGACTGGGAGAAGAGGAGAGAGGAGGAACTGGTTGGGATGTAATATATGAGAGAAGAAATAAATTGAAAAAATGTAAAATAGTACATTGCCTGCAAGGCTATTTTTTATTTTATTTTCAAATTTTATTTATTTATATTTTATGTATGAGTGCTCTGCATGTACACCTGCATGCCCACCAGAAGAGGGCACCAGACCTCATTATAGATGGTCATGAGCCACCACGTGGCTGGGAATTGAACTCAGGACCTCTGGAAGAGCAGCCAGTGCTTTTTATCTCTGAGCCATCTCTCCAGTCCCCGAAAAGAATTCTTTTAAAACCATAACATTTTGTAAACTCTTTTCTTTTTTTGTTTTTTTCTTTCTGAGATAGGGTTTCTCTGTAGCTTTGGAGCCTGTCCTGGAACCAGCTCTTGTAGACCAGGCTGGCCTCAAACTCACAGAGATCCGCCTGCCTCTGCCTCCCGAGTGCTGGGATTAAAGGTGTGTGCCACCACCACCTGGCTTGTAAACTCTTTTCAATTTCACAAATTACCAAAAAATTATTATGCAATTGGAAAGAGCTACTCCAGAGAATCTTAAGTCTAAGACCAGCCTGAAAGGCAAACTAAATGAGACTTAAAGAAATAAAAATAAATAAAATAAAAAGCAAGAAAAGGGTTTAGGGATGTAGCTCAGTGGTACAGCTTGTCTAATACATACATAGACAAAGTAGTTTAATTCTTAATGGGAGGAGGAAGCAAAAAAAGTTATAAAACAATTGAGTTAGTGATTTCTTCTATGATAGGATATTTATTTTTTAGAATGCTTATACATTCTAAATACATCGGACCAATTTGGATATATAAACAAAAGTTTGTTACCTAAATAATCAACAAGGTGCACTGGAAAAGTGTTTGGAATTCGGGGTCAGAAAACCTTGGTGTGAACACATGGAAGGAACACGAAAGCCACTGAAAGCTTCTATCCTGGACATACTGCTGACACAGGCTGGCTCTGCCCACTTGCTCACGACCGCATACCTGAAGAGCTTCTAGTTTTTCCTGCTGCTGGCGAATTTTCTCTGTCAGCTGCTTCTGCTTTTCTTCCTGTGTCTTTAGGTCCTTTTTTAATGTCCCCAAGGGAACCTTCTGCTTCTGTTCAGAAGCTTCACAGCTGCAAAGAGAAGAAACTGGTGGCAAAGCAGCATTCCGGTGGCAAAGCAGCATTCCGATAGGACAGAGATTTGCTGTCTTACAACCACCACAGAGCTTCCAATATATAAAAATGGTATTTTACAGGACACATTTATTTGTCCTTCTTGTGCACAAACCATGTGCAGCAGCATTGCCCTCAAGAAATACCCCAAGAGTGGAGCGAACAGTGGTGGGGCTGGTAAATGTCGAGTTAGCCTTACTGTCAACTTGATACAGCGTAGAGTCATCTGAAAAGAAAGCCTGGATTGAGGAAGTGCCTAGATCAGACTGGTCTGTGGGCATGCCATGTTTGTCAGGGATTGCTTTGTTAATTGATGTATGGGGGCCCCAACCCACTACAGATGGTAACCCAAGGCAGGTAGTCTTGAGCTGTACAAGAAAGCAAGCTAAGCAGGAACCTGAGTTACTGAGCCACTGTAACAATGTTTCCCCATGGTTCTTCTTCAAATTCCTGACTTCTCTAAATGATGGACTGTATTTGGAAGTATAAGCCAAATTGCTTCTGAGATGTCTGATGTTCTGTGATGTCTACACAGCAACAGAAAGAAAACTGTAATAGGGATAGAAGAGCAATCACAATCCTTGTTAAAGACTCACCGGTCCTGCTCAGGATCGGGGTTCATGGAGCAAACCCAAGTATCAGGATAATCTTTTTCTACTGAACTCAGCTGGAAGGGGAGTGTCCTCCATTTCAGACACAGATCTGCAAGAAAGAAAACACCCCTCCCTACATGTCAGCCACATCTATCAACAATTACTGGAATCCAGGCTCCTCATCTTAGCAAAGATGTCCTGGACTTTCAACACTATTTATTATTACAAAACTGATACATTTACCTTATGGACAGAGATTGGAGCAATGATTAAAAATATTATGGAATTTAAATGCCACCAGCCCTTCCTTTCTCTAGGCTCAGTCATTTATTCATTCTAAATACAACATGGTACCAAACCTATTGAGCCTGGCCCAGCTGTGGTATAAAATGTCTCCAAGGTGGTGTGACTGTCCACATCATTAAGAGAAACTGGAGGACTAACACAGCCTCAAGACTGTGCTCACAAAGCCACTGCCAAACAGATTCTGTTCCTGTTGGAAGCTATGTTTATGAATATTAGTCAAGTCAGAAGGCCAGCAGGAGGGCACAGATCCTCACGATAGGAGCTTGGAGAAGAGCTCCCACTACTCAACTCACCACACTGGATAGTGGTTGGGATTTCCATAGCCCTCCGGCGTTTGAAACGCAGCTCACTGGATGGAGGTTGGTTCCAGTTGGCGGAAAGGTAGCCAAACTCATCCCAAAACTTGATGATTCCACGCTGGGCTGGAAGGCGAATGCCCACACATTACATTAGAAGCAAGCCTCATCAGCCTCACGATCTTTCTAACTGATAAATTCACCCTCTCAAGCCATAAAAGCATCTTAAGGCTCAAGATAAAAGAGAGGCTGAGGTCTGGCTCCCAGTCCCATTACCAATGGCGATGTCCTTCCAGTACTGTGCCAAGTGATCCCCCATTGCTCGCAGTAGATGCCGGTACTCCTTAGCATCAGCGAAGTCCTGCTTGTTATGTGTAGGTTCCAGAACCAAGTAGGGCACATCAACAACCCCAACAACCCCACCACATGCCCTGCAAGGACAAAGAAGTCACAACTGTCACCAAAACTCTTCTGCCATTCATCCTGGGCTGGAAAACGTCTCCTAGAGCAGTACTCACATGCCCCCTTCCAGCTGTGGGCCCACTTTCTCATACATCTTGATCAGGCGACTACAATTGTAGATAAACATACCATCTAGGTCCCGGTGTTCAATATTGACCCCAAAAACAAAATTCAGTTCCTTGGGTTCTTTGAGTGCTCTAATAAAAAGGAAAAAATAAAAACAAAACCATCAAGCCTATTAACTTATTAGCACAAAAACAATATGGTAATAATGGTGTGTTAAGATTTTTGAGACATGTTAAAAATTTTCATCTCCATTCCATGTGTGATGTTAGACTTGATAAGGATCTAAACTGTTCAGTGACCCTCCGTATAAACATAGAATTCTGTTTTTCTTTTAATGTAGTAAAAACAAAGATGATTTAAATATGAATGTGGTACTATGAAATTGCTGCAAATCTCTGCAAGGAGAGTTAGATAGTAGAATAAATATAACATTATAACCATACCATCCTCAAAATCCCAATTATGTAACAGCAATAGTTCGGTTTGTTTAGTTTTTTCAAGACAGAATCTTGGAACTCGCTCTGTAGACCAGGCTGGCCTCAAACTCAGAGAAAGTCACCTGTTTCTGCCTCCAAAGTACTGGGATTAAATGTGTTCACTATTACGCCTGATTTATACAAAAATAAGAGTTTTAAAGGCAAAAAATTAACAAGAATACTTAAGAAAAGACACTCATATGACATGTCAAGAAAATCTTGGGACAAGTTAGAGTGCAGTGACCTGAAACTTCTGCTGTGACAAGGAGACAACCTGGACTTTAGCTAGGAATTCATGCCCCAAGGCCTGAGAAGCTCTAAACAGAGTTAAGCTCAGCGATCTGATGAGTTAGAATCAAAAGGCACAAAATTCAATTTATAGTATCATTTCTACATTTATAATGAGTAGAGAAAATAAATTATGAACATATATTTTTCAAGTTTTACACAATGGGTATTTTGTACAACATTAACAGAAAAGAGTAAGAAAGGGACAGCAGTGAAAGTGTCAGTTCTGCCTGCCTTCTGCAGGATCAGAAGCGTCTGACCAGCATTTGCAATCACAGCAGTGATGCTTTTCTCCAAGTAAACTTGGTAGCAAATGGCAACCTGCCAGTGCAAATGCTACATAATTTTAAAAGCCCAAAGGTCTGTCCAAGTACTAACCGCTGCTTGGCATCCTTGATCCTTTTCTTGACATCAGCTTCTCTACGCAGGGTGATGGCTGTATTCTGGACCTGCCGCAACATCACCTGCCAATACATAACCAGTAAGAGAGGGGAGGAGGTGCTCTATGCTACATCAAATAATATGATATCACCTGGATACTAAAACACACCTGAAGATTACGCCTTTCTATAAAAAAGTGACCTTACTGGGGACAAACTTCAAAGCTGTATTTCATTTTACTAAGGTCAGGACACTGGATTCCAATGCCACACATGCAAGGAAAGAGAGTTTGAGCCTGAGGACTTACCCTAGAGTCCCGTGTCAGGTCCCCACCCATTCGTACTTCTAAAGTCCGAGCTTTGCTTTCTGCCTCACGGGCCTTTTCTTCAGCTAAATCCAGAAGAAATCAAAAGTTCAGAACTCTGTTATCCTTTTTTTGATCCCTGCTACACAAGAAGAGCATACTAACAACAAGGGCCACATAGGGCAGCCTCTGGGCCTAAACTACAGAACTGCACCAGATAAAACAAAACAAACAAACAAAAAGACAAAACAAAACAACGACTGACATTCAAAACTGTCATGGACAAGATGGTACATCTTATATTTACAGTAATCTGTAAGCTAAGGCAGGAGGATCATTGAGTTTGAGGACAACATGGGTTATAAAGTAAGTAAGTCTATCTCAAAATCATAACCCTAAGCAAAGCATTATTTATACTTCCCCTTTAAGTTTCACAAATGACTTACAATAGTTAAAATACAATGGGAATTCAACCTTCAGCATGAACTGAAGCCTGAAGAAAGCTTTAGACAATTGCCCCCACCAAAGAGCTAAGAAAATTATAATTATTCCTGAGGAAAAACCTTGAGATTTCTGTCCTAGAGTCAGGACAACCTGAAGCAGTATGAGATATTTCATCTGGTCTTGAATCTATATCTGGCTTGATATCTGACTTAAATAAGAATCTATAGATGTGTTTTATGCCACTCTAGTCCTGCATTAAGTCTTATAACTAGTGAGAGGGGAGAGTCAAGTCTAGAGAGACAACAGTGCTGATGGCATTAGAGATGGGGAAATTGAAGAGGGAGTGGGTCTAAGTAGGAGAGCAGCCTTGACCCAGGCTTTTAATACAAGCGGTAGCCCCAACTTCATCCCTCCTCCTAACACAGGGAGTAGCATTACCAATCCGTGCTACATGCTCTGCTTTCTTCACTTCCTGTTCTGCCCGAGTCTTGAAACGGCTTGATGTATACTTGTACATTCTGAAGAGTAGAAAAAGCAACCTGAGGGCCAAGCAGTAGTGGGGCAGGTAGCCAACTTGAACAGCTCAGGAAGTACTCTGCCTCCTACTATGTGGGGCTGTCTTGGCTCTTTGTGATGAAACAGATCCAAGCTCATTTTAGCAAAATGATTCAAATCATTATTCAATTTGTCCCGTCTCCTGATGTGTCTTTGGTGTTCAGCAGGGATCGCTAATCATATAGCAGGAACAAATCTCAGTAATAAGTCATGGCGGCTTCTCCTTTCCTGTAAAGGGTCTATAGGCTAGGCCCCTGAACATGAGATAAGACAGCTCCCTATGCCACTCTCCAAATCTTAGAAGGCACATCCCTGAACCAGCCTGGCCAACTACCCAGCAGCCTATCTTTCACTTCTGTCCTTACCATGGAAACGACTCCCTGCTAAACAGGTACAATCAGCAAGCAGTGTAGAGTCTTCATACTGCACCATCCTAACATCACCCCCGGAGAACTGTGGCCAGGCTCCATTTCTCAGCCCAGATCATGGTAGCTAGGCTCTTACCTGGGCTTATACAAGCAACAGGAGAGTCTCTTGGTCTGCACCTTGTGTCCATGAATGAAGATCCTCATCCGTGGATCAATATAGAGCACAGCAGCATAGGCTCGGAAGGAGCGTCGCTCTGGCTTCCTGGAGATAGCAGGAACTGAGAGGTACTGTCTTCACAACAAGGTAAGTCCAAAGCTAACGACTTCCTCTCTGCTCTGCAGTTCCTTACCTTTCATTTCACATCTTGGCTTCTCTTGACACTTTGACCAGAATGACCCCTCATCACAGGTACTAACTACATCCTGCCCAGTCATGTCCCCAGCACAGGTGCACCACAGAAACCTCAGCTGGCCCTTATAGGGAACCTGGTGCAATTTCACCACTAGGACCCAGACCTCAGTTTCTTCTATCAAATGGGAGAGTTGGAACAGGGAATCATTAGTCTTTGTTTTAGTTTCATGGAGGAGCCACTGTCCTGCTATTAAGCAGTTAGGAGCTCTCAGCTCTATCAATACTGCCAAGAGAAAGCCATGAAAGTGATTTTCCATTTTCCCCTGAAGTCATCTCCTAAGGGAGTAAAGACCAGTTCCAGGGCCTGCCACCATTCCAGCCATACTCACGTGCCCTCTGGGGAGGTCTCTGCCATCTGGATGTCTTTTGGATTTGAGATTATGTCTAGTTCTGGTTCTCCATTGTCCATGAGCTTGAGATTAAAGATGATCACCAGTGTTCCTGGGGAAACAGAAATCCTTTCTCTCTGCCAGCCAACCATGGCTCCTTCCTATCCCACCAGAGGCTCTAGGGCTCCCAGATTCTCTGGGCTACATGTCCAGAGCCTACTTACCACTATTCCCGGGAATCTTCATGAACTGGGCCATCACCTGCTCCTCGGTGTGGAAGGGAGAGTACTTGTAGACGAGCTCTGTCTCAATGGCAAACTTCTCCACATTGTCTGTGACAGGTTCCCGTGTTTGAGCATTCCAGGTAGGCAATGGGACTATTACCTTTGTTTTGGGTGAACACAGATGAACACTGTGATTGGGGATCCAGAACCATCTTCCCCCAAACATGCAGCTTTCCTGTCTCTTCAGTTGTGTAGTGTGGCATCAGCTGCAGCTTCTGGTCCTTCCCCAAATTCTTACCACTATGCTAGTCTGTGCCTTGAAGGTTTCTGTGCCTATCTGGGATGTCTTTGGCCATTTCACTAATTTGGTAAAAATTCTACTTTTACCACTAAGGGAAATACATTTACAATTTTCTAGCTAATCTAGAGACACAAAATATAACCTCTAACTCAGCAATTCTACTTCTGGGCAAATACCCCCAAAGGAACTTTTGCACATATTTACCAGCGTACATATACAGGAATAACTCAAATATTCACTACAGAGTGTCTAAACTGAAATAGTCTATGGTAATAAAAATGAACAAAGGCATAGCTACAAACATCAACATGGATGAATCTCACAAACACAATATCTGAAAGGAATACAATTTCTATATTGTTGGTCCATGTGTACATGTACAAAAACTAATACACACACACTGGTGACAAACAATGCCTCACACCTTCCAAAAAGGAAGTGATGATCCTTAAAGTTATCAGAAGGTGATTTCCCCAGGGGCACACTGAGGACTACACAGATCAGGTATTGACAGGGAACTTCTAACTTTGGCTTATGACTATATAGGTGTGTACTTTACTGTAATAATTCCTCAACATATATGAAAATTGATTTTATGTCTAATTTTTAAAAAAAAACATCCCCTTCAAATATCTTTCCTAGTGGCTTCATCATGTCCTCATCCCCTGCTCAAAGCCAGCAGTCCTTGCAGAGCTCAGCATGGGTTGGCTGAAGGGATTCTCTGTGCAACAAACCAAATGAAGCACCTCATGGGTTCAAGCCAATCTGCCCCCATAAGACAAAGAAATTCAGTATCTTAACGCATGCCCGGGTGATAACTCATTAGGAGCTCTAACTGCTGGTTTTCTAAAGAAGTTTCATGCTGAAGTCATTCAGCACAGGGGCTGGTCTGGACACATTCCTCCTGGGCTGAAAATGATCTTATTTTGAAATCTTGGCAGAGTCTAGACTGGAGTACAATCCAAAACAGTGACCTTCTAGGACCAAGTAAGGAAAAAATTTCATCTAGCTTTTCTACCAAGGGAATCAAGTTCTATTTGCGTTATGTGAACATGTATCTATACCTTCCAATTTTAAGCAGTTCCAGGTGAACCAATTTAAATTACTAACTTTCCCCACTGCTCCTACTCGTCATTTCTCCTTCAGCTTTTATGTCACCATTTCCCAGTTTTCTTCCTAGACTTTCTCCTCGCACACACCTTCCAATATTGGCCTGCTTAGCTCTCAAGTCCTTTTCTTGCTCTACTTTCTTTCTTAAGTGATCTTATTTGCTACCAATAATCCCAGAGCCTAGGACTGAGGATGTAGAAAAACAAAAACAAACAACAACAACAAAAAACCCGGAAAAGAAAGCCTATGGCCCCCAAATTCCAGAATTTACTTTGCATGCCCCAAACTAACTTACATTGTCTTCTCTCCATATTGTCCCCTTCCATTCATTCCCCAGGCAGTGGCCCATTACCTCCAACTGCCACAACAGAACCTGCAAGTCTCTTTAATCCTTTCCTTACTCCCTCCAGCAATCATCAAATACTGTATCACCACACAGCCAGTCAGGACCTCTCTGCTGGTCCATTCTAAATCTTTCTAATCTAAACACTGTGAAGCAACCACATAGAGTTTTCCAAAGAGATTCTGATACTAAGAACTGCTTGATTAAAATCCTATTCATTCAAACAAGGTCCAGAGAATCAGCCCAATCTCGCTATTTCCTGTTCTCCAAAGACCACCTCTCTCCCCAGCACCAACCTCAGGAACTTAAGAAGGATGCTTTCCATCATATCGAGTGAGGTAACCCAGACCCAGAAAGGCAATTATCTATCATATGTACACACTCATAAGTGGTTTTTAAACATAAAGCAAAGAAAACCAGCCTACAAATCACAATCCCAGAGAACTTAGACAACAATGAGGACCCTAAGAGAGACTTACATATAGATCTAATCTACATGGGAAGTAGAAAAAGATAAGATCTCCTGAGTGAATTGGGAGCATGGAGACCATGGGAGAGGGTTGAAGGGGAGGGGAGAGAAAGGGAAAGGAGCAGAGAAAAATGTATAGCTCAATAAAATCAATTATTAAAAAAAAACTATTAAAAAAACGTTTTCACTGACTCCAAGACTCCTTCACCAGGCAACATTTCTGAATACCTTAGTCCAGGCTGTCTTCCTGTCCTATCTTCTTCTAGAAGTTTGCCCTTTATAGCCTCAGTGTATCTCTCTCCAAATATGCTGAATAGGGTAACAAACCATACTTAACTGGTGAACAAGTCGACTAACTAGATAAATAAACATGGTAGAAAAAGGTGCCTGTTTTAACATCAATTAATCTGCCACAAATTTAAACTCAGATTTCAACAGCACCAGTACAAATTCAATCACTGCTAACCAACAGAGGGGACTAGACTGAACTTCTCAATTGGACCATCTACTTATGTGACAGCTATGAATTTCTTTCCACACATTCTAGATCCCTCTCAAGCTCTAGCCTCTATTACTCACACCTGAAAAGCTGGCCAGACCTTCCCTATTCCCCCAGCAAGAAATAGCTCTTTGACAAGCACAGTGGTATATGCCTTTAATCCCAGCATTCAGGAGGCAAGGCAGGTGGATCTCTGAGTTTGAGGTCAGCTTGGTCTACAGAACAAGTTTAGGACAACCAGAACTACACAGTTAGACTCTGTCTCAAAAAGAAAATTTGTGCTTCAGTATTTGAGTCACCAAACCACAAAGAGAATAATCTAGACATCTGTAATTAGGTAATTTCCTAATTAATTACCAAAAAAGTTTTTTTTTTATGTATATGGATGTTTGGCTTGCTTGTATGTCTGTGCGCCACATGCATGCCTGGTACCCACAGAGGTCAGAGGAGGGTATCTGATCCTGTGGAACTGGAGTGGGTGCTGGGAATTGAACCTGGTCCTCTGAAAGAGCAGCCAGCCTCTTTACTGCCGAACCACCTTTCCAATCCCAATATATTCTAAAAGTAAGATTTATTTCTAAGTCTGTCTTTCAGGACAGTAATAATCACTGGGGCAAGGAAGCAGCTCTAGTGAGAGCAGGTGGAAGGCACTACTAACAATGAGCTCGAAATAATGTTTTCTAAATACTTACCTGCTTCACAACCTGCCTGGTTAGGGATCTGACTCATGGCTTCTGACATAAGTTAGATCGACACGACACATTTCCTCAAAAAGAAAATGTGTTCATAACACACTCCACAAAATAATCCTCAGAGGAGAAAAACACTGATGTTCTATTGTTGCATCAACTATAATTTCCAATCAGTTAGGGAAGCCCAAAATACCCGCCTGAGTAACAGTTCTCCACAGACTGGGGTATCTTGCAGATAAGGAGAAGCTTAGAATCCAACTCTCACTTCTGGTCACTTTACAGTCTCTCAAAAACAGAAAAGCTGTTGTCTTTACCTGGACATTTCACTTCCTCTCACATAAAGGTATTATCTGCCTTACCATCCCATAAGAGCAGGCAAGTGCTTTAATTCTACAACTTCAAAGAGCTCAGAACAACAGATAAACCCAGTAAATGTCAAGTGGCAAACTCAGGCCACAAGGATAAAACCTACTTCATCAATGCCTTCTTCCTCATGAAAGGTACGAGACAGGAAGAGGCAGGTCATGGTGTCCTCCTTCTTAGTGAAGAGAATAAAATCCTTCCCAATGCGCATTGAGCCCCTGAAAAGGAAACAGAAAACAGATCACTCTCCCAAGGACTCAAAGCTCATCTGAAAAGGGAGAGCACCTTCTTGGCATAACTGAGTATGACCAGAGGACCCTCTTCAAGACCACCAATGGCTCTACTCCCAAGGGATCCCACAGCCCTTGTCCACTTGGACTCAGCCAGAACTCCTTGTTGTGCCTTCCTAACAGTCTCTAATTCCTTAGTCTATAACCTCCTTGAGCAAACTTCCCTTCTCATTATCCTTCTAGAATATATTCGCTCAGACGACAACTCCGAGGTTAGCTTTCCTCCCAGCTTACTGCCACAGCCCTAACAAGAGAAGCTGCTTGAGCGCTAGGTTCATGGGGTCTTCTGTGACACCATCTAGTTTAACTCCAACAGTGGACACCTTGAACACATCATCTTCTTTTTGGGCAACACCCTGTTCCTATCTGTCTTTTTACTACACCGTCAAGAGAAGAGTCAAAAGATGACTCTCATAAGTCTTTCAAAAATCAGCATGAATGCAACATTTATCAAAACACAAATGCTAATTTTTTTCGATCATGCTATCAGGCCCAGTTCAAAATTTGATCTTTGAAAATAGTTCAAAGATGAAGACATCCATGTCCCGTAACTCTAGCCATTTTCGGTCTCAGAATTAATTTGCTACTTTGAGCTAATTCGGATATAGCCTTGAGTTTGTCTTCTACAAGGCAGTTTGGAGCTTGGCATACAGCAGAATGGTAGAACACTTGCCTCACATGTGCAAGGGCCTCGGTTCAATCCCTACAATCAATGGAAAACAAAACTCATCTGGCAAAAGTCTAAATGCAATCAATGTCAATGGCTTTCTTCCTGTTTGGCCATGTTAATCCTCTATTGGAGCAGGCAGAGACAGGCTTTTTCAGGCAGCACAGGACACAGCAGAAGTATGAAGCAGCAGTAGAAGAACTATCTACTCAACAATGAAGTTGTTTAGCTCTGTTTTTTTTTCTGAGCAGCTTCTGGCTATTATCTCATTAGTCCTTACAATACCCCCGGGAGAAGACAATGGTAGGAAGCCTCATTAATCTCTATATACAATCCAGACTGGCATGCCAGGCACACAAATGAATCTCATGTCGCATTTCCCAAGCACTCAGGAAAATTCCCAAGACACTAAACAGATGCTCTGGGGGCTATCAATTCTCCTTTTCCTGAAGATAGGACTACTTTTCCTGCAGGCTGTGGACAGCACTGTCCTTACTCAAACTTGAGAAGACTTTCTTTTTATCCCTTTTTTGTTTCTGTTTTTGATCCTGCCAATAGGGTCTGATTAGCAGAAACCCGAAAACACCACCTTTGCTAAACCCTATTCTCACTGTAAATCACCTCATGTAACTTCTTAACTTTGAACACTAGATGGCCCCAATTCAAAGGGACCTTCATAAAAGCCTCCAAAACATATTGATAACTGCACTCTAACTCTGTACATGTTCTTTCTCAGTCTTCTAGCTACTTTCTGAGTCACATTTAACTGGCTCCTGAGGAGAGTATCAGCAGTTAGAACCTCATTTTCTAGGTTAGGAAACTGTCAGAGAGGTAAAGCTGAGTCTGCAGAACTGGTAGGACTAGATAGGAGCTGACTCTATCGGAGACCTTGGTTTTTACAGGTCTTAGATTTTCAGAACCCTCTGGGAAAGGTTCCCATTGTGATCACAGTCTGGGGACTCTCAAATCAATAATAACAGGTGATCCTAACTATTTGGTAAGTATGATCAATTTGCAAGAAGCCACAACTTTAGTGACTAAATGGCTGGATTGAGATCTGAACCTTTGACGAAAGTCAAATGGACAGTCCCTGCCATTTTCTAATCAGAAAGACCTGGTTCATATATTCACTCTTCAAATAAACACCTTTATAACCACCAGGCAAGTCATTTCACTCCTATACATCTAAATTTCATTGAGAATGCTAACAAAACCCACCTATCACAGGCTGAAGTGTGGCTTAAATGATATCATCCACACAAAGTTTTTATCCACAGTACCTTCTGGCACAAGGGGAATGCTTATTAACATTCAGGTCCTTCCCTGAGAAGAAAGAAAGCCCAGGAACCAGGGCCCTGGTTTCTTTGGAAGCACTCTCTTCTCCACAGCCAAAGCACAATGCACACAAAGCCCAACTGAGGCTGTTGACAGATCAAACCACTACCCTTTCTCACATAAAACAACACACTTCCACAGCAAGATGGAACATGAGTCATATTTCATTTGCACAAACTCACATTCCACTAAACGGTATTCCACCCAAAGGTATATACAGCTGGAAGTGAGCATTTCAGAAACAGAAACCTTTTCCTCAGAGCTTTACTCAAAAACCATAACAACTAGCGTGGGACAATTCTATATTCTGTCAATTATGTCTTAAATAAACCCTGATTGGCCAGTAGCCAAGCAGGAAGTATAGGTGGGACAACCAGACAGGAAGTAGAGATGGGACAATGAGAACAGGAGAATTCTGGGAAGGAGGAAGCCCATTCCTCCGCAGTCCTGTCCAGATACCGAAGACGCAGGATGTGACCTGCCCCGCTAAAAACGGTACTGAGCCATATGGCTAACATATACTAGAATAATGGACTAATGTAAGTTATAAGAACAAGAAACCTAAGCTAATGGGCCAATGAGTTTATAACTTATGGAGACCTCTGTGTAATTTTCTTTGGGACTTGCCGGCTGTGAGAAACTGGGTGGGACAAGCAGGACCTAACCCTATAAACAACATATTCTAAGCACTAAACAAGTAGGAACCAAGGCCCAAGGGATATCCCAATAGACTGAAGGAATAAGATAGGTCTCCTACAATATGGCCTTAGAGGATGCCCACGCAGGGTGCTCCAGGAGAACTGCCCTTCTTATTCACTCTGGGTCCCCAATGTCCAGCACAAGCATACTGATACATTGTGAAGTGACTCCCTTGCCATCTCAAAAACACCCCAGCCCAGAAGAGAACCACCTACATTTTCAAACACGGATAAAACTATTATTCAATAAGGGAAGAGAGACAGTTCTAGACAACAGTGTTTTAGATATTCATACTACTCAAACTACTGAGAAAATTCAGCTATAGTTGGTAAACTACCCCCAACCATCACTCCTTTCTGACTTTCCTACTGCTCCAGAGTTATAGTCCTAGAGGGACAAAGGGATGAACAGCAAGAGCAAATCATGTGATTTTGTGTTCAGCCCTACAGCAGGCTTCCAATATACATACGATTTTAATCCATTGCCATACTGCCCAATTTGGGTGGACTCAGGAGTTCGTTTGGCCGACTTCCCAAACTGGATCACACTGGCAGCATCACCTCAAGTGGTAGATAAGAGAAACAAAAAGTTAGAAAATAAAAAGTTAGAAGTTCCCAGACTTCTCAAAGCTAGAGATGTGAGTCATGTTAAATATAAGCAAGACTCTGTGCCAACAAAACCTCTCTATAAGGAAAGTTAGTCATGAGGCATAAGAAAGTAATCCTTGCCTAGTCCATCAATACCACCACAGTGCCCTGTGTTGTTACTAGAACATGGTAAACAGTTTCAGGGGAAGAAGTCTCAGTAGTGACGGCTCCAGGATGTTGTGCAAGCTGATAAACACATTGTCAAGAGACAGGTAATCTAACTGATTTCAGATTGACATTCCATGTTGTCCAAACACCTCCTATTTTAGACAAGACCCGACAAACACACAGTGTAATAAAGCCTGAGATGTTGCAACAGGCTTCTCATTCCCTAGGTGGATCTTCTAGCCACAACAGTGAGGTCACAGAAAAGCAACTTTGACAGTAAATTGTTATGTTCTGAAAAAGAAACAGTCACCATAACCACTTACTCGGATCCATTCCTGCTCCATCATCCAAAAAGCAAAGCATAAATCCTCCTCGAAGGTCATCCCGCCTCTCTGTAAAAGAAGCAGCTGCCATTACTGGACTGTTACCACTTACAGGGTGACAACTGGGGTACTGAAAGTGAACCAAAGTGAAGCCGGGTATAAAAGGAAGGGTCAGTTCAAATCTAGTTTCTCCTAACAGTACTACTAAGCTAGTGTGAGTTAAACTTCAGGGCTCTTGAGGACATGAAGCTTCTCTAGTGCTTTCTAATTCACAACAAGGCTTCAGAGAATCTATTAGAAGAGACCAGTACTTAACATTCAAGATCACTGAATCTGCATATCTTTTATATCTTTCTTTCTTATATATCATATCTATTTTTCTATATACCTTTTTATATATCAACATGATATACTATTATATCTGCCCAACATCATGGAGCCTGAGTCATTTAAGTAGTCTATTATGTATTATACCTTATCAACTGTTCAAACTCAACAGGGTACCTTCCTTTGTGATTTAAGTCTGAGGTAACATCAACAATGCCACATGTAGTAATAAGCACAATGGCGGCAGCTGCCACATAAAGATTAATTACTATGTTTATTATTATCACCTCTAGACTAACTGCAGATTGTGAGCTATCTATCTGTCATATCCCCTCCTAGATATGAGCCCTTGAAAAGTGAAATGACACAAGATGCAGCAAGAGGTTCTTAGTTCTGGGATAGACCTGCCTAGTCAGAATTGCAGACCTTTAGCAATAATATTCAGCAGTTTTGGCAGGGATTCCTAGCCAACAAGAAGGAAACACGACACAAGACCATGGCCTCCGTTCCAGTAAGTAGATAAAGAATTATCTTAGTAGCTGTCTTACATGAGCACCATATGGTAACTCATAGCAAGTAGTAACAATAGAGTAAAAATTCTCAAATAAGGAAAAAGGCTATACTAATTTTCAAGGTGCCTTTTAATTCAGTGAAGACTACGTAAACAATGGGAAAACTAGTCTTGGAATCAGATATGGAGATATCAAACAGAAAAGGGAGTGAGGCAGAAACTGAAGCAGGAGACCCAAACAAACCATGTAAAGAACCACTAACATCAACCTCCCCAGTATAGATGTTGTTCATGGTCCACTGCTCAGCACAAGAATAAAAGTAACACATCTACTAAAAAAGAAGCTGTGTAAAATAATTTAAGGTCAAGGCCCAAGGCTACTTGGGAGCCTAGTTCCTAGAGTCCAAGCTTCAGTTCACTTTGTACAATTATCTATCTCGACAAATCTCTTTTAAATGCTTCCCCCCACCCCCACAGGGTAAAACTAAGTGAGTCATGACTGCACTCTGCTCAATAAACAAACTAATTCAAATTAAAATACTATTTTAGATGGGTCATAAACCACAGGGACTTATAAGTATCTCTCAATGTTCAGGAGGCTGAACCCTCTTTACAAATGCCTCTTCAAAGGTCCAGAGTGAGGCTCTTCTAGAAGACCCTAGTAGATGAGAACATTTCTCCTAAGGCAGCACTTGTTATCAAAATCTAGCTCATCCAAGTGAAATGTGGCAAGCAGGAACAAGGGTTTTTTGTTGTTCTTGTTTTTAAAATATTAAAAGCTTCCCAAGTTGCCGTCTATAAGAAACAGTCAAACAGAGACTCACAATAGATAAGGTACAGAGCATGTGGCAGCAGCGTCCTAGCACCTGCCCAGAGACATTTGCTGTATACTGTCATAAAATTATGAAGATTGTCTTGGGATCTAAAAACTGTTTTGAGCCAAATGCCACTTGAAAAGTTCCCAAGACCACTGAAACCCCTTGAATAATACCCCAGAACTGACTTTCTAGGCCTGTGTTAGGGTAAAGGAGTCAGGCTATTTCAGCAGTTATTGCTTCAACTGTGGGTTCAAGTTCTCCTAGTTCAAGGATTTATTTCAAAGCTTCTTTTTTGTTCGGCTTTTTGTTTGTTTTATGGGACTACAGAGATGACTCAGTGGTTAAGAGCATATACTCTTTTTGCAGAAGACCCAAGTTCAGTCACCAGGAACCATACTGAGTTACCCAAAACCACCTGTAACTTCAATTCTAGAGGATATAATGCTCTCTTCTTGCCTTCATGTATACCCCCACACGTGGCATATGTGCGCGCGCACACGCGGTGGGGGGGGGGAGAGAGAGAGAGAGAGAGATTTTTAAAGTTAAGTTTCTTCATTCAGTTTACAGTACTATAAAACCATGAGAGTCCAGGTTGGCCTTGAACTCCCCAAATAGTCAAGATGATTAAACTGATTCTCCTGCCTCTACTTCCTGATGGTAAGGATTAACAGCAATGCTACAATACCCAGTTTCTTACTGTCTTGACTGTTTATATGTCTGTAACCATTTGTAGTATGCCATTTCTTTAATTAGATATTAGGTTCTGAGAGCAAAGGCCTCATCTCATCCTCTGAACTTTCCCCAAAACAAATAGAAAGCACACTGAGCGCTCCATTTATAATCTAACTTTCTTAAATTTCCTTGCTAAAATTTACCCAATGAAGATGGTAGTGAAGGGAATAAAGATGATCTTTTCTTTATAACTTCTTAGAAAGACCACTACGAGGATATGTTCCTTCAACATCACTTGAAGTAGAGGCTCATGTTTCTTTATCTTCTGGGTAATGATGTGAATAGTCAATTTCTTTGAGAGGTAACTGCCAGCATTCCTGCATGCACACTCAGCTATGGCTTGGAAAGGCGGCACCATCTAGGAGACTTAGCAATCATCATCTTCAATCTTACAATACTACTTTTTCCTGTTACTTTCCTCTAAGACTAGAAAGTTACATTAGTGTGTCTCTGTCTAAAACCCCCAAAATAACAAAAAACAACAAAAAATCCAAAGTATTTCTACCACTTTGGCAGCCTTTTCTACAGGAAGCTTTCAGAATTTTGGTGAATAGCTGATATGCAGGCATTATAAATATTTTCTTTTTTCTCCAAGATAATTTACTCTAAGTTCTTTGTCTTATCTAGAGAATCTTCCTAACAATACAACACTAGAGGTTCTGTGTTTATTCTCACTTATTAAATGATTCCACGAAGAGGGTTATCTAGTAACTGTATATTCCACATAAACAAAGACTTTCAAAACTGTATATTCCATGTCGACAAACTTTTTTTGAGCATGTGCTCAAAATATGACCGAAAATCTTTCAGATTTAGAAAAGAATGTCAATAAAATATATCACATTAGCCAAACTGGGTTTAAGAATTGTCTTCTATTCCCTTGTTCAAGTTTTTAGGATCAAAATGATCAAAAAGATGTTGCTATAAATATTGAATGGGCAGAAAACAAATAAAAACCCAATTGACAATAACTAAACACTCTTTCACCGTCACCATAACTCTAGGACAAAGATGACCTTACAATATAAACGTAAAACCAACTGAGCAAAACAGCAAAGGATGTCACAGCATCCAGTTTTAAGCCTAACATTTCAAAAAGATGTTTTGTAATGGCTATTGTCAACTTGACTACATCAGGAATTAACTGGAATCCAGAACGGGAGGGCAGATCTGTGAGAGATTTTCTACTTGGTTTGAAGTGGGTAGATTCACTTTTTATCTGGACCTTTGAGGAAGGAATACACACGCCTTCATCTGGCAGGAAGATACACCTTTAATCTGAGCCACACCTTCTGCTGGAAACCTCTATGGGGCATGGAAGAAGGAAGCTCTCTACATCATAGCCTGCTTGTCCTCACCTTGCTAGCCCATCCATTCCTTCACTGACACTGCAGCCTACCTCTTTGGGATTCCAGCATGTACTGAAGACTACCTGAGACATCCAGCCTTGTGCACTGAGAAACTACTGGATTCTTGGACAGTCAGCAACTGTTAGATTAGCTTGATTGAAGCCTGTAAGTCACTCCAATAAACCCCCTTTCTATATGTAGAGATTCATTTCATAAGTTCTGTTACTCTAGAGAACCCTAATACAAATTTTAGTACCAAATCTGGCTCTAGAACAACAAAAGTATAAGGATGAATCTTTTAAGTATTTGTAACAGGCTTTTCAATTTGCCAACACCTACAGTTACTGAAGCCTCTCCAATTATCCCTTCTCCTGGGAGTTCAAAGAATACTGAAAGCCCATGGTGTGAACCATATAGTGAGATAAATGCTTTAGATTATCCTGGTTCACCAATTGTGGGTAGGTAAGAATTTGGGGACCCTGTATGTGAAACTTTAGACAGTTTGGAGAAAAATAAGGAAAATGATCATACTGGTTGGCTGCTTAACTTATCTCTGGATGAATTGACAAAGGATAGGGATGAGCTCTGTGACAAAATCAATCAACTTCTAGTATCTCAGAATTTTAGTGATAAAACTGACCAGTTCTAGATGCACAAAAACAGTCTAAAAGTTTCTGTGTGGCCTAGAAGAGAATCTTCTGTCCAGCAGCCACAGAGCTCAAGTTGTAGAAAATCAAGCTGAAGCCTTTATTATAAGGCTGGCTGAATTACAGAGAAAACTCAAGTCCCAGCTTCAGATGGTATCCACAGTTATAGGAAGGGCATTAGTTGGTGGAAACTGGGATCCTGTAACCTGGAGTAGAGATGTATGGGAGGAACCTACTGAAGCTGAGAACTTCGAATTCTCAGATTCTCAAGTTTTTCTTTCCCGCACCTCAGGAAGTAGTACCCTCAGTACCACCCCTTGAAATACTGCCTATTTCACCTTTGACCAAGGAAATTAATCCTTCATCGTCTGCTAAACCAACAGTGACTTCCTCTGAAGGAGAAATGGCCAGATGTGCGATTGTTTACTGATTCATGGGCTTAGAGCCAATGGATTGGCTAGATGGTCAGGGGCTTGGAAAGAATCATGGAAATAGGTGAGAAAGACATCTGGGGAGAATGTATGTGCATAGATCTCTCCAAATGGGCAAAGGATGTGAAGATACTTGTGTCCCATGTAAATGCTCATCAAAAAGTGACTTCTGCTGAGAAGCTCAATAATCAAGTAGATAGGATGACCCATTCTGTGGACAGTAGCCTCTTTCCTCAGCCATTCCTGTCACTGACCAATGGGGTCCATGAACAAAGCGGCCATGGGGTCCATGAACAAAGCGGCCATGGTGGCAGTGAAGGAGGTTATACATGGGTTCAACAACATGGATGGCAACTCACCAAGTGACTTGGCTATATAGCTACTGCTTGCTGAGAGCCAGATATGACAACAGCAGAGACAAACACTGAGCCCCAGATACAGAACCATTCCCCAGGGTGACCAGACCACCTGGTGACACGTTGACTACACTGGACCATTTCCTCCATAGAAAGAACACTTTGTCCTTATTAGAGTAGATGCTTATTCTGGTTATGTGATGGAGGATTCTCATTAGCTAATAAGCAAACTGCCTTGGCCAGCCCTTAGGTGGGTGGAGTAGACAGAACAGGAAGAAGGAAGTGAGGTAGATGGCTCAGTCAGATGCCACGCCTCTCCTAAGTTAGTCAGACCGCCATGCCTCTCCTCAGAGAGATGCGAGATGCAACGAAGCTCCAGCCCAAGATGGACATACACTAGAATCCTTCCCCAGTAAGACACCACTTTGTGGTGCTACACAGATTGTTAGATATGGGTTAGTCAAGATGTGAGTAAGAGGCTGAAAATAATGGGCCAGGCAGTATTTAAAAGAATACAGTTTCCGTGTAATTATTTCGGGGCACAAGCTAGCCCAGGCGATCAGGAGCAGGGCTGCAGGAAAGCAGCCCACAGCTCCTCACTACAGTTATGGATTTGCCTTTTCTGCCTTTCCTCCTCCAGGAAAAGAACCAAGACCTGCTGAGGTGCTTGTAAGGGTAGAGGAAATACAGCTAAGGCCACATGAGCAGTAACAGAAACAAGGATCATAGTTGACATGAGTATTGTTAAAAATGTGTTTATGCAGGTATTTGTGTTTTCTTTCAATTTCCTTCTTGTGATATAATTTTGAGATACTAAAAGAATGCCCCCCCAAGGGACACTCATCTATTCTAGATTTATAATGTATCTGTGGTTATACAATGGATAGTTAGGCATAATTATGACCTGGTTAAATATATAATGTGTTTCTAATTATATGTGGGATAATTACATTATATTTAGGCATTATTATGACCTGTTTATTGTCTTCATTTAGAAATAATTACAACATAAAGAGATATGAGTGTATGTCAAGTTGACAAGGAGTAGACTTGTGATGACCATTTTTGGTTGTCAACTTGACTACATCTGGAATTAACTGGAATCTAGAAATGAAGGGTACACTTGTAAGAGATTTTCTGCTTGATTTGAAGTGGGTGGATTCACTTTTTATCCAAACCTTTGAGGAAGGAGGACACATGCCTAGATCTGGATAGCGAGGCAGGAAAATACACCTTTAATTTGGGCCACACTTTCTGCTGGAAGCCTATATAAGGACATGAAAGATGGAAGCTTTTGCTCTTTGCTTGCCTCACCTTGCTAGCCCATCCATTCCTTCACTGGCATTGGAGCCTGCCTCTTTGGGATTACAGCATGTACTGAAGACTAGCAGAGACATCCAGCCTTGTGGACCGAGAAACTACTGGGTTCTTGGATACTCTATTCACAACTATTTATTGTTGGATTAGCTGGACTAAAGCCTGTAAGTCATTCTAATAAATCCCCTTTTTATATATATTCTCTCTCACTATATATAGAGAGTGTGTGTTATTCATTCTGTAAGTTCTGTTACTCTAGAAAAGTCTAACACATGATCTCAGCATCTCTATAAACCAATTACCAGCAATTTTCTTCAACTGACACCAGCAACTTTCCAGGGAAAAACCTGTTACCAGAAGTAGTGAAGGATTAATTTCAACAAGACCCTATCTTCCAGAAAGATGACTAACACTGGATCATTGTACTCCCACTACTCTACTCCAGCACCCTCTTAAAGCTCCTGGGTTCTAAGACATATGTGGTCAGATATGCCCCATTTCTACCTAGAGCATGAAGAAATTCTGTCATCTCCAGGCTCTAGAAGCCAGTTATTTCCCACTCACTTCTTAGGCAATAAAAGATTTAAAGTCTGGCTTACCAGCATAAATGTCTATTCTGGTGGCATCAGCATCTCTGCAAAAGGAAAAAAAAAATCTGAGATACAGATGAGAATATAAAGTATCAACCAGCAAAATACACAGTATTTTAAGAGTAATGCATATTATTTTGAATTGTTCAAGCTATGAACAATTCATATATAGTAAATATATCCGCATATATATATCATAAATAAATTAAAATTTTGTTTTTATACTTGACCACACAATTTCCCTGACTGTAGAAGGAGCGGGCTGCGTGCTTTTCATCCCGCCCAGCTCCCGGCCGCTTGGCTAGCTTATGCCCTGAAATAACAACACACAAACTGTATTCATTTAAACACTGCCTAGCCCATTAGTTTCAGCCTCTTACTCACATCTTGACTAACCCATATCTAATAATCTGTGTAACATCACAAGTGGTGGCTTACCGGGAAAGATTCAGCATGTCTGACCTGGCGGCTGGCTCCATCGCGTCTCTCTCACTGAGAAGAGGCGAGGCATCTGACTAACTTCCCAGCATTCTGTTCTGTCTACTCCACCTATCTAAATCCTGCCCTATCAAAAAGCCAATGCAGTTTCTTTATTAACCAATGAGAGTCCTCCATCACCTGACATATCTATGAAATATTTCAAGCATTCCAAATTTATTAAGATGCATGACATACAGGACCTGGGTATAGTTTTAAGAGTCTCATACATCCTGGTATCTCCAGGCTCACTTTGACTGAGGAAACTAATCTTTCATTGTCTGCTAAACTAGCAGTGACTTCTTCTAAAGGAGAAGTGGCCAGATGTAGGATTGTAATTAAACAATGTGTCATCTAGTACATTTCCATGAACAAGTAACAAGAATATAGTAACAAAATCAATAATAAAAGTCAAGTTTGGTAACACACATCTATAATGGCAACACTCAAGAGACTGAGGCAGGAGGATCTTGGGCTGTATAGTAATGCCTGTCTCATAAACACAAAAAGTACTAACAGTATAAATCAGTTATACAGACATTAGAAATTACAAGTAAATTGACTAACTGAGGAAGTTTCAAATTCTACTATCAACTCTTACCCTCTTCTTCCTTCATTATGTCCGCACTAGTCAATAAGTATCTAAATTTTAGAGTTTACATTCCCTAAAACCAAGACAATACTTTGTTAATATAACTATAAATAGGATCTTTGTGAACAAACCCAAACTTTCACTTGGTCTTGCACAGGAATAGTCTTCCAACGCTAAGAGCCCATCAGAGTGCAGAAACATGATGGCTTCCAAACACTGCTGCTAACTACGCATGTCTTTAACACCGGCACTCGGGAGGTAGAGGCAGGCGGGTCTCTGTGAGTTTGAGGCTGACCTAGTATACTAGTTTCAGGACAGCTAGGACTGTAATACAGAAAAATCCAGTCTCAAAAAATCAAAATAACAAAAACAAAAAAACAATGGCAGATACTAGACCAAGCATAGTGGCACATGGCACACAGCACACGAGAGGAAGAGGTCAGTGGATCTCTGTAAAGTAAACATTAATTAGCCTAGGCTACACAGTGAGTACCAGGCCAGCCAGAGTGAGGTCCTGTCTCAAAATAACAAAAAACCCACAATGGAAGGTACTGATTAAAGAGTAGTCACTTGTAATAAAATAACTATTTGGGAGAAGATGCACAAATCTGGTCTAGTTTTAAAGACATTCAGCAGTACAGTGTCTTGGCAACACAAACTAATACTCTAATCTATGTGTCCAATTAGTTTGACTTTCCAGTTCCTATCTTAATTCCCTACTTCTCACAATTATCAGATGCTGATACACAAGGGAAGGTGGTTTGGAAGTGGTAAGTTTCCTATTTTTAGGTCGGAACACAAAGAGCAATGAATGAATTTAAGGTAATCAAGAAAGTGTCAAATACTGTGATAATAAAAATACTTTTTGCTAACGAGTCTCTTAGGAGTTGCAACATATACAACAAAAACATCTTTCTCTCAGGTCATCAGAGAGCAAAGGTCATGATGATCCAGAAAGCTCTCACTCTAAGCAATTAAGAGGCTGGAAGACTACATACCTTGCATTATCAACCAGTTCAGCAAGAGCACCAAACAAGAATTCATGAGTGGTTCTGAAATACATTTTAAGAGTTAACAAAAGAATTATGAACTGAGCTATGAGTATTAAGGTTATAAACATTTAAAAGGTTTAGAAAACATCTAAAATTCACATGTGCATTATTGATGTAACTACTAAATGTAAACTTCTCCGTAACACAAGCCTTTCTAGAGCTGATTCCCCACAAATCAAGCCCTGCCATTTGCTCAGAAATGTTTAATTTTCCTATTTTTAATTGAAAACCCACCTTAAAGAACCTTGAAATTTTTACATGTACTATTAAAAGTAGTGATAGTCTGAAAAAAAAAAAAAAGAGTAATAGCCTAGAAAAAAATGCCTCTATTTTATCTTTCATTGATTTAACCAGCTGTCGGTTTCTGCACAGAAGGAATTGTAAACAATTATAAACATACATCTTTACAAGTAAGTATCTTGAGTTCTGAATAATATGACAGGTATGTTCACTAAACCTGAACTTTCAGAAGCTTCCAGGAGATAAACATTGAAGCCTCTACTTAAAAAGTCATTTTTTCCCTTGGACACCCAGAAGACCATACCAAATGGTCTTCTTACCCTTGCAGGAGAATTTCTTACTTTTTTTTTTTAAAGGATCTTAGTCAAAGACCTGGTTTTAGCCAACATCTGAGGAAGTTGAAGTGATCTGCGCTACCTCCCACTCTGAGAAGAGGGGACTTCATTTATAAGCTGTACAAAGCCCATGCGTCTCCTCTTTTCCCTGGGACAGCTCACGCACAAAATAACAAAAATCTAAAAGGTATGCTCAATTTACACTTTCTTAAGTTGTACAATTTCCTACAACAGTCTTCATTAACTATAAAGAGGAATAAGTCGATATAGAACCATCCAGAAAATCGGCTTGATTTTTAAAGGAAATACAAAGTTATAAACACAAACTATAATCAACTCTCATAATTTTTTTCTTGCTTTTTCATGTTTAGTCAATAATCAAAATGGCATTTTCTAAACATTTAGATTGAAATATAACACTAGTACCCAGCATTTAGGATCTCTGACCACTTATGATATTGTTTTAAACTGTGAACCATTTTTTTATAAAAGCTCCTAAATTAACTGTCCAGGAAAACTGATTTTCTTCAAAGTTATTCTTCAGCTTGTTTTTTAAACTGTAAACTTTTAATAAATAAAACTACCTCTTCCTAGAATTTTAGAAAGACATTTTCTCCCATGAGATCAGTGAATATATCTATTGCTAATCCAAAGGCAGTAGGACCAAGAAAGATGTTGCGGCAAAATGTAGACATTTTCTTTATCACCAATTCACTTATGGAATGAAGCTCAAATTCTTCCAGATAAAATCCAAATGTTAAGTACTTGACATGGAAGACTCAAACTTCTAAAAGAAACTTTGTCTTAAAAAGTCATCTCTATTATAAATATTTAAGTGAGTGTTCACAGTTATGATAGCAATGCCTGTAATCCCAAGAGCCTATAATGACATCATTCAAAAGGTAGTAAGATGAAGAACTCAAGGCCTGCCTGGACTATGTAGCAAGACATTGTATACCTCCAGGCCAGAAGCCAGATGGTCATGAGCCACCATGTGGGTGCTGGGAATTGAACTCAGGTCCTCTGGAAGAACTGTCAGTGCTCTTAACCTCTGAGCCATCTCTCCAGTCCCTCGAAATTATTGCTTTAAATTTGCCAAACTATCAGTTGGCTAAAGAATGCCCCATGTACTCCACTCCATTTTTGTATAGGGCAGTGGTTTTCAACCTGTAGCTCACAGCTCCTTTGGTAATCCTTTATCTCCAAAAATATTTATATTACAATTCATATCAGTAGCAAAATTACAATTATTAAGTAGCAACAAAAATAAATTTATCACCACAACATGAGGAACTGTATTAACGAGTCACAGCATTAGGAAGGTTGAAAATCAATGGTATAGGGAGAGGGCTGGGGATTCAGGTCTGTGGCACAGTATTTGTCTAGCATGCATAGGTGTTAGATTTAATCCTCATGGGAGAGGGAGAGGGAGAGGGAGAGGGAGAAACAAGCAGGCAGATACAGAGAGGCAGGTTGGAAAATTAAGATGAATTGTTACAGATAATGTAAATTAAAAGCCAATCTGGGTGGTGGTGGTGCATGCCTTTAATTCTAGCACTTGGGATGCAGAGGTAGGCAGATCTGTGAGTTCAAGGCCAGCTTGGTCTACAGAGTGAGTTCTAGGTCAGTCAGAGCTGTTATACAGAGAAACCTTGTCTTGAAAAACAAACAAAAAAGTCAATCTAGAGACAGAGGACATAACTCAGCATCTGAGCACTTGCATACCATGTGTAAGACCTAGGTTAGATCCCTACTACATAAGACAAAAAAGTCAATCTACAGCTAGGCATGATGGCGTACAACTGTAATTCCATAAAGCTGAGGGACAACAATAACAAGTTTTAGGTAAGCCTAGGCTATATAGGTAGATTATCTTTAGACCAAAATTCTTACGAGGACTCTGCTTTCAGCAGTGGCTATGTTACAGCCACTAAGGTTTCTCTGAGGCACAATCACTGCAGTTGAAAACTACCCAATACCATGATGACTTGAAACACAGTCAGCACTGGAAAGTTTTGACAGTCTCTACAAGAGACTGAATTTTTTTTAAAGAAGGGAATCTAATATTTATTCTCAAGCTTTCAGTCATCTGCCGGTCTAATGTAAGCCATAAAATTACATCAAATTAGTTTTATATACAATCCAGACTGGTGTGTAGAAATATAAACTAGAAACTTTATTTTTAATCATTTTCATTTATTTAAACAAGAACATGTTTTTATTGTTTTTGTTTTCTTTTGGTTTTTCAAGACAGGGTTTCTCTGTGTATATCTGGTTGGCCTTGGACTAGATCCGCCTGCTTCTACACCCCAAGTGATAGTATTAAAGACATGCACCACCATCACCTCGCTTATGAACATATTTTTAACGTAAGTCAGTGAATCTCAAAAAAAAAAACAAAACAAAAAACCCTGATGTATGGTAATAAAAGCATACTAGACTAAGAATACGAGTATAACTTGTATTGGAATGTTGCATATAAAACTGATAAAACAGAACTCAAATTCTTCTGGCTTAAAATAAAATGACGTTTCTAGACTGGACATGTAACTCAGTTGGTAAGGTGCTTGACTAACATGTATGACATAAAACTAGGTTTGTAGTATAAGCCTAAAAAGTCCTAGAACTCAGAGGTGAAGACAAGATTATCAGTTCAAGGTTATCCTTGGCTACTTATCAAGTTTAAAAGGTTAGCCCTGGCTACGAGAAACCTTATTTCAAAAAAAAAAAAAAAAAAAAAGGAAAAGTTTTCTGGCTTCTGGTTATGAAACTGTAAATAAGAATTATGGGAACAGGGGCTGGAGAGATGGCTCAGTGGTTAAGAGCACTGTCTGTTCTTCCTGAGATCCTGAGTTCAATTCCCAGCAACCACATGGTGGCTCACAACCATCTGTAATGAGATCTGGCGCCCTCTTCTGGCATGCGGGCATACATGGAGGCAGAATGTTGTATACATAATAAATAAATCTTTAAGAAAAAAAGAATTATGGGAACAATAAAGGGCCTTCTGTGTTTCTGGTAAGGTCAGAAAAAATACTCAGAATCTCATGATGGAGCTTAAAGATGTCAACATCATTGTTCTAAATAATCCTTAAAAATCATAAAACACACACACACACACACACACAAAAATGCATGAGGTTCCTTTTTTGCCAAATATTTCAAAAGGTACACTTGCTGCTGGTTAGCATTTGAGATATAATTAAATATTTTAAAAGACATTTTTCAAGTCAGGCAAGGTGATGTACACTTTTAATCCCAGCACTCAGGTAGAGGCAGGTGGATCAGTTCTCTGTGAGTTGAATCCAGCCTGGTCTATCTGGTCTATATAGTGAGTTCCAGGGCACTGGCAGCCAGGGCTACATAGAGACCCTGTTTGAAATTTAAAAAAAGAAAACAAAGGGGGGGGGGCGGTGGAGAGATAGCTCAGTAGTTAAGTGCACTGGCTTCTCTTCCAGAGGACCTGAGTTCAATTCCCAGCAACCACATGGTGGCTCACAACCATCCATAACGATATCTGGTGCCCTCTTCTGGCATGCAGGCAGAACACTGTACACATAATAAATAAATCTTAAAACCACAAAACTTCACAGACCTAAATATAAATATCATTTGTACCTTATCTGAAGTCAACTAATCCAGAAAACACAAAGGTTTTTAAAACTCTGATGCTTCCAATTGATTTAACCATATGTGATCCAAAATAGTTTTGCAGTTCAGCATTTCCAGAATAAAATCAAACGTAAATTTGCTTGTTATGTAAAGAAAATGGTTTCTCTATGTAGACAACCTGAATTTAAAAGAAAAAAATGTACACAAGCTCATAACAATGAGAGCTTTTGCTGAATTTCTGAATATGCTGACAATAGTTAATTGCCATAATTAGTACAGAAAAAAGCTAGCAGCACATGCCTTTCATCCTAGTACTGGGGAGATAGAGGCAAGCAGGGATCTCTGTGAATTCAAGCTGAGAAATCATAGAGTTATTTTACATTCAAATAGTGTGTGCACATACATGCATGTATACAAATATGATTGCCTTACATTTCAGTAGTATTGTAAGTCATATGAAACACAAGTCTCTGACTTCATAGGCCCCTGTACATTCACTTCTCATATGGGAAAACCACTCAGAAATACCATATGCCAAAGGTAAGTCACAGAATGTTTCAAGAGTAATAGAAAAAAATAGTCACCTTATACTTAAGCATTCTGATTACCTGACTACATAAAAGTATATCAAATGACTTAAGACACGAATATTAAATTAAAAACATATTCCTCTTATGCCAAAGGAACCACTACTATAACAAGAATAGCAGCCATGAAAACAACTACCAAAGAGCTTAAAACTCCTTTGCTGTGGAAACCCTAGCCTGCATAATCCCATAAAAAGCAGCATATATTATTAGCAGAAACTAGATTTCTTTTTCAGACTATCAGCTATAATCAAGAATAACCATCAATAGTAAGTATCATAGGATCTAATTTTCACAAAAATTAAGACCTGTTCACTCTTTCCAACATATACTTCTGAATGTATCTGCCTAGGGACTGAAGATGGCTGGCTCAGTGGCTTAGAGCACATGTTGCTCTTGCAGAGGACTCAGGTTCAATTCCCAGCTCCCACATGGTGGCTCACAACCACCCCTAACTCCATTTCCAGGGAATCTGATGCCTTCTACTGAACTTGGAGCATATCAGGCATGCACACAGTACATATACATACACACAGGTAAAACACTCATACACATAAAAAATAATCTTTAAAAATTGTCTAATGTCTAACATCAATGAGCAGGCTACATTAGGTTTTAGTCTAGATAAAACAGTATAAAGAATAAACATCACTTGATTGTTATTTGGCATAATCCTCAAATACTGTATTATCTCCCTCTTACCAATGAAAAAAAACCACAAAGCTGAGGCTCAAAAAAGCTGCAAGAAAAGAAGCATTCAAATATAGAGTTTGAGAGTTTCTAAGTACAGGCTTTTCACCAAACCACAAAAACTTCTACTCTAGTCCAGGCTCTACTTGCAAGACTAATACAAAATAAATAAATAAATAAACAAACAAATAAATAAAATGTTTTTATTTCACAATTCAAAATATAGTTAATATTGTTGGTGTAGTATCTGAAATTGTCTGGCATTTTTAAGATTTTAACAGAATAAAGCAGGTACCATTAAGATCTTTCCTTCTCTGAAGTTGATTTATTGAACCACTCAACATTCTACTAACACACGTAAATTTTTTTTAAATTTTAGTTTTCTCTAATAATGAACTTCCAATCAAATCCTAATGACCAAAAGAAACAACAACAACAACAAAAAAAAAACTCTTAAAATTAGTTACTAACAGAAAACTTAAGTTTAGGGCCCAGAGTGGTGGCCCTTAGCACTCAAGAGGCTGAAGCATGAGGATCAAGCCTAGCCTGGGCTACACAGTACAAGCCTAAGTGAAAGCAAAAAAAAATTCTCATTGTGTATGGTGTACAGTTAATATTTTCTTAAGGTAAGACTATGGACATATTCAAAGCAGATTCATTTCAAAAACCAAATCTGTGATCCAGATAAGAAATTCCAGAGTTTCCAAATGATATGCTAATGTTATGTTCAAGCAAGCACAAGTTCCAATTCAACTCATTCAAGTAACTCAGTTTACTTCTTTGCTCTGGCAGTGTCCACATACTGTTAATAATCCATAATCCTCAGAAGCTTAATAAACCAAAATTAAAGACTTATAAATCAGGAAGCTAAGTCCTCTGCCTTACAGACAAGAAAACAAAACCTTCAAGGTAACATCAGCCAGCACTGCATAATGGTTAAAAATACTAAGCACTGTAGCCAAATCTGGGTACCGTTAATTTGCCTCTGCAGCCTCTCTGTAAGTCATAAAACAACTTAATCTCTTAGAGCCTCAGATTTCTCAAACACAAAACAACAATAAGGGTCAACCTGTAAGTTTAAACAATGATTTGCTTATACTACTGTTATTGCATAAGTCGATAGTGATGCTGGAACAAGACAGATTTTCAAGGTCAATTTTCAAAGGTCTTCCAAGTTTCTTAAAATCTGTAATTCCAAATTTGCCCTGACAGTCCAAAATTCAAATCTGATGTGTGCTGACATTTATAGCACACAATCAGCCATTAAGTTTTGAATAGTGCCCTTCATCTGCTCGTTCTTAATATGTAGCTTAAATATAAAGAACACTGATGCCAGGCAGTGGTGGTGTATGCCTTTAATCCTAGCACTGGGAGGCAGGTGGATCTCTCTAAGTTCAAGGCCAGCTTGATCTACAAGAGATAGGAGACAGTCAGGACTGTTACACAGAGAAACCCTGTCTTGAGAAACCAAAAAACAAAACAAAACAAAAAACTGAAAGTGTAGCCAAAGGCTGTGCTAGCATCTTTGATTAGTGACCTAGGTTCCAGATTGACAATCTGTGTCCAAGGTAATCTCTATATAGTACCAGCTCTAAACCGATCCACTTCAATTAAAAAAAAAAAACCAACAAACTTCCTAAATGATGCAAAATAAAACCTCTCAGCATTAGACAAGCCACTGCTAAAAAAAACTAAAAAAAAAAACAAAAAAACAAAAAAAAAACAAAAAAACAAAAAACAAAAAAAAACCCTTTCTTCCTTTTCAGAAGTTTTTGGTTGGTTGGTTGGGGTTTTGGGGGGAGGGCAGTTGGTATTGTTTTGTTTTCTGTTTTGGTTTTTTGAGACAATTTTCTCTGTGTAGTCCTCACTGTCCTGGAATTCAGAGATCCACCTGCCTCTGCCTCCTAAGTACTGTACTGGGATTAAAGGCATGCACCATCACTGACTGGCTCAGAAAAGATTTTTTAAAGTATTATGAAATCACAATAGGCTAACAATCACTGCACTATTACGGGATA
The DNA here is from genome assembly GCF_903992535.2 of Arvicola amphibius. Classification (NCBI taxonomy): domain Eukaryota; kingdom Metazoa; phylum Chordata; class Mammalia; order Rodentia; family Cricetidae; genus Arvicola; species Arvicola amphibius. The sequence goes on along the minus strand of NC_052047.1, from coordinate 67,796,167 downwards.
ACTGAAGTCTATGCTTGATAATCTGCAGATGGCTCTTCACTAGCTGGACCACTTATTTCTTTAGGTCTTAACTCCTCATCCCAGTGCTTTAATAGAATACTTACATTGTGCTCAAGTCACAGGTGAATGTTTTTTGACTAGTTTTTGACCCTACAAGGTAACTTAATGGTTTTAAGAACTGACTCTAGCTTGATGTGGTAGAGCACTCCCTTCATCTAGCACTCGTGGGGGCAGAAGCAAGCAGATCTATATGAGTTCCAGGCCAACCTGGTCTATATAGTGAGTTTCAGAACAGTCATAGATATGTAGAGAGACTCTGACTTCAAAATAAATATACCAACCCTAAAATACTCCACACTGAATTATAATGACGTTATCTCTTCACTTACTCAAGAACCATGAAAACAGCATGCTTCTGTGCTTTCATGCATTTTGGGGCAAGACTATCTAAACCAAGGGCTTTAAAGAATTCTCCATTCTGCTTAGCATACACAAATGACATTGGATATACTGTCAATTTGCCAATAAATAAATAAATAAAGGCAATTGTTTGTTGAAAAAAATAACAGCTTTCTTCTTCCAAGTTGGTCATTTACATGTCACCATCATCATCTTGTTGTTGTCAGAAACACTTGTTATAAACCCAATTGTCTAGGCTGTCACTAAAGTTGTACAACAGTTGACACCAGATGGTCCAAATGTTGGCGATCCCTTGTTGGGTTCCTATCAAACAGATGAGACAACTGAACATACTGACTCCATATAAAGTTTGCATTTAGAAAACTGTGATCCAGTAAGTGAAAATCATTTTCTTCTAGATTAGCAACAAATATTTCACTGATCTCGGTTCTTCAATAGGGCTCAAGACATCCAATGACACATGCCAAAGGATAAAGCAAAATTTTCTGGAGAAAGGATTTCCATATTAACACCAGGAGTTACTGGTTACCTCAGTGCCACCTACAGGATACTTACGAATTTGTGTGCAGATATTCAAAGGTTAGTTGAGCTCGGTTGAGACTGCTGTAATTGGTGAAGGCCATGACTGCAGTGAGTCTCCAGTCTTTGCCCGTTAACAGGGGGAGAACATAGGACGGAACAGGCTTTCCCAGGGGTCGGTCCAGTCAAGGGTAAATCTGCTTCTTAGTGACTCATAGAACAAAATTTCCCGACTATCTAAAATATTGTCAGATATTTGAAATTGCAAGTGATGTAAGTATTTCAGTGACTATGATGTAATATTTTTGGAAAGAACTACATCCTAAACCTACAGTCCTTAAGAGCAGCAAGCGTCGAGCGTCCTTCATGCAATTCCCCGAAGCCTCCGGAGTGAATGGTTCGGAATGGTCTTCCAAGCTGGCGGTTTATTGCGACTTCATCTTCACGTTCTTCGAGTCCTTTTCTGTTCTCCTAAGTTTCCTGAAGAGAACCAAGAGATTGACCTACTTCTGTCATAAAGCTGAAGGTTCACCTACGTCATTACCACGGGAGGCTTCGTCACCGCCGAAGACGCCAGACTCCTCACACAGGTGTTCCAGCGGTGGAGCGAATGGATGCCCTTTCCCGCCTCACCGCTTCCCGACTGGCAGGTCCTGGTGCTGACCGACGGATTCCTGTCCCCCCCACCCCCAGCCCCGTCCCCACACAGCTGGCTGGGAGGCCACAGTCACCACAGGTGGCGGGGTGGAATCACTCAGCGTGGCCCCCAGAGACGCCTCCCAGCACACCCGCCCGGATCGCCTCAGACGCGCCCTTCCCCCACCCCCTTCAGAAGCCAGCCTCGGGCCCTCCGGCCCTCCCAGGCCCGGGTCCTGCGGCCACCTCCGAGGAAGTCACTCGTTCCGGATCCAGGGCAGAGAACGGGGGGCACAGCAGCGAGCACGCCCCCCCGGCTCCGGTCGGGCGTTGCCTGCAGCTCGCAGATGGCTTTGTCCCTCCCCGCGGAATTGGAACTCAACTACCGCGGCGCGCTCTTGGAACCATGTGCTGCCGCTGCCTCCGCCGCCGCCCGCGCGCGCCACGCCGCGCCCGAACAGATGACGACAGGGCTGGCGTCACGAGACTCAGCGCTCAGGACTCGGCCGCCGCCGCCGCCGCCGCCGCCACGGCGACCTCGGGCACTGCTTTGTCTCCGTCAGCGCACGCAGCGCGAGCCGCCTCGCTCACTCCCGACGGCCCGGGCCTCCCAGGCCTCTCCGCCACGCCTTCGGCCAATCACAACGCCGCGAGTCTTCCCGCCCCCGCCCCGAGAACCCCCACCTGCGGATTGGCGAGCGACGCGGCCCCACGTGACCGGATCCGGCCCGCGCTGGCCCGCCCCCGTCACGTGAGGGCGCGCGCCTCTCTTCCTGCTTGCCTGACCCTCTCCGCCATTTAAAGAAACAGTACCGGGGGCGGGCCGAGCGACGCAGCCGGGACGGGAGCTGCAGCGCAGAGCGGAGGAGCCATCTTGTCTTGTCGCCGGGGAGTCAGGCCCCTAACTCGAAGAAGCCCTGGCGCGCCCTCCCCCCCTCCCCGGTCTGGTAGGGCGAAGGAGCGGGCGTGCGGTCGATCGAGCGATCGGTTGGCGGCTCTTCCTCCTGCTCTGGCATCCAGCTCTTGGGGCGCAGGCCCGGCCGCCGCGGCGCGCGCCCGGTGGCCGTTGGCGCTCGCGCCGCGTCTTTCTTCTCGTCCGCAGAACTCGGGCGGCGGCCTATGCGTTTGCGATTCGACGAGGAGTCGTCCGGGTGGTCGGCGGCGGCGGGCAGCTGCTCCGCCCCGCTCCCGGGGAGGCGGCGGGGGAGGCTGGGGTGGCCGGGGCCGGCCTGGAGGCCTGGCGCCACCCTTCCGGGCCTGCTAGGACGCAGCTGGAGGGACAGGAGGGAGCGGGAGGATGGTTGGTGGTGGGCTTTCTCCTCTGCCTTTTCCTACTTATGCCACCTTAGCGGGGGGGCGGGAGCTCTGGCGGCAGCTCCGGAGTGGGGATTCGAGCTCCGGAGTCGGAAGATGTGGGTTTGCTTCCGGGCCTAGCCACCCGCTGGCCGAGTGACCTTAGGCAAGTCACTCTGTAATTTGTCTGCGCCTCAGTTTCCTCCTCTGCCTATCAGTGTGTGTATGGGATTGAAAGCGCTTTTACAAAAGCGTCCGTTTACATAAAGGATGATTATCGTTTTTATTTTTTGAGTTGCGAGAAGACTTAGCAATTGCTCATTCCCAGGAGTTAAATCCGGGAACCTTTTATTGGAGTTGGAGATCGGCAGGCTCCTTGAATTTGTGTGCAGAAACGTGTGGGAAAGTGCGTTCTTGGGGAATGGGCGGATCCATCGATAGCAAGTTTTCAAAGGGGGCTGTGACCCAGAAGAGTTTGAAACAATTTTATGCCACCGGGAGGAAACTGAGGCCTACATGTCATTTGGGACCCATCACAACCAATTTGAAGCCCCCATTTGAGTCCCTGGTATATGTGAGCTGCTTCTTAATGCATAATGGCTATTTCGGGTAACATCATTTCACTGCTTGGCTTCTATTCTAAGCCCTTTCCTCTCACCGTAGGGTGCCTGAAGGGTGGCAGATACACATGGTACAGTGGCACCCAATGTAAAGCAGCTACAATTAGGAGTGAATGTGTTCAGTAGTATCAAGAAATGTAATCCTTGGCCCAGCAATTGTTTTTCTGCTGCTTGTACTGGTGCCTGACTACTTTTCTTTCATTGACCATTTTCTACGACCATGGTTGACATCCGTCGTTTGCTCCTATTTTGTATCCCTGGTTTGCGTGGTTGATAGTGAACAGGCTTATTTTTAAATGGTGCTGCCAAACCCAGCTAATGGTGCAGGTGGATATTTAGCAAGCGGGCTCCCTGAAGCAGACTGAACCAGGCATTGGATTCCTGAGACTGTTTGGGATTATTTTTGGTTTGGCTTGTTTGGTTTGGTTCTTATTAATTGAAGGTTAACAATCTCTGAAAAGTTTTGTTGGACTCTGGTTGAACCACAAACTCAGTATATTTGGAAGTAATTTGAAGCTTACCTTTTTCCTGGCCAGCCTTGTATTCTAATTGCTTGCAAGTGTGAGACTGAAATGGCCAAAATGCCGTTTTTGTTTTTTTTTTGTTTATTTCTGTTCATTGTCAGCTGCTTTCCTCAAATTGCAGGCCATTATCCAGCAAACACTATAAAAATGTTTGAACAGTTGCATTTCAAACATTTTCGTTTTGTGGAGTGGTGCTTATCAAGTGGTACAGCTCTCGAAGCAAGTGAACACAACATATTTAAGTGTATTTTGTATGATTAGAGGTTACCAATTCCGATATTTTATTCAAATGTATATAAAAATTAAGTTGACTATTCCCTTTACCAAAGGGCCAGAGACAAATGATTTCCCTTCAAGAGAAATGACTGTTTTGGAGAAAAATGTGTTGGTCTTAGTTCTTTTGTAATTAAATCTGGATGTACCTCAAAAGACTCTTTAAGACTGTGGTGTTAAAAGGCTTTCCTCTGGAGAAAGGAGGAGAAAGGAGAAAAAGAAAAATCAACTGGAATTTAAAAGCTTGAAATTCCGTGACAAAGCACAGATGTCCAGGATTGGAGGTTCATGAAGTGTTTGCAGTAGTTGGAGCAGATACACTTTTCTGTGTAACTGCCACTGTGGACTCCAGGTTTCCAGATTTTCAATCACTGGACCTGTGACCCAGAAGAGCTTGTCAAGATGTGGCAGGAACTCTGGAGGTAGATGTCTTGTACTTTCCAATTTTGGAAATGTTGATTTTGCTGTGTGTAAAGAGGCAACAAGTCAACAAGCACTGCCACCAGCGCTGTTACTGGGAACTTGAAGACCTGGGTTTCTGTCCAGATCCTCAGTGCAAACTGACAACACTCCATCCAAAGTGAACCTACGGTACTTGCCATTTTCCAAAATTCCCCTGCTTTCCATTTCTGCTCCATTTTTGTTGTTTACCTTGGGAACTTCTGTGGTTTATCACCTGGCACCGCTCTGCTATCTCCTCCCATACAACTAAAATGCTCTCGTCCCTGTGACTCTTAACATCAGAAAGAAGATCTTTATAATGACTTTAATCTTTTATGTGCAAAATCTGATAAAAGTTACTTGGGTGCATTTGTTATTTTTCCATATAGCCTTGGTTTTAGTCATTTAGCCGCCACTTCTAATGAAGCCTTTTTTAAAGCAGGGACCATAATTGCTACATTATATCTAACATTGCTCTTGATAAAATGAATTCATTAGATATAAACCACACTCTTATTTCTTAATTCTAGATTTAAAAGAAAACTAGGGAACCATTAATCCCAAAAAGGAATTGAGAGCAGGTTGACTGACCAAGGCCTTAATACTGTCTTGGTCGAGATAGAACTTGTTAAAGTGAAGGTTAGGAGAGTTTTATAGGACAGGAGCATAAGACAGCATTTGGACAATACTGAGAAAGTAAGGGTAAAATTGGTGTGTTACCTAAAATCTCACTTTTTGTGCCAATTGTGAAACCACTTTTCTTCCCTTTCACCTAATGGCCAGCAACCTGAAAACAAATTACTGCCCCAGAGTAGTTTTAAGGCATTTCCTATTTGTTGATCCCTGAGACAGTCAGAATATTACCTCTATTAGAGAACTCTCAGCATTTTTTACCCAACTTAACTTTTTTTTTAACTGACCCTGCCTCTCGCAATTTCTCTATCACCATTTAAGCCAGGCTTGTGACTGCCCATCAGACAGTTGATGTACTGACAGCAACCCCCACCTCATTGTTACACTCCTGTGTTTATTATTCTGTGTGCCTGTTACCTTATCTGTTTTTCCCTGCCCTTTCTAGTCCTGTGCCTCCTGATTGCTGAGTCTTCACCTGGACCCTGTGATGACCTTCCTTCTGCTAGTCCATCAGCCTGCAGAACTGATACCTGGATTTCTGTCCATGGTGATTCCTACCACCTTACTACTGAAGAAGACACCATTCCAGTGGACCACTGTGACCCAAGAAGCATTCAGCCATCATGATGTGACCTTTACCTCCACTCCTGTTCTTCTCTGCCCAGATTCAGCACAGCCCTTTATAGTGCAGTCGAGAGTCTTCAAGCCAAATAACTGAAGCTATTTTATCACAATAAAGGCCAAGTTTATTCCATAAATGTACAGTTCATTTCTGCAGTTAAAAGTCTTCAGAGACACATAGTAAACTTGGACCAGGGGACTTTGTGTTTTGTTTTGTTTGTGAATTGTCAACACTGTCTGAAAACGGCATCATCTCTGAAAACAGCATTGGAACATACTCCACAATCTCAAATGACTGAAGTTTAATGAACTGATTAGGATCCTGTCAAGGTCACTGGACTCTTGTTTTTCTTTTTTTTTTTTTCCTCCTTCAAATCTGTAGCTGTCTACTGAATGAGAAAGCAGACATTTTGACCCATTGGGATCAAAACTAAGGCACATCGAATTCCTCATAGTGTCATCTTTGGGTTACTCAGGAACCAAAACTTTTCAGACCAATATAAGAAATTCTACTAAGGAATCCCTTTACCTAACCATCTCACCAGGCTTCAACCAGATTCCGGAAAAGACTTCTGATACATCAAGATAGAACCTATATGGTAATCTCCCCTGTTTATATAGCACTTTACAGGTTCAGAGCACTTTCATATAACATTTGTGTCAATTATCAACACAATCACACACCTTTTTGAAATGAGGGAACTGAAATTTAAGAATTTAAGCAATTATCCAAGGTGACAGTAGTATAAGGCAGTCCTTCTGACTCCCAGTCCAGTATTCCTTGGCATTATCTTAGCTTTCATATTATTCACAGTATTAAAATGGCTGGAGACTGAAAATGTTCAAGCTTCTAGTCTATATGTTGCCCTTATTAGAGCACAATGTTTGAAGTTTAATCATGATAACTATATTTAGGCCAGAATCCCTTGATGATGTCACTAAGGTGTAGGAGCAAGCAGTCTCCATGGTGGCTGGTGATTGGTTTAAAAAAAAATTGTTAGGAAACAAGGCTATGCAGTATGAAACAAGTATTTTTACATTTTCTTATTCATTTTTATAGTCTTTCCAAGAATAGCCTCATTAACTACAGATCTGCACTTGTTCTTATTGCTTTTAAATTTTATTAATGTTCCTAGATAGAGAAAGCTTACCAGTGGTCTGTCCCCAAATTAAAAGGTAGAATGAGCCATTTGCTTTTATACACATGCATATAATTTATAATTTTTGTTGTCCAGTGAAGTGGTAAAAAAAAAATGTGATTCGTGTCCCCACACAAACAGTTCAGTGTAGTATATTAGGGTCTCAAATATACATCATTCAAACAGATTGCTGTGGGGTTTTGTTTGTTTGCTTTTGTTTTTTCCAGTATTCTTTTTTAACAGAATGGGAAACTGTTAGAACTGTCTTACCAGTGCTTAATTTATCAGCAGATTGGCCTGGAGATCCCATAATAAATTCACTGTCTTTGAAACTGCCCTTTCTCATATTTTGTCCTTAAGTGCTTGAATTATTGTTACATAAGAGAGTTACACATTTTGATACTACCTTTTTATCAAGGGAGCCTCTGAAATTCAAGGGAGAATGGGGGGAAATTGACTTTTGTGTCAATTGAGTTAGCAATAACTTCTTAATAGAGTCATGTTGTAACTTTTTTTTTTTTTTTGGTTTTTCGAGACAGGGTTTCTCTGTGGCTTTGGAGCCTGTCCTGGAACTAGCTCTTGTAGACCAGGCTGGTCTCGAACTCACAGAGATCCGCCTGTCTCTGCCTCCCGAGTGCTGGGATTAAAGGCGTGCGCCACCGCCGCCCAGCATGTTGTAACTTTTAAAGGAATCACTTCTCAGGGAGGGAAAAGAAAGAGAATTAGAGTTGTGGCACAGTGAGATCTTACTGCTTAAGTGAAGTCATCCAACTTTGAATTTCTCAAAAGTACTCTTTGCAAATTCCCAGCACTATTACAGCTTAAAACCAATAGTCTTGTTCCCTGGTAGTCATTTTTTAATACAACTATTTTTTATCAATTCTTTGGGAATTTCATGCAGTATATTTTGATCATAGTCACCCCCCAACTTACCAAAAACTACTCCCTGCTCTCTTTCAGTTTTGTGCCCCCTTCCCCTCAGTTTGTGTTGCCCAGATACTCTTGGGTACCCACTAGAGCATGGTCAACCTTTTTAGTCATCTTAGTCACCAATCAAAATTTACAGTAGACGCTTTAATTCTATCAGTCAATAACATGGTTCACATCAGGGGGAGAATAAACAAATACATTGTCTACTTTGTCTTAGCATTGAGCTTGCTTGCCCATATTCTGGTTCCCATGACCTATTTTTTGTGTTTCAGCATTTTGTGAACAACTTATCCTTATCACTGATTTACCAAGGGCTTTGTGCTTAATGAAGTCCTTTGAAGGAAAGCTATGTGGAAGTCTAGAGTAAAGTGAAGCTGCTCTGGAGTAGGGATCTGCAGCCTGCCACAACTATTCCTTTATCATCGTGGTGACAACTAAAGGGACTTCTTTATGGAAAATTCTTCAGAAGATACTGCTGGAAACCACTGCCCTAGACAACATGTTTAACCTGAATGACATTCTGACCTTATGTGTATTTCCAATTCTATATAGTTCATATTCAGTTGATGCCGAACATGTTTGGAGATGGGTATGCCTTTGTCCAGAGAACCATCATCATACAGCGTTGTCAAGTGAAATTTTATTAATAGCATTCCATCCAAGGTGGACTTCCTGGAGTTGGATATAGCCAGAGAGCAATACATGTGTATCCTACACCGAAGAACCCCATTAACTTTCACAAACCTGTACCTAGTGGTACTGGAAGTATGTGGCTTGGAAGTCTTGGAACTTGGATATAGGAATTGCCTGAAAGCTGGTATTGAAGCTGATGCCTCATTGAGGCCATCTTAGACCAAGTTGTTTATTTGACCTCTCCACATAAACTATGGTACTCCACGTACAAAGGATAATCATTAACTATGAAGCAAAATCCAAATACAGTTTTTCCTAAAGGGACTTGTAACCTGATTATCATTCACTGTCTCAATTTCAACTCATGTGACTAGTAATTAAACTGCTCCATGGTTTTCTGTTATTAACTACTGTTTCCAGAGCTTAAAGAAAAATTAAATTCTTCCAACACTTGTTATTTCTGCCTTTTCAAAATTAATTTAACTACTCACCTCTACATGGAACAGATGATCGTGAAGACATACTCTGAACATCCTTTATCATATGTGACTTAAAACATATCTGGACAATTTTCCTCTACCATTGGGATATTCTTTAATGATTATTCTTCAGGCCTGGTACCATCAGCTGTATGTGATGGGCATAGTTGGATGCAGATTCTTTGACTCTAGGCCATGATAGCTTGCTAGACATTTCAAGTAGCATATTGTCAACCTTCTTGCTGGAAAATTAGACTAACTTGGGAAAAATAATCTATAAATGGCAGCTAAGGATTTTTTCAATATTCTTGAGTGTTTTTCCTGTTGGATATTTTAATGGAGTTCCATCTGTCTCATACTATCACTTTACACAGGTTCAGAGTGACTGTATTCTTTACTATGAAGTATTCTTAAGACATTAAGATTATTTTTTTTGTAGAAAGGATAAAATCCCTGAATACCGAAATCATAGTGAACAAGACTTTGTGACCTGAGAAAATCTCATTCTTCAACTTCATAGTCAAAGGGCCAACTTACCATCAGCTACTCTTGAGCACATTGGGTAAACGTTGGAACTGCCGCTTTTTATATTCTTGTTTCTTACCCTCTAACCATGGTTGTATGATTGTTGACACAAATCAGCAAATCAAACTCAAATCCAGTTATTCTAAACTGCTCACAGTCAGCAAATCAAAATCAGGATGATTTCTGCTTTTATCTGCAACTATTATTTGTAAAGAAGAAATCACAGATTCACTTTTCTATTATCTCTACATTATTAGCTCTTTCTTTTTACAGTATTTGCAGGAAAAAAAAAACTACACTGCCAGTCATTCCTTCTGATTCTGCCATACTCCGTTTAAATGAGCAATCAAGAATCTAATCAGTGATTGGATAAATAGAAAAAACTAAAACTTAAGGCAAAAGCCTTATTCTAGGGCCTTGTCTACTGTCTTCATGCCTTGGAGCTCATCTAAATCTTAAACAGTGCCACCCAACCAACCAATCTGAGGCCTTGACTTGCCTTTAAGATGATTCTTGGCGATGGGCTGTATTACAGAAGGGGAAGACTTGATTACCAAAGAAAGTAGAGCCAACTACAACAAACCTGGCTCTACAATCCTGTTGCTCTCAAATGTAGCATAGACTCCTAAATAGAACCTCAAGTCTGCATTGAGGATATAGCCTTCTAAGCTGACAGTTCTTGCACAGATGAGCAGGAAAATGAAAGCTGCTATACCCAGCTGGCCCTTTAAGATACAAAAAAAAATTTTGTCTGGAGTAAACCCTGTGGATTACCTCTGGAGTACCCAGGACAAAAACTAATTTATAGAGCTTCATTATTAATCTGCCTGTTCTTCCAGATTATAGTTTAACTATTGGTGTGACTGGCCTGCTGAAGTTATTCTGTCTGTTTACCTATCTTCAGCTCTTAACCTGCCTGTTTTGACATGCTACTGCAATCAGACTAACTGGCCTTGAGAATAATACCATCAGTTTCAGACTCGTGCCCAGTTCCATCAACGAATTTTGAATAGAAGGAACCTGTACCATACCCTACTAGAACTTAATATTCACAACAGGGAGGAGCATGCTGCATACCCCTTGACCAACATTTTTAAGTAGAGAATAACCCTGCTTATTTTCAACACCTGAATCATCTGTTTGATCTAACAGAAGTATATCACGTTGAAAAGAAAGAGAACATTGCTTTTTTTCTGTAATAACTAAGAAATGAATATGATTGACCAGGACTAAGAAATTATAAGTTCACCTTGAGACATAAAGCAACACCAGAACTTGACCACTGAACTTAATTTGCAGCTAACTCAAACAGCTTCAAACTGTTTGCCAAGTAGGAGAATGGTTTTCCTGCTTCACATCACCAATGATAAATCTGACTTGAATGGAAACTCTGTGGTGAATCCTCGAGCTTCCGCTAATGGAAATTATCATTCATTCAAGTGATTTGTAGGTTTCCTAAGGACAGGACAGACATTGCTCCTGGTGATTTTTAGAATTTGATTACCAAGGAAGAAATAGCAACTACTATAAGCCAACTTTATGGGCAAAGATTAAGCTCTGTATTTGGCCTTATCCCTGGATGTTGTTTTTTATTGCCCATTCCATCTCACTATAACAACTTCCTGATATTTTTTGGAACCATCTCTTCCAGTTTTCAGTCCATGTGGTTTAGACACTTGTTGAATCTTGTGCTGGACATGTTATTACAACCTCATCAATCAGCAAAGTCCTTCTTGACTCTAGTGATTGGTTCAGGAATGGATCATGATTCAAGTTTGTCCAATGATAATCAGCCCTAGGTGGTTTACTCAGTTGTGGAGAAGTTCCCTTAACTTAGATGCTTTAGCTTTGTGGGAGAAAAACTCAAACCAACAGGGCCTACTATGTTGAATGAGCCAGGCAGAAAATGAAGCCAGTTCAGAGGGAAACAGCCAAAAGAGCAAAAGACTTGAGTTCTGATGACAACATTTATGCCCCCTGGATCCAACTGTGCCTGAAGCTAGTGGTATATCCCCTGGACTTTGCAGTTATGTGAACCAATAAATAACCCTTTTTGTTGAAGTTACTCTGAGTTGGGTTTCTATTATTTGAAATTGAGTCCTGACTAATAACAGCATTAATCAGCAATGAAGCTTGACTTGTCCAGGCTATTTGTTAAGCTCGAGGTCAAGGCCATAACGAAATTATTTTCTAAAAGAAAAACAGAGTAATACACTATAGAATCATAAAAATTACTGGGGGAAACTTCAAAGATTGGTTGAATATATGGTTCAGCCATAAAAGAAAGTCTACATAGTTGTTTACATAAATAAGGTTTATGTATTGTGAGTAGACATTGAAAAATGGCCACGAGGCCTTAAATGAAACAAGGTATAGAAGTATATGCTTATCTTTGTAAATGCATAGAAAAGTCTATCACTGGCTTTCTTTTGAGTAGTGTAGATTACACAAGATACAACTTTGACCATTTTACGCTACCACATTAAACTTTATTTAAAAATATGAACTTTAAAAGTAAATGCCTCCTTTTTGGCAAGTTACTTAACCCTGAGCCTCTTTGTCAAATGATTAAAAATAGTCCTTGTATATCAAATCTAGCAATATAGTCTTCATTACATAAGCTCGCAGGCTGTTAAACGTTAGGAAGCTTAGAGTTTGGTAAGTGTTCCTTAGTTTTGAAAGTATCCTTTAAAACAGCTTGAGTCATCAAAATTACAATAGCTTGATAGCTTCATTTTACATGAAAGATTATTCCAGATTTAAAAGTGATGGCTAAACTACTAAATCCTGATTGCATTGCTCACATAAGGCAAAGAGAAGGCAACGAATCACTTTAAACTCCCATGTCACTGCAGTAAAGGTCAGTAAGGCCTAACATGTACCCTGGATTTGGAGCTTAGACAAGCTCCCACGAGTGTCTTGAAGCACCCCTGAGTTCTGACAGTGTGACGTTTGCATCCTGGCTACCAGTTCACTGATGATTCTCTTCTCCACTATTAGTATACTGCACATCCATTGCTGTGGCCTGCTCCATATCTCTTCCTTCACTGACGACTCCACTCTTCCTTGAAAAAGAACACCTTCCCTTTCTGTTATTTTAGTGGGACAGTACATGACAATATACTGACCTCATACTCCTGGCCAAAGTTTGAGCAGTCCAAGTGTATCCTATCACAGTTGGTCTCCCACCAGGACTTCCTATTTTAAAGAGAAACATCAGAGGTAAAGTGGCAGGAATTGAATCATTCTAATGAAAATGTCCCAAAGAAACAATATAGGTAATGATACAAAATCCCCTAAAGACCCCTCATACCTGTTTTCAAGGCCTGTTACTCAAAATTTCTTTCAATTGTAGACAATCATACATCTTTACAAGTTTACTTTTTGTAAGGAAAAAAATGAAATTCTCAGATTGACAAGATGATTCAGCAGATAAATGTCCTTGCTGCCAAGCCTGACAACCTATTTTGGGTCCCAGTATATACATATTAGGAGAGACCCAACTCCAGCAAATTGTCCTCTGACCCCTATCCACATTTGTGCTGATACGTACGTACAAATAAATGTAATTTTATATGACTTTCTATTGCTGATAACCAAATGACCTGAAGGAACCAGAGACTAAAATATTAAACTTCTGACCCTCATGAAAATGATTGTTCCCCTGAAACTGAATTAAAGGTAATGGTAACCCACCTAGAAGTCCTAAAGGGAAAGCTGTTTGTTTGTTTTGTTTGTTTGTTTGTTTTTTCCTTTCCTGGGAGGGAGACTTAAAAACAATATCCTCCCTTGATGTTTGGAATCATGTATAATAAGAGCAAATATCGGGGATCCAAGACCAAAACCATTAGGCAGAGATGCTTGTTCATTGGGTGACAAGTTTAAAAGAACAGCTTCAGTCCAGAGACTTACCTTTAAGCAAAAAATAAAACCCTGATCCTCAGTGCTTGAGTCCAAACTAGCACTTGATGATGAGTTTCTGAATTGCTAAGAATGAGAAAAAATTAGAGTGTTACTAAAATCTCCTAAAAGCAGCATGATTAACCAAAAGGGAAACCAGTAGATGATTTTCATAAAACCAAGGCCCTAGAAGCAATAAAGAGGATGATAAATGTATTTCTCTATATAAAACAAACCTATAAAAGATATGTTAGACTAAGGAACATAACAGACTCAGGATTACTATCCCCGATACACTAACAGATGTGTGTCATAACTACAGGCATATATCCTGACAAATGCATTGTTAGGCAGTTTTGTTATGTAAATGTCAGAGTATACTTAACACTAACTAAAACACCCAATGCCACTAGGCTGAATCTGTCAAGGACCACTGTGGTATAGGTGGTTCATTGTTGATCGAAATGTGGGCGAATGCACACAATTGTTAGTCATTTAGTGCTGTTTTATGTTGGGTATTGTTTGGGGCCTTCTCAGTCTGCCTTAGGAGAGAGGAAATGCTCCTGTAAAAGAAACCACCTTTAAAAGACTCTTACCCATGTCACATAGTGGGTAATAGAGCTGTGACTTCCACAACGGGCCTAATTCAGTCTGCTTGAGCCAGTATGTTCTTCTGCATCTCTGTAAGCATGAAAGTATCCAAAGCAGTCAGTGAAACAAGTCATCCACAAAAGGTACAATTCACATCGGTCAGATGGCAAAATTTTCAAACAGCAATCTCTTATGGTGCTAACAAAAGGACATATGATTTTTTTTTTAATATTTGTGGTGGGAATGTAGATTGTACCAATCTTTTTAAAAGGTAATTTGACAAAAATAAAAATTTGAAATGCATGTTTTTTAGCCAGAAGCCCTTTGAAAACTTACTCAAAAACCTATAAATAACATGACATAAAGATATTGGTATAAGAAGTTTACTTACGCTGGGCAGTGGTGGTGCACACCTTTAATCCCAGTACTTTGGAGACAGAGGCAGGAGGACTTCTCTGAGTTTGAGGTCAGCCTGTTCTAAAGACTGAATTTAAAATATCAATTATCTACAGTGGTAGCAAAAATTAGAATCAATGAGAACTCTTTTTACATTATTGATGAGAATGTACGTTGTTCCAGTCTTTCTAGAAGGTGATTTAATATCAATTAAAATTAGAAAACACTTGAATGAAACAATTACTGAAAATTGAGTTTGGTGAAACTATTTAATACACTTGTTACAATGACTTTGCAGTTATTCAAAGCAGATGCCCTTTATATCCAAGAAAATGCTGGTTCTAAATTAATTTTAATATAACTTTTAAAATTGTTATATTGAACATGGTCTGATTCAAATGAGAATATAATGAACAAATGGGTAGCACAGCAGTGGAGGCAGAGACAGAAAGATTGCTGTGTGTTTGAAGCCAGCCTGGTACATGACTAGTTCCTGAAGTCTTTTAAAGAAAAAAAAAAGCAACATGACTAGTTCCTGAAGTCTTTTAAAGAAAAGAAGCAACAAACTGGAGATAATGGTAGAGCACCTGTCTCATATATTAAAGCCTTGGATTGGATCCCCAGCTCTTAATGAAGGAACGGGATAAGGATGAAGTCTTTTACAGCTGTCTTTTGAAGATACTTGCCTTCCAGATAACAGATGCTCAACGTTTGGATAAGCCCTTCGCTACAGCAAAGAAATGGCTGGCGGTTGGAGTGCCACCTTCTCACAGAAGACTGGTTCTCAACCTGGCGGTCATGTCCCCTAGAGAGATAGCATATCAGATATCCTGCATGTCAGATATTTCATGTCAAATAGTTCATAACAAGCAAAATTACAGTTATGAAGTAGCAATAAAATAATTTCATGGTTGGGGGGTCATCATAACATGAGGAACTGTATTAAAGGGTCACATAATTGGGAAGGTTGAGAGCCACTGCATCTGTTCTTCAAATAAGCACATTTCTTACCCTGTTTGACAAGTAAAACCCCACCAAATTCAGGTTCTCCAAAGAAGCAAACCCAATAGGATGTATGTATGTATGTATGTATAAGATACTGGTATAGATATATGATGGGGGCTTATTAGGGAAATTGTATTATGGAGGCTCAAGAATCTTACAATAGGCCACCTACACATTGGAGTGCTGAGAGAACAATCCAGATATAGAGGTCTGATAAATTCCAAGTTTGTTCTGTCTGGGCTCCATCCATATTGGAAGTAGACCTTCATCTACTTGATCCTCACAACTAATCTTGACACTAAAACATATTGCTTTTCTTGGTTTCTTTGAACTCCCAAGTCCAGTACAGATACCACAAAATTAACCATCACGAGGTTGGTTACTAGATTTTTGTAGCCAGAGATAAGCAACTTTCACTACTTGTCCTTAAAAGTGTACCCATCCCCTCTTCTTCCACTTGCCAGATAGAAGGTGGACTTGCATGAGTCCTGAGACATGTTGCTGATTGTCCAGGAAGAAGAAAGCCCTGTGTGAATGCTGGTAGAAACAACAGGACAGAACTGTTTACCTCTGGACTTCATTTCCAGAGTAAATGTTGGTCCTTTGCACATCATATTTGAGATTTTTCCCTCACTTAGAATGAACCTTAATCTGCCTGCAAATAGTTTGATGGAAATATTTCTTAGGAACATCTCATTACACTTGTTCTAATTTTGTACTACAGAATCAACCTGCCCTTAGCTGGACTGACAAGCAAGACAGGCTGAACCCTAAGTGAATGACCACTTGAGTCATGAATCAAGCATTTATCTCCCATCAAAAACTAACGAATTAATACTTTGTTAATTTTATTATCTAGGACCTCCTTCTGTTCCCAGAGATCCCTGCAGTGCATATCTGCTGCTTTCATCTGCTCACCATCTACCTCTTCCTTCTTTTAATGAGGACATATCAGTTGTTATTTTCAGTATCCCATCATCTGAACATATATCTGTCTCTGGCCTCAGAAATAAGGGTAGAGTTCTGAATAGCCGAGCACTTGAGAATCTTGGTCAGGATAATTGGATAAGGGGTGAATATAAGACCTAAGACAAACTAGTTTATACAAACAGCTGTTTCTGGGGGTGAGAGAAGCCATTTCCTTTGTTTTTAATGCCTTGAACTTAGAATTACCAAGTTGTAGATCTAACACTACTGACAGCTATCTTGCAACAACACAGAGATTGTCTATCTGACAGCAGGCTGAGATATTCCCAAAATTGCCCAACAAGATCCAGCCATGCCTGAAGGGAGTATAACTCAGGACACTTTGAAAGCCAACAGATCCCAGTTGTTCATATTCAGTATAACTTGTCTTCTCTTTTCATGAATTGGGCAGTGTCCTGACTCACTCACCTCCCATTCAACTTACTGGCATCTTTTATGTAGTGATAGGTGTGAGAAATTACATAAAAGATATTCATAAGAGACCGAAACGTGGAACCAATTCATTATAGTAAATTTAGCCAAGGAATTTTCTGCGTTAGCAAAGCTGAGGGTGCTGGCAAGCAGCTTGGCCTTTCTGAGTCTGTTCATTTTTTAAAAAGTAGTCATCCCTCCCTCAAACACTGTCAGATAGAAAGCAGAATAGTGAACACACATACCATGGTGACCCCCTGGAAGGCTCAGGATGGTGGACAGTAGCCATTTCTTCTGTTTATGTTTTGTTGGTGGTGGTAGTGGTGGTGATGGTGTTTTCTTTGCTGTTGTTTCTTTTCGAGACAGGGTTTCTCTGTGGCTTTGGAGCCTGTCCTGGAACTAGCTCTTGTAGACCAGGCTGGCCTCGAACTCATGGGATTAAAGGCATGTACCACCACCGTCTGGCTCTATTTAGATTTTGTGTGAGTGAGTGTGTGTGTGTGTGTGTGTGTGTGTGTGTGTGTGTGTCTTGATGTGTGTGCATGCACATGTGTGCACAATTCACCTGCACCACATTCATACCTAGTGTTTGTAGATGCCAGAAAAGGGCATCAAGTTTTCTGGAACTAGAATTATAGATGTGAATCTTATGGGTGCTGGAACTGAACCTGGGTGCTCTTTTTTTAACCCCAACCTCAACTGTTAAGATCTATGACATGCACACACTTTTACATTTAGTATCTTTTAAAAGGAAAATCAACTCTCTACTACCCTCAGAAATGTTGGTGCCTGTTGACTTTTTAGCAAATGGGGTATAGGCTTTGGTTAAGGAGACTCAATGCTCTTCTGTGTCAGGACAGCCTGGTACATTCCACACAAACAATGCTTCCCCATTTTTCTGACTGTATCAAACAAACAAAAAGCCACACATAGAACCTGCTGCACTGGTACATACATATGATCCCAACTACTTGGGAAACTGAGGCAAGAGGATTATGAAGGAGATATGGCTCAGAAATTAAGAGCACTGATTATTTTTGCAGAGGACTGAGGTTCAGTTCCCAGTACTCTTTTGACCTCCATGGCACCAGGCACACACACATGTACACATACACACATGCAGGCAAAACACTCAAACACAGACATCTTGTTTTAAAAAGTTAAAAGAGGATTGTGATTTAAAGGCAGCCTAAACAATATATTAAGAAGCTGTCTAAATAAATAAACAAATGTCCTGGCAGGGCGTGATGGTGCCACACACTTTTGATCCCAACACTCAGGAAGCAGAAGCAGTCAGCAATCTGAGTTCAAGGCCAGCCTGATCTACAGAGCAAGTTCCAGAACAACCTTGTCTCTAAAACAATGTCCTGAACTAGCAACAAGAATCCAGGGGATATATATGTGATCGGTTAGAACTCTAGACTATTAGAAGAGCCCACTAGAACTCTAGACTATTAGAATAGCCCACTAGAACTCTAGACTATTAGAAGACCCCACTAGACTGTTTTGCTGATAGTTGTCATCCTGCTCCATCAAGCCTCAAATTTTAGACACAGATCAGTGGTTCTCAACCTTCCTCATGCTGTGACCTTTTAATACAGTGTTCCATGTTGTGGTGACCCCCGACCATAAAATTATTTTTGTTGCAACTTCATAACTAATTTTGCTACTGTTATGAAGCTAGAGGTTTGTTGAAGGGATCAGGACCCACAAGTTGAGAGCCACTGCAGTAGATGTAATTAGATCTAGTCATGGATCCAGGAGACGGGATGAGGGCACACCATTGACCTCATCAAGTGTTGAACATTGAGGGCATGGGAACCCATAGGCTCATTCTCTCCGTGCTGAGGCCACAGAAATTGACTTCAGGCACAAGTACTCGCTGACACACTCAAAAGATGATGATGGTCTTTAGAACCTTGTCTGAGGAACACTGAATTAGCATTTAAAGCCACATGTCTTTGTGACGAGGATAATTACACATCAGCACGTTCTGTGTAGACTCTGTATCATTCATTTTCCAATGTGGTCATTTAGGGTGTACCATATAAACATGCTCATGTGTGCGTACACATGTCACACAGCACCAATCTAAGACAGCTGCAGGAGCAACTTAGGGTTTTGAAGAAGGCAGCCTGTAGGGAGAGGAAGAGACCAGCCACACACTCCAGAGAAAATGGCTCAAGTCACATGGCCTCTCAGTTTTTCCTGTCTCAGAGTGTTTACTCCCACCCCCAGTCCCCAGCCACTTTGGGATTCTCCAGCACATCTAACTACAGAAAAGTTACAGTGATACAAAGTGAATGTGAAAAGGCCTCACAAAACCTCCAGTCTGCAATAGCAGGCGATTTGGCTTCTACAGAAAAGTAAATTGATACCAAGTTGTTCTTAGCTGCTTGCCAAATACATTGCCTTTTCCTCATGCCTGGGGCACCAGAAAAGGGAACAAGGACTCAGGCTGTGTTTATATCTCTGCCTGGAAACTAGAGACCTCTCTCAATTTCATCTTTTAAGGCAAACCCCAGTCAATTAGCCTTCTGTCCAACAGCCCCCCAGAGCCTCAGCTCACCTGTGTGCACCTATTCTACGATAACTGGGTTCTCTCGCTTCACTTTCAGAAGCACATTCCAATGGAACAGATCTATAATCCCAGGAGCTAGGAAGGCTGAGGCTGGAGGATCATAAATTCAAGTCCAGCTTGGGCAGACAATTTAGGGAGAACCTGATACAAAATAGAAGTTATAAAATGGTGAGAATACAGATCAGGAGAACACTTACTTGCCTAGCATATGTAAGGTCAAGATTATGTGAGAGCCTGTGTCAAGAAAGAGAAGACAGGATGCCAGACGGTGATGGCGCACGCCTTTAATCCCAGCACTGAGGAGGCAGCCTGGTCTACCAGAGCTAGTTCCAGGACAGGCTCCAAAGCTACAGAAAAACCCTGTCTCGAAAAACCGAGAGAGAGAGAGAGAGAGAGAGAGAGAGAGAGAGAGAGAGAGAGAACAGGAGATAAGGCAGAATCTACCAGTGCATCTTCTGTGTTAGCTTTCTGAAAGGAAGAAGTGTTTGTTTTAGTCTATAGTCCCTTGACCCCACCAAGCTGAGCCTGAAGCAAGAAGACACAGCAGTGTCTTTCTGCCAGGCCGGTGTTTCATATTAGCCTATTTAACTACAAACTCCTCAACATTGTTACATCTTCATGATCCAGTCATCTCTCTGTCACACGGCAAGCTGGGGATCAGGCTTCCAACGTGAGCTTTAGAGCCTGCTTCTGCCCAAACTGGAATGCTTGCCCCTCTCATTCCCTTATATTTCTCCCACTTAGAAAACTGAGGCTGAGCATCCATGTGCCGCCTACAAGGGGCAGACGCCAAACCACTTCTAAATGTCTATGTACTAGGTCTACACAGAGGGGGTACTCCTGTGTTGACTTTTTTTTCTCAAATCCTGAAGTGTTCACTCTTTTCATACCCATGCCCAGTGAAATTTCATATGAAGGAAAAGTGTTCAAGATCTGTCAAGACTCAAAACATAGGGCCGATGAGACGGCTCAGCAGATAAAAGCACCTGTTTTACAAACTTGAGGCCTGCGATTGATGCCTGGAACCATATAAACCGGCTGAATGTGGTGGCACACACCTGCAAACCCGGTGCTTCTGTTGTATGATGAGAGGCGGGAGCAGGAGAGTCTCTTGGAATCTCTTGCTAGCCTGGAATATGCAATACAACAATAACAAGAGAGACCTTGCCTCAGCAAGATGGAAGAGAGACCTGCCTCCAAAAATTGTCCTGACTTCCATGCATATGTCTTGACATTCAAACACCTGTAAAAACATAGACACACGTGCACTCACACACACATTAATAAGACAAGATAAAGGGTTGTAGGAATTTGAAGACTTCACTTGCAGATTGCTACTAAGAATTGAAATTCAAAATAAGTGATATTGGACATATACCTAAACTGGGAATCCCACTGAAAATTTAAGAGTTCATTGTTCAAAAATTATTAATTAAGCCAAATTTAAGTGCTTTCTAGACATGAGGCCCTTCTGTGTATATGGTTCTGTGAGCTGCATAGGCCCCCATACCCAGGAATGAACCCTGGTTATATGTTTTGCTCTGATACCCCTTGAAGGTGGAAAACTTAAAACACACTCAAAAGACTCAGTCTTTTGGTTTTGGTTTTAGCTGTAATGGTCTGTCCTGTCTCTTTAAGAGACAAGCCCCCATCCGCTGAGGCAGGCAGATCTTCCTTCCTGCTTGCAGCCTGGGTCTCTTCCTTTTCCATCTCTCTCCCAAAGAGGCAGCTTCTGCCTCTCCCCACTTCTCTCCTTCCCCTTCCCCCCTCTCTCTCTCTGTGTGTGTGTGCCCCTCTCTCTGCTCTTCTACTTCTCCCCCTTCCCTTCCATAACCCACTAAATAAATATCCAACCTCACTCTGCATGGCGTACTTATTCATGTCTCTGTCTGGGACCAGCCACCTTTGGAGACCTGCAACGAGGCCTCATGACATGCCCATATGTCTGCCTGTACTTCGATGACCTGCGGCGTGGTCTCTCATGGCCCATTGCAGTCGCCAGGGATCCGCAGAATTTTTAATTAATTCATTACAATAGCTACAATATGTAAGGACGAGTCTCATTGAGGCTAGGCTATGTACTGACCTCAGCTAATGCTCAGAGTACTCTAGAGAAAGAAAATGAGCCCCCAAGTCCCAGTGGATACATCTACCAAACACTTCCTCACCTAAGGCGTAGGGAACTTTGTGGAAGAGGTGGCAGGAAGATTATAGGAGCCAGAGGATAAGGGGTTTTCTGTAAGACTGTGTCTCTTAGTAATGTCAGAAGCCACACCTATAAAGTCTCACTGTGTAGCCAAGGCTGGCCTAGAACTAGCTCTGTAGACCAAGCTGGCCTTGAACTCACAGAGATCCACCTGTCTCTACTTCCTGAGTGCTGGAATTAGAAGCATGCACCACCATGCCTAGCTTATATTTTCTTCTAACAATTTGCTATGTCAAATTAGACAATGAAATTCTGGCTAGAAAAGGAGGCATTGACCTAAAGTCCTCTAGCTAGGAAGTGACCAGGTTAGGATTCAGATGTGCCTGGTCTAACCTCAGATTCCCCACTCATGGGTCATCAGACACCATTACTGGAGTCACTGTAGGAGAATACATTTAACATTTCCCAGGCCCACACTGACCTACAGAATGATACAGAGCATCTGTGACCTTCAGATAGTCTACATGTTACCTGGAAGCTTCTAGAATGTGTATGTGGAATTCCAACAACCTCATAATACCAAGTGTGGCTGACAGGTTCTGTCTCCTCTCCAGTGATCTGTGTCTCTTGTTGTTCATGCTTGCCATGGCACAGATTAGACACACTGGGTGGTGTGAACAACAGGAATCCATTTCTCACATTTCTGGAGCCTGGACTCCTGTGATGATGATGACCAAGCCCCTTTGGTTTCTGGTGGAATATTCTTCCTGGATTGAGGATGACTGCCATCTCAGGATGTCCTGGTGTGACTTTCCTTGGTATATGCAAATGAAGAAAAACTTGGTGGGCATCTTTTCTTTAAAATGATACTAATCCTATCGGATCAGGGTCTCACCCTTCCTTCCCCAGTTAACCTTTATTACTTCCTTGAAGCAGCATCTTCAGATACAGTCATTCTGGATTAGACCTTCAAAATGAATGTTGGGAATCATTCAGCTGACAATATCCTTGTTCTGTTGAAGTGGTATGTTACAGGATATATGATAACACTGTGAACCCTGAGTTTGTGTTTGTGCTAACTAAAATCAACCTTGGCCGTGCGGTGGTGGCGCACGCCTTTAATCCCAGCACTCGGGAGGCAGAGGCAGGCGGATCTCTGTGAGTTCGAGGCCAGCCTGGTCTACAAGAGCTAGTTCCAGGATAGGCTCTAAAAAAGCTGCAGAGAAACCCTGTCTCGAAAAACCAAAATAAAATAAAATAAAATAAAATCAACCTTGGTTCAGGAGGTGGAGCTAGCGACTGGTTAACAGAAAGAAATCACACACAGAGGTCAGAGGGTATCTGGAAGATGGATAGAGATACCCAGAAAGTAGTAGGGAGGGCTTTGAGTGTGGCTGTACTCTTTGGTTTGGCAGAGCAGAAGGAAGATCTCTTTCAGAGGTCATAGCTAAGAGGGTCAGCTAGTTTGTTCCTCAACCTGAGCTAGTGGGTTTCCAGCTTCTGATTCCTGAATATTATTGGGAAATAGGATGATATGAATTTATTTAAATCTATCCCAGCACTCAGGAGGCAGAGGCAGGCGGATCTCTGTGAGTTCGAGACCAACCTGGTCTACAAGGACAGGCTCTAAAAAAGCTGCAGAGAAACCCTGTCTCGAAAAAAACCAAAAAAAAAAAAATTTTTTTACTTAAATCTACATTTGGTGGCAGGGCAGGAGGCTGATCCAGCGGGACATAAAAGCAGGTCAGTGAGCCACCATTGCTGGGGAAACAATGGTACTTGCCACCACTAGTTTTAAGCAACAGTGACTGACAAAGGGGATGAGATGTTACCCTATGAGTACGCCAGAGTGTATGAAACATTATTATGAAGCGTGTTACCACATTCTAGTCTATCGTACACCTCACCTGCTTGCTTGCTCTAGACATTTTCTTCGATGGTTTATTGAAGAAAGTGGCCATGTTGGAAAAGAAGTGAGTGTCCTCAATGAACTTACGGTACCTTCCAACCCAAGGACATCAAGAAACCAGAGCTCTCTCCTACAGCCACAGGGAAACTGAAATCCGCCAACAGCATGACTGAACACAGAAGTGAAGTCTTCTTCCCCATTTGTCTTAGTCTGTTTCTTAACGCTATAACAAAATACCTGAGATTACGTAATCTGTAAGAAAAAAATAGAGTTATTTCCGTTCTGGAAGCTGTGGCGTCCAAGAGCAGGATGCCAGGACCTACTTGACATCTGGGGAAAGCATTGTCGCTGCATCATAACATGGCAGAGTGTATTACATGAACAGCCCACTGTTGCATCCCATAGAGTCACCAATACATCATAGGGCCCCACCTTTATGACCTCAGGTAACTTTAATTACACTATCAAGGCATGATCTCTAAGTAGCCTGTGATTGGTGGATTAAAGTTCCAGTGTATGAAGTTTTGAGAGATGCGTAGAAACTGTTAAATTAGTAGGAGTTGTAGCTCTGGGAGGAGACACCACAGCCATGGCAAGGGGTAAAAAGGAAAACATTTATGGAGATCTGACTTACAGCTTCAGAGACTCTGAGTCCATTTTCATCATGGCAGGAAGCATGGTGGCACACAGGCAGACATGGTGTAGAGAGGAGCTGAGAGTTCTACACCCAGATCTGCAGGCAACAGGAAGAGAGAGAACTGGCCTGGATTGGGCTTTTGAAATCTCGAAAGGCCACCCTCAGTGACACACTTCCTCCTACAGGGCCACACCTAACCCAACAATGCCACATGTACTCCAACAAGGTAATATTTCCTAAATTCTTTTCAAGTACTTCTCAAGTAGTGCCACTCCTTGATGACTAAGCCAATGGGGACCATTCTATTTATTTATCTATTTGTTTGTTTATTTTTAATCAATGTGTGTTAGCGTTTTGACATGGGTGTTGAGTTACCTGGAACTGGAGTTACAGAGACAATTGTGAACTCCCATGTGGGTGCTGGGAATTGAACCTAGCTCTTCTTCTACTACTGAGCCGTCTCTCCAGCCCCCATATGGGGGCCATTCTTATTCAAACCACCACATTCCATTCACTGGCCCTCATAGGCTTATAAACCATATTACAATACAAAATATATTTAGTTCAACTTCAAAAGTCCCCATAGTCTTTCACAGTCTCAAGACAACTTATAAATCCAAAGTTCAAAGTCCCTCCTGAGAGTCAAGGGCACTCTCTTAATTGTAACCCCATGCAAAATCAAAATAAACAGATCACATACCACAACATACAATGGCACAGGATATGTATTACCATTCCTAAGGGGAGGATTGGAGCATAGTGAGGAATATTAGACAGAAACAAGATTGAAAACCAGCTGGGCAAACTCCAAATTCTGAATCGCCATGTCTTCTGTTAAAGCGTTCCTCAGATCTCCAACTCCTGTCAGCTCTGTTGACTGAAACACACTTCTCTCTTTTGAGCTGGCTCCACACCTTGTCTACTGCTCTTCTTACTGGCATCTAAGGTGTTTGCAACATCTTGGGGTCCCCACTGAAATTCAGGCTTTACCTGGATTTCATAGCTTCACACAATGACCTCTAGAACCTCCATGTAGGACACTCCTGATATCCACCTGTCCTCAGCGGCTTTCCTTAACCATTGAGAAAGGTTCCAAAACTCCTTTCCTGTATCCTTAATTCTAAAGCCAGAACTATGTGGCTGAAGCTACCAAGTTCTGCTCTTGCTTAGGCTGGAATGTGGCTCCCTTGTTCAAATCCATTTGAATCAGCTTTGATGGTTTCCTTCACTACTTAAGCTTTTCTTTCATTCCTTTTTTGGTGTCTTGCTCTGAGATCACCACTCCCTTTATTCCATTTAGCACCAGGCTTTTCTTTTTATCTCCTTGAGCACAGGATTTAGCTTCTTTACACTCCTGGTGCTCCTTTTTTCCTCAAACCGTACATTTTGTATTTTTCCTTGGCTCAGCTTGTTCCTTTTCATTATAGATCTGCACAACAGTGTCCACTAATAACCACATGACATTGTCAATACTAGGCTTTTTTTGAAATCTCCTCTGCCGTTGCCATTAATCCAAAATTCTTCAATTAGCCTCAGGCAGATTTATTTAGACACTGGCAAAGGCAGCCACATTCTTTGCCAGAATATCACAAGAATGGTTTCTAGGCCGCTTACTATTCTTCCTGTTTGAAATTCTTGAGTTGGACCATGGGCCATCATAGTCAATGTTTCTCTCAGAACTGTCTTCCATACTCCCTAGTGTGGTCCATTAAACCCGACTTAGAGTGTTCTATAGTTTTCCTAATTCAAAGTCTACATTCCACCAACAAGCAGCATGGTCAGGCCTGTCACAGCAATACCCCACTCCCAGTACCAACTCCTGCCCTAGTTGATGTTCCATTGCTGTGAGGAGACACCATGACCACAGCAACTCTTATAAAAGAAAACATTTAATGTGGGCTTCCTTAGATTTCAGAAGATTACTCCATTAGCATCATGACAGGGGGCACGAAGGCAGGCATGGTACTGGAGCAGTAACTGAGAGTTCTACATCTAGATTCGCAGGAGCAGGAAGAGAGAGACACTGGTCCTGGCTTAGGCTTTTAAAACTTCAAAGCCTGCCCGCAGTGATGTGCTTACTTCAACAAAGTCACACTTGCTTCAGCAAGGCCTCACCTCCTAATCCTTCTCAAGTAGTGCCACTCACTCCTGATGATTAAGTGTTCAGATATATGAGCCTATAGGGGCCATTTGTGTTCAAACCGCCTCAGAAACCAAAACACTATTAGAACTCCAGATGTGAATACATTCTGGCCAACACCTTAATGCACCCTGTGAGATTCTGATCAGAAGATTCAGCTAAGACCATGAGATAATGTGCACTGGTTTAAGCTAATAAATTATGGTTTGTTCTATAGCCTCACAGCCTCCATTTACAGAAACGCATGGATGAGTTCTCATTTTTAAACTATCTAGAAATAACTTACATGCTTACCAAGCGTGACAAGGGGCATGTGTCAAACTGCCTGCTTTTAAAAAGGGATTCTTCATTTCTTGCTCATAAAAAGTAATAGATGTTCATTGTAGAAAATTTGGAAACACACCAAAAAGAAAATTAAAATTACTGGGAATAATTTTTTCTGCCCCCTCAGATAACCACAGATAACACATTGGCAAACAGCCTTCCCCAACTTGGTCCCATGCAGAGAGCAGGATCAGGTTACACACAGGGAACACTCTGTACAGACTGTTTTGAAACTTGCTCTTTCTATAATGTCAGCTCACATTTTCTAAAGGATTTAAAGTGTTGGGGGGCATGTGCACTCACTCCTGACATTTTGAAGCATTGCCAGACCTCACTTTTGATGACCTCAGGTTTTCCTGCTTCTGGCTTTGGCTAAGGAGCCTCATAAGGACTCTGAGCAGAGAAGGGAGGACATGCTCAAGGCTAGATAACCTGTTGGTACCCAGAGATCTCTCCCTCTCCAAATTCCTACTAACACTGAAGCTTACCTGCTGTTTTCTCAAAGCCCACACTGTGCCCAGAAGCTGTGAACCTTGGAGTTATTCTCGGAGTTTGGCTTTTATAAAGCCACAGCCTTACTTCAGTCAAGGAAGGTCAGAGGAAGCCAGTGCTCTTTGGTCTGAGAGCTGCCCAGCCCTCCATCCACGAGGCCCAGGCCTCCAGAGAAGTAGAAGTTTGCTGACTCACAGCATCACAGCAGCACACTCAGGGCTGAAGTGTGAATGGGTAGATGATAGGGAAGAGGGGGAAGAAAGGCGGCAGGAATTGTTTATTCGATACGTTTCCACTAAGCCTGTGAACAGTTGTGCTAGTTAAGGGAGCTATAGCAAAAGATAAGCAGGACATGCTGCCTCACACCTGTGGTCCCAGCACTCTAAGACTGAGGCAGGAGGGATGCCGTGAGTTCAAGGCTACTGTGTGCTATGGGGTGAGACAAGAGAGACATGTGCACGGAGAGAAGGTAGAGGAAAGAAGAGGAAGAACAAAAAAGAAGGAGGATGCTGGATGGTGGTGGCATTCTTCTTTAATACCAGGACTCAGGAAGCAGACGGTTCTCTGAGATTGAGGCTACAGAACAAGTTCCAGGACAGCCAGGGCTCCACAAAGAAACCTTGTCTCAAGAAGGGGTGGGCAATCTAAACAGTCAAACAATACTTCCATGCTGAATGAGATACAATATACAGATGTTATTTTTGTAATGAAAAATGTCTAGCAAAGACTTTTAAAAAATGTTTTGAGAGCTGGAGAGATGGTTCAGTAGGTAAAAGGACTTTTTATACCCGAGTTCAACCCCTGGTACCTATGGTAGAAGGAGAGAACCAACTCCCAATATGTAACATTAGTGCACCCTGGCAAGAACAGAGGACAGTAGAGGTCCATTCAGCTCATAAAACCAAATAGGGAACAGAAGAGAGACTAGAGTCCCATTATCCACTTCTAGGGCATATCCCGCAGTTGACCTAAGATCTCCCACTAGGCCCATCTCTTAAGGATTTCCACCACTCCCAATATTGCCTTGTTAGGTACTAAGGCTTTGGATGGCAGTCAAGATATAAACTGTAGCATATACTTAGGATTCTGTGAGTCAGACTTCGGTTAGAGCACAGTATGGATTACTCAACTCCGTGTTTAGACAAGAAACCCACTAGTGTGACTGGGGAAGCACCACTGGAGCCATACAGTGTCCCAGTATGAATCCGGGGACAGAATGGCCAAGACAGTTCCTTCATTTCTTTGTCTGGGACTTTGTCTCTGAATAGTTGGATATCATTGGTTACAGATGCAGGGTGAGCATGTCTGATTCTGTCTTTCCATGTGGCTGGCTTGGACTACCTAGTAACATGGTAGCCTTTAAAAAGTCAGACTTTGGAGCTAGAAAGATGGCTCAGTGTTTGGGTCTGTGTTGCTCTTGCAGAGGACCTGAGCTTGGTTTCCAGCACCCACACTGTACAGCTCACAGCCAACTCTAACTTCCGCTCTAAGAGATGCATTACCCTCTTCTACCCGCCACAGCAATTGCATTCAAGCACCAATAACCATGCTTGTGCACACACAATTACTTTGTTTTTAAGTTGAAAATAAAAAGTCAGACTTCTATACAGCACCTCCCCTCAAAGCAATCGTCCCCAGAAAGAGAAAGTGGAACCCATTAGACCTCCTGCCTTAGGGTTTGTACTGCTGTGATGAAACACCATGCTCACAGCTAGATGGAAAGGAAAGGGTTCATTCAGCTTGTGCTTCCACATCACAGATCATCACCAAAGAAAGTCAAGCAGGGCAGAACTCTGGGTACAGGAACTGATACAGAGGCCATGGAAGGATGCAGCTTACTAGCTTGCTCCCCATGGCTTTCTCAGTCTGCTTTATTATAGAACCCGGGACCACGAGCGCAGGGATGGCACCACCCCATAATGGGCTGATCCCTCCCACATCAATCACTAATTAAGTAAATGACCTACAAGCCTGGTGATGGTGGCACACACTTCTAATCCCAGCAGTCAGGAGGCAGAGGCAGGAGGATCTCTATAAGTTCCATGCCAGCCTGGTCTACCGAGTGAGTCCTAGGACAGCAATACAATGAAATCATGTCTCAGAACAAACAAAAAAAGAGGTTAGTCTTTAAAAAATAGCCAGTCTCTTTAAGAATCCAAAATCTCTTTTAAAAGTTCAAAGTCTCTCTCTTCTCCATGGGTTCCCATAAAAATCAAAATTAAGTTAAATACTTGCTTACTTCAAGAGAAGAGAATTAGTGCATAACCACAAACTGAACAAAGCAAAACCAAATGTTATGAATAACTTCATGTCCAATACCATTCCATATTCACACACAGTCTTCTGGGCTCCTCCAGAGGGTCATTTCCCTGGCTCTGCCCTCTGCAGCAAACACAGCCCATCTTCTAAGCTGGCTAGACTCCTCTTCACTGTGGCTGCTATTCTTGGTGGTCTCTACAGCACTGGCATCTACTAAATACTGGGGGCGTCTGTTGCAACTGGGCTGTGCTTTCACCAATAGCCACACCTGGACTCTCTTCACCGTGCCAAGCCTCTACTTCTCTTCCTGGCCCCTAAAATTCTGGGCCCTTCTCTGTGCTCTCAGGAAATACTTCCCAGATGTCACCTTCACAATACTGGTCTCTTCTTAGTCACTGCTAATTTCTCAGCTTCACAGTGTCTGTTCTGGAGCTTTATGAAATTGCCTTTAATGCCCTTTTATACCATAATTATATTGAAGTCTGACATGCCCCCATCCACCTGTCCCAAAGTCTTTGGGACACCCACTTGGCTAGTATCTCTAGACAGAAACTTGTATCCCTGGCCAGCATTGTAGATGGAATGGCAGGGCTGTGACCTGCCACCCAGCTAGCTTTACACCCGAAATAATTACACGGAAACTGTATTCATTTAAACACTGCTTGGCCCATTAGTTTCAGCCTCTTATTGGCTAACTCTCACATCTTGACTAACCCATATTTAGTAATCTGTGTAGCACCACGAGGTGGTCGCTTACCAGGAGAGATCTTAACCTGCATCCAACTCAGAGAGGAGAGGCATAGCGACTGCCTATGGCGACTGCCTGAAGCGTCTGCCTTCTTTCTCTCACAATTCTGTTCTGTCTACTCCGCCTACCTAATTTTCTGTCTTATTAAAGGGCCAAGGCAGTATCTTTATTAACCAATGAAAGTAACACATAGACACTCCTCCATCACAGCAGCAAGTATTCCAGCAGAGACTTTACTCAGGTAGTTCTAGTATCTTGTTCATCACAGCTGATTCCTCACCCTCAGCTACCAGAACCGCAGAATTAACTTAATTCACAATAAATGGTCCCAATTATGAAACTTCATAAGCCAGGCTTCCATTATCTATGTTGCTCTTCACAGTGGTATCCTTCAAGCTCCTACAGAGCAGTTCCCTGGAATCTCAACACTCAATGGCTTTTCTAGAGTTCCAGAGAGCTTCCACAATCCTCTCAAAACATATGCTCAGGTCTGTTACAGCAATACCCCACTCCTGGTACCAACTTGTCTCAACTACGGTTTCTGCTGCTGGGATGAAACACCATGACCAAAGCAACTTGGAGAGGAAAGGGTTTATTCAGCTTATGTTTCCACATCACAGTTCATCATCAAAGAAAGTTAGGTCCGAAACTCAAGCAGGGCAGGAACCTGGAGGCAGGAGCGGATACGGGGGCCATGGAGGGGTGCTGCTTCCTGGCTTGCTTCCTATGGCTTGCTCAACCTGCCTTCTTATAGAACCTAGGACCACCAGCCCAGAGATGGCACCATTCACAATGTGCTGGCCACTCCCCCATCAATCACTAATTAAGAAAATGGTCTACAGGCACGTCTGCAGCCCTTCTTAAGGAGGCA
Organism: Arvicola amphibius; assembly: GCF_903992535.2. Lineage (NCBI taxonomy): Eukaryota > Metazoa > Chordata > Mammalia > Rodentia > Cricetidae > Arvicola > Arvicola amphibius. The sequence continues at coordinate 67,765,084 of NC_052047.1, read as the reverse complement.
TTTTCTCAATTGAGCTTCCCTCTTTTCAGTTGACTTTAGTTTCTGTCAAGTTGACATAAAACTAACAGGTACATCTCTTAAAGGTAACCAAGAGGGAAGCCATGGTGCCTTTGTATGACCTAATTCCCAGAGTCACACAGTATTACTTTTTTGTTCTGTTCATTAGAAATAAGTCCTGAAGTCTGCCCAGTGTTCAAAAGAATGAAGAATTCAGCTCTAATTTGAAGAGTAGTGTTACAGAATTTGGGAAGTTTTTTGTTTTGTTTTGTTTTGTTTTTTCAAAAACGCAGTTAAAACATAATCTACTTCCTGTGGAACATTAGCTATTTCTCCAGTCCTTTGCTCCTTCAAAACCATATGATGCCTCATATACCCCTTGGTCTCCTTCCTGCCTTTCTGCCCAGTAGAGCAAATCCATGTATTCTCCTCATCCTTTTGACAACTCCCTAGTTTTGATCAGTCACATAAACTTTTGTGCAGACAAAATGGGTTTGAATTAAAATTCCATCTCCAGACAGACTTCCAAGCAACTATGGGAGCAAAAGAAGACACTCAAAAGGTAAGCAGGGACCTTACAACTTTCTCTCTGCATCTTCTCTAACAAAAGCAGGAGGGGTGTGTGTGTGTGTGTGTGTGTGTGTGTGTGTGTGTGTGTGTGTGTGCCAACAAATTGATAAAAGCAACCAGAAAAAAAATATGTGGGGAATACGAAGCATCAAAACCAAATCAGGGGAGGATAAGGATAGATGGCACAGTGATGTCTGCCTAGAACCTCAGGAATCTGGGAAGGGAGAAGCAAGAGGTTTGGGAGTTCAAGGCTAACCTGGACAAGATAGTAAGACCCTTTGTTACTACCAGACAGTGGTACAGTGGACACAAAATAAATTCTATCGAAACTACAACTGGAAATTAGAAGGATGTAGGACAAAAGCTGCAAGGAAGTTAGCAGGATTACACAAATTCAGTTTACGTCTAACAGTTCTTTAAATGGACATAAAGATGGAACTTTTGCTACCAGAAAAGAGCAAAACTGGAAACTCTGGGGGAGAAAACTTTGATAGAAAGTCAGGGTCAAGCTGATGTGCACAGGATTTGTGTGGGATAGCTGGGGATACGAAGCAAAGAAAGCCATGTAACAATCTAGAACAAAGCCGGCCACACTGTCTTCTTAGCAAGGGAGAGCTGTGTCCTGACAAAGATTAAAGTTGGTGAATAAAGAAAGGCTGATGGAGGGAGCAAGGAACTACACTGGCCAAGGCACGGCCTGATGTGGTGCCTGGGGTCCCCCAAAGCAGAGTCTCTGGGTCTGTCTCACGAGATCAAGGAGCCTGAGTCCAGCAAGTCCACAGGTCATCCACAGAAGTAATAGAGTGTGTGTGTTCAAACTCCCAAGAGTTTTATTGTTCTTTGAACAAATATGAAATAGTGCCCTGTTCCTATTGGATCAAACAAATTTATAAAGGAAAATCATTATTATTTTAAATTTGTGATTAATTTCACTAATATATATATATCAGGTTTGTTTTCGTAGGAGCTTTTTCTCTCCTATAAGCAATCTGCCGGTTTTGTGGGACGTTCATATTGGCAATCAGCCTTTTTCTATCACTTTGTTCCAGAGAAGTGGAACCAGGTGTTGGGCTTTTGGGCTTGGTTTGGTTTATTTCGTTTTTTGTTTTTGTGATAGGGAGATTGAAACCAGAGCTTCACATGCTGGGCAAGCACTCTGACTCTGAACCCATCGCCAGCCCTCAAACTCTTTTTAGTAATAAAATGTGTGTGTATGTGTGTGTGTGTGTGTGTGTGTGTGTGTGTGTGTGTGCATGAGTCAGAATGTGTGTACGTGAGTGTGTATGTGTGACCATAAGTGTGTGTGCATAAGTGTGTATGTGTATGAGAGTGTGAGTGGTTGGATGTGTGTGCATAAGTGTGTGTATATGTGTATGAGAGTGTGTTTGAATGAGTGTGTGTGTATGAGTGTGTGTATGAGTATGTGAGTGTTTTGATGAGTGTGTAATTGTGTATAAGTGTGTATAAGTGTGCACATGTGCAGTGTATAAGTGTGTGCATGAGTGTGTGTACATGTGTGAGTGTGTGAGTGTTTGAATGAGTGTGTGTATGAGTCTGTGTGTTTGAATGAGTGTGTGAGTATGTATGAGTGTGAGTGTATACCTGTGTATGAGTGTGTGAGTGTATAAGTGTGTATGAGTATGAGTATTTGACTGAGTGTGTGAGTGTGTATGAGTGTGTGTATGAGTAGTGTGTGTTTGAATGAGTGTGTAAGCATGTAAAAGTGTGTGTGAATGTATAAGTGTGTGCATGAGTGTGTGTACATGTATAAGTGTGTGAGTGCTTGAATGAGTGTGTGTCTGAGTGTGTGAGTGTATAAGTGTGTATATGAGTACATGTTGTCTGCTGGGTTGTCTTCTGACTTTCATTTGTCAGGTGATAAAATCTTATGACATGAAAATTTAAATTAATACCTATTACAAAAACATTTAATATTTTTACTAGTTCACAATTTCTTTTTAAATTTTGAAAATTGGGGCTGTTCTATTTGATCCAGAGAGTGATTTTTTTTTGTGTTTGTTTTTCAAGACAAGGTTTCTCTCTGTAGCCCTAGCTGTCCTGGAACTCACTCTGTAGACAAGGCTGGCTTTGAACTCACAGAGATCCACCTGCCTTTGCCTCCCGAGTGCTGGGATTAAAGGTGTGCACCACCACCACCCAGCCAGAGAGTGATTTATAATAGCCACACTTTGGGTTTAAATGAGTGAGTTTATTAAGTATATAACACACTTAACTAAAAGAATAAGCAGCAAGTGATAACGGGTAGGTAAACAGATGGGATGGATGACAGAGCAAATCATCATCAAACTGAGTCTCAACAGCATCCCATGGAAGTAGACGCAGAAAGCCCTGTTAAAGCTTTCCTTAACAGGAGGGTCCAGGCAGAGCACCGTGCTCTAGGGTCGGACTTCCAAATGAAAGAAACAACTCCAGAAAGATTATGTCATCAAATTCGGAATTTACAAGCAGAAACTAACTGGGGAAGCTGAGGCCCTGAGTGAGTAGCCCTGTTTGAGCTCTCTCTCCGTGGCCAAACCAGGTATAGCCTGACTTCCCGACAAGTCAGAATGCCTTTTCCTCCAGAGCTGTAACACTCCCAATCTGTCAGCATGCAGACAGATATGGTGCTGGAGAGTCCTACATCTTGCAGGCAACTGAGAATGAAGTTAAGTTAGACACTGGGCAGTAAGTATCCTGAGCATAGGAAACCTCAAAGCCCATCCCCACAGTGACACACTTCCTCCAACAAGGCCATGCCCCTACTCCAACAGAGCCACACCTCCTAATAGAGCCACTCCCTTTTAATTTATGGGAGCCAATTATATTCAAACTACCACATGCTACTTCAGCATCAAACTCTGGGATTACAGGCATCTGTCACTTTGTCTGATTTCCTTCCTTCCTTTCACACCCTAGTACCGGGAATTGAACCCAGAATCTCATGAATAGTAAGCAAGTGCCCTACCACTAAGGTATAATTCTTGAAAAGAATATGCTAGACTTAAGGGAAGGAACTTGAAAAATATTAAGGAAAGAAATTTTCAGGAAAATATGTTCTCATTTTGTTAAGAAAAAACTCAGTCTAAATTTCTCAAATTCATTTTGAAGGGCTGGGAATTGTTTTAAGTCATAGATGAGGAGATATAGACACATTTGTAATTGCATGTGTATATGCATATTACAATTTAACCCCTGGATGCAAACTAATACTCCACTGGGGGAAAAAAATCTTGTTTTGTGACATAGGAAAATTGATTGGACTTGCTAAGGAGGATGCACATATTCAAGAGAGTTGTATAGCTATCATGTATATGATATAGAATGTCACACAATGCAATGTACCTTAAAAGCCATTTTGACAGGTTCAGTTAGATCCCAGCAGTACAGAGGCTCAGTTCTGTACCCTGCTTGTCGCCCTTTCAATTCACACCACAAACAAGTCTTCTGGTGTGGCTGTCTCCGATGATGTCGCCAAGGTGTTCAATGATGCACAAGGAACCAATGACCAAGGAAGTATGGAAATACAAAAGAAGTGCCCTTCTGCTTCAGTGCAGACAGAAAGAACATCCCCTTGGGTGGATGACCCGGAGATCCTTAGACGACTCCTCAACCACTTTTGTCAAAATACCGCCAGGCCAGGGCTACCACTATTCTCTCTATGGTGCAGTCTACAAGATCAAAGAGAGCAAGAAGGAGGTCAGCTGTCTATCACATAGGCCCTGAGAGTGTGCAGGTTAAGAGCAGAATAATATACGCAGCTCCAAGAATGATGTCTTAATTAGGGTTTTATTGCTGTGAAGAGACACCATAACCCCAACAACAGTTATAAAGGGAAACATTTAATTTGGGCTGACTTACAGTTCAGAAGTTTAGTCCATTGTCATCATGGCAGGAAACCTGGTGGCATGCCAGGCAGATGTGGAGCTGGAGAGTAGCCGAGAGTTTTACATCTGGATCAGCAGGCAGTCGGAAGGCAGAGAGCCACTGTTCTTGGCTTGAGCATGTGAAACCCCAAAGCCCACCCTCAGTGACACACTTCCAACAAGGAACACTTTTCTAACAAGGCCACACCTTCTAATGCCACTCCCTACGCATTCGAATAAGTCTATGTAGTGGGGAGGAGTCATTTTTATTCAAACCACCACATTCTACTCCCTGATCTTCTAGGCTTGTAGCCATATCATAATGCAGAAATACATTCAATTTAATTACAAAAGTCCCCATAGTTCATCATTCTCAACCGTTTAAAAGTCCAAAATTGAGAATCTCTTCGGAGACTCATGCCAATCTCTTAACTATAATCTCCCATAAAATCAAAAAACATATCACATCCAACAAATAATGGCATAGGATACATATCACTATTCCAAAATGGAGAAAAGGGAGCATAGTTGGGACATACTAGACCAAAGAAAGACGAAAACCAGCTGGGCAAAATCCAAATTCTGCATCTCCATGTCTGAGGTCAAAGCACTCTTCAGATCTCCAACTCCTTCTAGCTTTGATGACTGTAACAAGCTTCCCTCTCTAGGACTGGTTCCATTCCCAGTCTGCAGCTTTCCTCTCTCCCACAGCTGTGGCATCTATAACATCTTGGGGTCTCTACCAGGTTTCGACTTCACAGCTTCACACAATGGCTTCTCTGGGTCTCCAGACAAGGAGGTTCCATAACCCCTTTCTTGTACCCTTAACTCTAAAACCAGAGTTATGTGGCAGAAGCTGCCAAATCCTGCTTCTTGCTGGGGCTGGAACTTGGTCCCCTCATTCAATTACATTTTCACCAACTTTCTATTTTTGATGGTTTCCTTCACTGCCTAAGTCTGGCTGTCCTAGAACTTGCTCTGTAGACCAGGCTGGCATTGACCTCAGAGAGCCACCTGCCTCTGTTTTGTGAGTGCTGGGATTAAGGCTTGCTTATGCCACCACACCAGGGCATACACTGTTCTTTAACACTTTTTCACTTTTCTTTAATTCCTTTTCACAAGTTGGAAGCTTAACTGGTGAGGTCTTTCTCTGAGATCCTCACTCCCTTTACCCATTTAGAATCAGGTTTTCTTTAATCTGTTTACACTTCTTCTCTTCAAACTGTATATTTTGCATTTTTCCTTGCTCAGCTTGCTCCATTTTATTATAAATCTAATAACCAAGCAACACAGTCAATACTAGGCTGTCTGGAAATCTCCTCTGCCAAAGTTGTTAATCAATAAACTCTTCAATTTAGCCCCAGGCAGATTGCAGTCACATTCTTCACCAAAATATCATAAGAATGGTCTTTAGGCTGTATATTAATATTCCTCTCCTCTGAAACCTCTTGAGCCAGGCCCCCACAGTTCACATCAACCTTAGAACATCAACCTTAGCACCACTGCCTTCCATGCTTCTACTACTATGGCTTATCAAGCCCCTCTTAAAGCATTCAACTGCTTTCCTTATCCAAAGCACCTAAGTCCAAATTTCTCCAAATGAAAGCATGGTCAGGCTTATCACAGCAATATCTCAGTTCCTGGTACCAACTTCCATCGTTTTATTGCTGTGAAGAGACACCACGGCCACAACAACTCTTATAAAGGAAAACATTTAATTGGGGCTGGCTTACAGTTCAGAGGTTTAGTCCATTATCATCATGGCAGGAAGCATGGCACCATGCAGGCAGTCATGAAGATGGAGAGTGGCTGAGAATTCTACATCTGGAAAAGCAGGTAGCAGGAAGACAGCCACTGGGCCCGGCAAGGGCATATGAAATGCCAAAAGCCCACCCCCAGTGAGACATTTCCTCCAACAAGGCCACACCCTCTCCAATAAGGCCACTCCTCCTAATGCCACTCCCTAAGCATTAAAATATGAGTATGGGGGGCATTCTTATTCAAACCAGCACAAGTGCCCTCAAGAAGCAGCAGACAGGATGAAGTATGAATGACTTCCATACACTGACAGAAAAATTAGGTGGCAACAGAGTCAGATCCACAGATGGCAAGCTTTTGTGAGCCATTGCTAGCTCCCTGTCTGGAACATCTGAAAGCCCCAGACCTATGCTTAGATGTTGTAGGCTGCTTCTTTCTTACCAGACCAGAGGGCTGAAGGGATCTCAGCAGGAGGAAGGCCATCCCCTCACCCCAGTTGCCAACTATCTCTCAGCTCTGTGGACTGTCCCCTTCTCTCCGTCCTTTTCCAGTTACGTCTTCCCAAGCTGCTTTTGATCTTTCTGATTCCTCTTGGACTGAAGCAGACCAAGCTGCCCCAGCAGACCCCTGTTGTGTAGATGGCTCTTCTGACATAAAAACCTAACATCTAAGGAGGATGCTCATTAAGACACAGGCTATTTACAGGGAGGTCAAACAGCAGGGTGTATAAGGGGACATGAAACATTCCATCTTACAGGAAATCTCTTTAAGATCCAGAAACACACAACTTAAAACAGCTTCAGGAAGTCCCTAAAGCTGACCAGGTTCACTAGGTCCCTCCCTCAACAAGCTGAGTTGTCTGGCAATAGAATAGACCAGCTGAGCAGTCTGGAAGAGGCTCAGCTCAACTGAACTACCTACAAGGACTCTCTCCAGTGTGTGAGCTGCATGCAGGTTATACATTGTGCTCTGGGCTTCCAGTCTTTTTGAGCTGTCACCTATCTATGAGTGGGCTTTAGTGATAAACTGCCTTTGAGTCATTTCTGCTCACGTAAGTAACCATTCATTCATAGTCCTGTAAGTAATCTCAATAAAACTCATTGATTCACCAAGTTGGACTCCAGTGGTACCCATTACTTGGGTCTGTCAACAGTTCTCTATCTGGATTGATGTTTGCTGATGGCTCCCCAGGATTAGCATAACACATAATAATTGGTTCCCAAACAGAGACCAACAGAACCAAAGATGAGCTGCAGATATGTGATTCCATAGTCCTGGTTATGGGTACAGTACCTAAGGCAGGCAACTAAGGATGAAGCATGCGCAGGAAGAATCATTGTTGTACAAGGAGGGTGGCCCTTTGTTTGTCCCAGCCGCCTGGCTAGCTTACACCCAAAATAACTACACAGAAATTGTATTAATTAAAACATTGCTTGGCCCATTAGCTCTAGTTTCTTATTGGCTAATTCTTACATCTTGATTTAACCCATTTCTATTAATCTGTGTATCACCACGTGACTGTGGCTTACTAGCCAGATTTTAACCAGCGTCTGTCTCAAGCAGGAGATCCATGGTGTCTCTCACTCTGCCCTTCTTCCCATCATTCATTTCTGTCTTCTACATGCCTACCTAAGTTCTGCCCTATCAGGCCCAAAGCAGTTTCTTTATTCATTAGCCAATGAAAGCAACACATGAACAGAAGAACCTCCTACACCAAATCATGAAATGGCTACCTTTCCACATAGCTATGGGATAGTGTGCCTTCCTGCTGTGTCAATATTTGCATTCTCCACCCCTCCCCTTCAGGGAGTGCTGAAACAGGCCTTGAAGGCTGAATGCTGTACCCAGGGGGAAGTGGGAAGAGCCAGCCTGGTCTACAAGAGCTAGTTCCAGGACAGGCTCCAAAGCTACAGAGAAACCCTGTCTCCAAAAACAAACCAAAAACAAAACCAAATTAAAGGGATTCAGTGTGCCTGGGGGATGTGCAGCTGTCTCTCACCTGGGGGCAGAGACTGTTTACCTAGCCAAGGAGAGCAGTGACTCTTGCCCTCATTTGGCCCTAGGCTAGACCAGTCAGCTAAAGATCACCCCACTGAATTCATTAAGGCTCAGAGAAATAATACAGAGCCCCTATAAAAATGCTCCAGAATGAGACAGCCAGATAATTAATACAAATGAACAAAACCTTTACTGCTGTGTTGACATTGCTAACAGTTTACTTTAATATCTTCTTAGTAATGAACTTCTGCAGTCACTTGACCTTTACTTGGGTTGGGACAGATAACAACAGGCTTCAGAGTGCTCCATTAAGTTTATCTCTGTAGCCCACCATTTGTTATGGCTGGCTTTGGACTTTACATTGTTGTCCTGCCCTATGTAAGATGATTGATGATTATTGTTATATCTAACCCTTAAATGTTTTACAGACTTAGAGATACATTTAAGAAACACACAAATACAATTTAAGAAGTAAAAAAAAAAATTCCCCCAAATTTTTAAAGATTAAAGCAGGGTATCTTGTAAAAGTAAACACAGTTGTTCCCAAAGGCCATACAATTGTTTAAAAACAAATCCCAGGGCTAGGGGTGCAGAACCAATGCTCAGGCCCTGTACTGTTTGTTTTGGGTCAACTTGACCCAAGCTATAGCATCAGAGAGGAAGAAGCCTCTGCTGAGGACATGCCTCCATGAGATCCAACTCTAAGACATTTTCTCATTGGGGGAGGGCCCAGCCCAAGGTAGGTGGTGCCATCCCTGGGCTGTTGGTCCTGGGTTCTATAAGAAAGCAGACTGAGCAAGCCAATAAGCAGCCCCCCTCCACGGCCTCTGCATCAGCTCCTGCCTCCAGGTTCCTGTTCTGCTTGAGTTCCCGACTTTCTTCAGTGATGAACAGCAACGTGGAAGTGTAAGACAAATAAACCCTTTCCTCCCCAACTTGCTTTTTGGTCATGATGCTTCATTGCAGCTGTAGGAACCCTAAGACAAGCCCCACTGGATATGTCTCTTGCCTTGGTGATAGGATAGACAAACAAGGCTAGGAGTGAGTTGGAAGTGTCCCCTCCCTGTGGTCTGGCTCTGTAGCACTAGAAGGTGCTACTAAGGCTGCTGAGGAAAACTGTGGCCCCAAGTCCTGCTTAACTGTGGATCTGGGATGCTTCATGATGGAGGTACCTATGAGCTAATGCCGTAAGGGCACAAGTGGTCATGGATAAAGTCAGCTTCCTGATGAGACTTAAGTCTCTCTCGCTCCACAGCAGTCACAGTGGAAACTGAGAACTTACACAAAACCTGTGCTATTGTTTTAGTAAATGACTATGATGTGCAGGGCAAAGCAGCTCTGTGCATGCTGCAGGTGAAAGATGTCCACACTTGAACTGCACAGGAATCTCCTTGGAGATGCTTTAAAAGAAAGGTCTGGAGCCCGGCGATATACCGCATAATCCCAGCACCTGGGAGGTACAGGAAGGAGGATCAAGGGTGCAAGATCAGGCTCAGCTACACAGTGAGTTGAAGGCCAGCCTGAACTATGGGAGACCTTACTTCTAATTCATTGGTTGGTTAATCAGATCCTGATGTGACAGATCTGACATGGAGTTGGAGAGTCTGCATTCCTACCAGCTTCCAGGCGGTGGGCTACATTTTGGGTAGCAAGAGTGTAGACTAAAGAAAGCCAATCCCAGATGGCTTTGCAACTCCAGACGTTGAATTTTAATTTCCTAGGGAGCTCGTGAGAGGAGGGGCGTGTTCTAGCAGAGAAACAGCTTATGCAAAGATCCAGACACATGAGATCGCCTGGTATGTCTGAAGCATCAACTTCAAAGAGCAGGGCTGACTAGAGAGAATTCTAAGCAGCATCTGTGGTAAAAAGGTGGAGAACGGAGGCGAATCCAGACCATGTGATTGACTGACTTGATGCAGAAGGATGGGTGTGACTAGCAGGCTCAGTGGTTAAAAGCATGCTGTGTTCTTGGCGGACAACCAGGCTGGATTGCCAGCTTCCACATCAGGTGACTCACAGATGCATGTAACTCTAGCTCCAGGGCATCTGATGCCCTCTCCTGTTGTCGGTAGGCACTACACTCAAGTGCACACACTCAAACTCAGATATATCTGCACATAAATAAAAAGTAAAGAATCTAGGTTTGAGGGAGGAGAAAATGAGCTCAAAATGGGAAGAAAAGGAATACTAATGATCAGGTGGAATGGGGGTTTGACTAAGAATGGCCCCCATAGGCTCATATATTTGAAGGCTTAATCATCAAGGAGTAGTGCTCTCTGAAAAGAATTAGGAGGTGTGGCCTTGTTGGAGGAAGTGTCTCAGTGTGGGTGGGCTTGGAGGCTTCCAAAGCCCCTGCCAAGCCCAATCTCTCTCTCTCTCTCTCTCTCTCTCTCTCTCTCTCTCTCTCTCTCTCTCTCTCTCTCTCTCTCTCTCTCTCTCTCTCTGCTTGCTAAACAGGATGTAACTCTCAGCTACTTCTCCAGCACCATGTCTACCTATGGGCTGCCATGTTCCCCATCATGATGATAATAGACTAAATCTCTGACTGTAAACCAGCCCTGATTAAACGTCTTTTTATAAGCATTGCCCTGGACATGGTGACTCTGCACAGCAATAGGACAGTGACTGAGACAATGAGGCACTAGCTGAGATGCCAACAGGGTGTTCCAAGGAAGGCATGAGCAAGGAAAGTTGTCGGTGTGTGGGGCGTCAAAGTCATGGGAAGGAAGCTGAGGAAGGCGTCTGTTCTTGTTTGATTTCTGTTGCTGTGATGGACACCATGATGGAAATCGATTTCAGGGGGAGGAGTCATTTCATCTTACAGCTTTTAGTCCACCATGAAGGGCAGTCAGAGCAGGAGCCTGAGGTGGTCACTGAAGCAGAGGTCACTTGACTTCCCTGGCTCACCTCTTCTTATGCAGCCCAGGAGCTCTTGGCCAGGGGTGGCACCACCTACAGTAGTGTGGACCCGTGGGCACTCCCTCCCTCCCACATCAGTCATTGATCCCAGACTCACCCACAGGCCCTCTTACAGAAAGGAGCCCTCTCCCCAGATGGCACTAGTTTGTATCAAATCATCAAATCCCTGAGCCAGTGCATAGCCTCTCTGTGAACCTCAAAAAAAGAACATTGTAGGGCTGGAGAGATGGCTCAGAAGTTAAGAGCACTGGGTGTTCTTACAGAGGTCCTGAGTTCAATTCCTAGCACTCACATGGTGGCTCACAACCATCTGTAATGAGATTGGTGCTCTCTTCTGGCCTGCGGGCATATGTGCAGGCAGAACACTGTACACATAATAAATAAATAAACCTTTTTAATAAAAAAAAAAAAAGAAAGACCATCTTAAAACTGAAAGCACAGCATGGTAGTACACCTGCAATCCCAGCACTTTGGAGACTGAAGCTGGGGGAGCTCAGAGAGGAAGAGTCTCGCAATGTAGTCTGATCCTCAAAGGCAAATGATGTAGGCCCATATTTCTCTATGGTGTGGCAGCTAGGCTCTAAAGCCATAGGCCCCACCTGAGATGGTCACGTAGCCTTCCAGACAGGCTGTAGCTGCCCTAACAGAGGGTCAGGATGTTGTTTTGCTCCTTTCTTTGTAGTTTGGAGGATGCCTAATAGAGATGCTGAGTCAAGCCTACATTACAGCTAGCATACAGAGCAGATAGGTAGATGTGGATGTGATTAAAAGCCATTCACCTGGTTACCTAGGAAACAGAAGCTAATGTATTTCCCCTCAGTTAAGTTTTGATATGAAGACTGTTTGGAGAATAAACGAGAGGAATTCTTCAGGATGTGAACTCAGGACTTCATGAGGGACCACTGAGAATCTCCCTCCGGATAAAGCCATGTGAGTTGTGTCTTTATTCTCTTGCCTCCACACGGGTCCAGAGAGAGATAGTTTATGTTGGGGTCTGGTTCAGAGATTTAATTTAGGGTCCGGGCTGCCACTGGACCCCGACAAAGAAAAAAGCCTAGAAGCCTGTGAGAGATGCTTCTTACACACTAGATGAACACACAGACTGTCAGTGCATAAGACCAATCCTCAGACCTGGCCACACACCTCACACCAAAGCCTGTAGGCCAATGTTCATAGCTGCATCATCTATCACTGCCGAAACACAGAAGCAACCTAGTTGAGTCTGAATAAGAGAACAAAGAGAGCAGAACCAAACAGTAGAATATTATTTAGCAGCAGAAAAAAAAATCTATGTAACCGTAATAAGAAAAGGAAGAAGCTAAAAGTCTCATTAATAAGTAAAAGAAGGCAATGTGAAAAAAATAACAGAAAACTATAGAGACGATAGAATGGCTAATAGATGCCAGGGGTCCAAGGGAGGGTTGAAGCACGGGAGATGTGCAGAATGTGCAGAGCAGAGGAAGTTCTCTGTACCACACTGCAGTGGTGAGTACCATTCGTTATTGCCCTTGTCAAAATCCACAAAGAGTCAGCCTGTATCATACACAAAGATTTCAAGAATCATCTAGAAGTTGGGGGATCCTATGAAGGGACTCAACAGCAACAAAAAAATTAGATAACTGTGGGCAACCACTTCACCGCAGGGGACTGGGGTGAGGGCAGGATGCTGACCTCAGGAAAAATTGGATGAGTAAACTGTGGGGAGGCTAGCTGGGTAGACTGTGGGGAGGCTAGCTGGGTAGACTGTGGGGAGGCTAGCTGGGTAGACAGACTGTGGGGAGGCTAGCTGGGTAGACAGACTGTGGGGAGGCTAGCTGGGTAGACAGACTGTGGAGAGGCTAGCTGGCATACACAGCGCAGTGAAAGTGAAGGGCTTGTTCGCTGTGTGAGTACAGACACAGCTAGGTATGCACAATGGAGTGGAATAATTAAATAAGTGTGTGCCATGGGTGGGTGCGAGCTTTGCTACTGTTGGAGAAGCTCACAGTTGCCAAGGTAACAAGGCTAAGATGAATCATGGAATAGACTAGAGTTGATGAATCAGTGTGGACCACTATGAACACATTTCTAACTAACACAGGTATGAATGGTTACACAGAGAAATATTTGAAGATACTTGTATGAGTAGGGGTTAGGGAAACATTTTATTTTTATTTGTAAACTGAGAGGGGTTAAAAAAAACCTCACCCCAGCAGCCATGGCAATTCCTAGTGGTTTCTGATGTTATTCTGCAAAGAAGAGAATCATTTACTTCCTGGAGAAATGACTGATTTGAAGACTGGAGCAGGCAATGGATAATAGGAACCTGAAGCGTCTTAGAAAATAAGAAAATGCTTTTGACAAACAGAGAGGGGTGAGTGAGCTGGCCGTGCATGGTGGCTCACACCTTTAATCCCAGCACTCAGGAGGCAGAGGCAGGTGGATTTCTGTCCATTTGAAGCCAGCCTGGTCTACAGAGTGAATTCCGGGACAGCCAGGGATATGTGGAGAGACCTGCCTTGAGAAGAAGAGGAGAGGGGAGGAGAAGAGAGAAGAGGAGAGGAAAAAACGGGACTTAGAGAGATGGCTCAGCAGTTAAGGGCATTCACTGTTCTTGCAGAAGACCCAGGTTTAATTCCCAGTATCCGCAGGGCAGGGTGTAACTACCTCTAAATTTCAGTTCCAGGGGATCTAATGTTCTCTTCTGACCTCTGAGGGCACCATACAAACACGGTACACAGATATACATGTAAGCAAAACACCTATAAATAAAATAAGAGAAATAACATTTCTAAAACTTTTTAAAAATTCATGAGCTAGTCATGGTGGCTGTGGTGGTATGAAAGGAAATGACACCCATAGGCTCGCAGGGAGTGAGTGGCACTATTAGGTGTGGCCTTGCTGCAGTAGGTGTGGCATTGTTGGAAGAAATATGTCACTGGGGCGGGTGGCTGTGAGGTCTCAGATGCTTAAGCAAGACACAGCGTACTCACTGTCTCTTCCTGTTGATCTGGATGTAGAACTCTCAGCTACTTCGCCCACACCAGCTCTCCCTGCGTTCCACCATGCTTCCTGCCACGGTGACAAAGGGCTAAAGCTCTAAACAGTAAGCAAAGCTCCAATGAAATGGTTTCCTTCACAGCAATGGGTTCTCTTCAAACCCTAGACGGTGACACACACCCGTAATCTAGCACTTGGGAGGCCAAAGGCCTCATAGGTTACATAACAACTTTGAGACTAGTCTGAGCTTCATAGCAAGACTCTATCTGAAAATAAAGAATAAAATAAAAGAATTTTAAAATTTATGAAAGTATGTCACAAGATCCAGCAGAAGAGGTTCCTAGTATTTAAAAACAGAAACAATTTGAACAAAAGGTAATCTAGAAGTGCCGGAGGTTATCTAGCTCGGTAATGGAGCATTTACCCAGCATGTAAGACGCTCCGTCTAGTTTTCAGAACCTAGAAATGAAGGGGTGCGGGACTCAAGCCACAACCTAACGTAAAATACGTTGTTGAGTGATCTCTGTAAATGACTAGAGGACACGAGCTCTGTAGAAGGAATCCACTCTCTGCCTAAGTCTGCCTGGGAGCCAAGTACTTATGCTCCCACTTCACAAATGTAAAGACAGCCAAAGCCCTCTGAGCAGATGTGGTATGCTTTAAAATGTGCTTATATGCTGAAGAAAGAAAAGAAAATGGGTATAGAAAGTCTTAAAAAAATAAATAAAAACAATAAAGTGAAGTTTTGAAAGGGAGAGTAAGGAATATAAAAGGAAAAGCCTGGATCCTGTATGGCAGTTTGTTGACTTTGAATTTTTACATGGGAAATACACAGGGCATCTGGATTCTGTATGGTACCTTGTTGACTTTGAATTTTTTTATGCTAACAAACAAAAAACAACAGCTCTGAGGGATCCTGGATTGTGAAAAAAATTGCTGAATTAAACCAGCCCAGACATTTTAGAGATGTCTTAATTTCAGAATGGAAGTCAAGAAATATGTTGTATTTGAAGAGAGGTTATGCCTTTGTTTCCAGGGAACAAAAAGCTATGGTTCTCTTCAAAATTCATGAAGATTAGATTTTATTGGGGGAGAGCTCCTAAAAACATTGTCTACAGACATGAGAAAAGAAACCAGGAAAGACTACGGGACAGATGATGTATACGCTGATGATATCCCTTGACATGGAAACAGCTCTGAGACTGGATAAGACATGATAAATCTTCCTTGTTATAGAGTCTTCATGAATTGTTATTACATATCAACCTTTCATATAACATGAATGGAGATTTATAGTTTGGTTTTACGGTCAAAAAGAATGTACAAAGTTGATAGATGACTTTTACCTGCTCAAACATAAAACAAAATTTATCTTTAGCTGAGTTTTACACACCACAAATTCTATACCTGTGTTAATGTGGATATAAAAGTCTGTGTGTTTACAGAAAAAGAGAACCAGACACTAATGAAGACAAGTAGCCCAGGTGATCCAGCCTCTTAGAATGCCTCTGTTGCAGTTTCCTCAAAATTCTGCATCCAGAACAACTTTAAAGCTGCTAGCTGAGATGGTCCAGCCTCACAGACTGTCCAGCCAGGACTTCAGATAAGCTCTACACTTTCCAATCATACAGAGACTAAACAAAAAATAATAAAGGTAGCTCTCCCAAGACTTGACCATTATCTCAATTTTCTCAGAGTCCCCTAAAGATGCTATGACCTCAGATGATAACAAGAAGCAGTCTAGAAAACACAATTCAACATTCCCAAGAGATGGGCTGAGTGGTTTTGGGTTGTTTGATGGATTAGGGACGTCCTCATCATTTGAGGGGGGGGTGTTGTTTACAAGTTGTTGTTGGTCATAGTCAGGGAGGAAACTGAACAAAGAAGATTAGATTTAAAAATCTTGTTCTGCAAAGAAAAAGGGGAATATAGAAATTATAGGATAAAAGGATAGATTATTTAGTCTACCATACACTAAAAAGCAACTACTAATATCAAATATTTTACATTGTTATGGATTTTTATATATTGATACAAATTTAAAGTCTTTTGTTAGGACATACTGTATACATGTTTCTACTCTTATTTAGGGTATTGTACACAAGCAATTCTTTTAAAACTGTAATATAAAGTTCTAGTCCTTTAAAACTATTATTAT
The DNA here is from genome assembly GCF_903992535.2 of Arvicola amphibius. Taxonomy (NCBI): domain Eukaryota; kingdom Metazoa; phylum Chordata; class Mammalia; order Rodentia; family Cricetidae; genus Arvicola; species Arvicola amphibius. Next base: position 67,748,842 of record NC_052047.1, on the reverse strand, counting down.
AAAATATTTAGGATAATTAAGAAATGCAGGTTAGTAGTTAGTCATCTATAACAATCAAACTTGCAGTCATATTAGGCATATTTTCAAGGTCGTACAGAAATAGATTTTAGATAAATAGATGATCTTTAAACACTTCAAAGACCTACAGAATATGGCATTTAAAATGTATCAATAACATAAGTCTTTTCATAACAGTAAGACATGTCTGCTCCTGACAGCACCAATTTACTTCAAAAAACAGATGATAGGTCTCAAAGTACCTCCATATGAAGTTTTCTTTCAATGTGGCAAAGCTAGTCACTGGGCAAAAAATTGCACTAGCTTTGAATGCTGATAGTATGCTGTCCAAACTGGAAAAATAGGATATATAAAAAATAATAACTACTGAACTTTGTCAAGGAAAGTTAGGATAGTTCTTCAAAATTTCTGCTTTACAGAAAAATCTGTCGGATATTCTAGCCTGTAGGCTAAGAATACATACCCCAACATTACAGAGGAACCTTGAAGTGGTTGTCCAGGCAGCCAGATGTATATGTTGTTAGTTTGGGAAGCTGTTTGTTCTGCACTTACTGTTTAAACAGGTAATAGTATGTCCTTCTCAGATCTTTGATGGGGTTAAGGACTATATACGTATAATTACAGTTTCCCTTGTTACCAGATTCAGAAAAGAAATTCACAAATGAGGTGTAAAATGTATAAGGTTGAGAGACATATGAACTTAAGTTGCTTTCAGGTCTAAAAAAATAGTTTTGGGTTGGTGATATAAGTTAGAATAGAAAGTAAATTAGGTACAAAACTTTGACTCACCAAGATAGAAGAAATAATGGACAATTTTCTCTGAATTTGCCAAATACACATAGACTGACATTGTGAATATAATTCCTAACTGATAATTGTTCTAGTTGTATATAGTTTTACTGTGTTAGAGTTAAAAAATTTCCTTTTATTTAGACAAAAGGGGAAATGTTGTGGGATATTTGCACATGATATATATATATATATATATATATATATATATATATATATATATATATATATATAGAGAGAGAGAGAGAGAGAGAGAGAGAGAGAGAGAGAGAGCTGAATGGCCAATAATTAGGCATGAGGTATAGGTGGGACTTCTAGGAACAGAGAGGACTCTGGGAAGAAGAATGGCAGAGATGCCAGGAGACACAGAATAAGCAGAATGTGCAGGAGGAGAGGTAACAGCCATGAGCCACATGGCAGAGCACAGATTAATATAAATGGATTAATTTAAGTCAGAGGAGATATTTAGGAACAAGCTTAAGTTATAGGATGGTGTCATTCCACCTTGGACACAGAATGCCAGTGCTATCACCTTGTAATTGGAAAGCTCTTCCTGGTCATTGTTTTTGGTGAGACACTTGGTTCTAGAGCCTCAGGGCCTGATTTAACTCACAGAAGCCCTGAAGGGATGCCAGGGCCTGCATGCCCAGAGCAGGAGCTCTGCAAATGTCTCTGGATCCTGAGCTATTCTCCAGGGAGCAAGATGTAACTGCTGGCCTGGCTGCCACCCTAGCTACCCTTTCCTTCCTCTCATGGCTCCTTAAATATATGAAAGAGGAGGCTGGAGAGGTGGCTCAGTGATTAAGAGCACTGGATGCTCTTCTAGAGGACCAGGCTTTGATTCCCAGCACTCTCATGGTAGCTCACAACTGTGTGTAACTCCAGTTCCAGGGGTATCAGACACCCTCTTCTGGCATCTTTGGATACTGCACACATATGGTGCACAAAGATGCATGCAAGCAAAACACACATACACATAAAATAAAAATAAAATTAAAAAAATAAAAGTTAATGGGAAATCCAGGCCAGCTTGTGGGACTACCAGTTTCCTAAAACATAAGAATGGAGGTGACTTGGTGATAAGCTAAGTCAGAGGCAATTGTGTCCGTACATGTGTGTTGCACATATGTATGTGTGCACTTTGTGTACATGTGTGTTCTTGAAAATCAAATGTGTGAGGCAAACTCTCCTCCACTTAGCTATATCCCCAGCCTTTTGCACTGTCTGTCCAGGCCATTTAGGCACACACATTCCCAGTTAGCTCAGACTTGCCCCTCTGTTTATACCTGTGCCCAACTCGGGCATCCTGGGTAACCTTTCACCTCTGTCCACTTCAGCTGACTGACAGACAGCTGCCTCACCAGGGCCACCAAACAAATTTAGGGCCTGGTCTCCATTGTCAATGAAGCAAACAGTTGCATTTCATGCACCGAGCCCCCGTGTCTGTGTTCGGTGCGCCGGCACCCAGTTCGTGAGCTTCAGGCAAGGAGCAGGAGGTTAAAACATACAGACACACACAGAGACAGAGAGACAGAGACACGGGTCATTCTTGAATTCCCCAAGAATGCCCCCTTTATTGTGTTCAGGAGCAGATTATATAGAGATAGCCACGCCCCAGCCAAACCCACCAGAAACCACTCTCCTGTCATCAGGAACTCCTGAAGGTCTCGTGCTCAGAGCAGCTGTAGGCACTCAGATCAGGGGATTACAAGAAATTCAGGATCTGGGGTCTCACTGCTCCCAACAGTTGCACCCAAGGGAAAGTCAGTCTCTAAGTCGGCTTCAGAATGCACCTGCCCAGAGATGAAGAAACTGAGGCGAGAAACTGTCTAAAGCCACACCGCAGGGTGTGAAGCCAGATTCCCAGGCTCTGTACCATTTCTTTCCCTACAGTGACAGTTACGAGCATTACAACCCTCACAGTGACTGTTCATCTCTGTCTCTTACTGTTCACATAATATTTCTTTAAATGAACTCATGTTTTTGCTTTTGTTTTTGTTTTTTGTTTGTTTGGTTGGTTGGTTGGTTGATTGAGGGTTTTGATGTTGTTGTTGTTAGTTTTTGTTTTTGTTTTTTTGAGACGGGGTGTCTCTGTGTAACAGCTCTGGCTGTTCTGGAATTCAGTTTGTAGACCAGGCTGGCCTCGAACTCACAGAGATCTACCTGGCCCTGCCTCCCGACTCCTGGGATTAAAGGCGTGCACCACCACTGTCCAGCAAATTCAGTTTTTTAGAAATTGTTTCTAAATTGTTAAAGATTCACGGGAAGGTTAAAAAGAAATGCAGAGAAGTTCCCATTCTCTCTTGCACAGCTATACCCAATGTTAGCACCCCACACATGGAACTACAAAACAAAACCAGATAACTGGCATCCCTGCAATCCACAGGCTGATTCCAGGCCTGGAGAGGCAGATCGGTGGGTAAGAGCACTTTTGTGCAATGGAGAGCCTCAGAGCTCAGTATCTCAGCACCCATGGAAGAAGCCAGGTGTCTTAGTGAGGATTTTTATTGCAGTGAAGACACTATGACCATAGCAACTCTTAGAAAACATTTAATTGGAGCTGGCTCATAGTTCAGAGGTTTAGTTCATTGTCATCATGGCAGGAAGCATGACAGCCTGCAGGCAGACATGATGCTGGAGAGATAACTGGAATTCTACATCTGAATCAGCAGGCAGCAAGAAGAGAGTGACACTGGGCCTGGTTTGAGCGTCTGAAACCTCAAAGCCCCGCCCCTAGCACTTCCTCTAACAAGGCCACGCCTCCTAATAGCGCCACTCCCTGGGAACCTATGGGGGCCATTTTCATTCAAACCACCAAACCAGGCATCCAGTGTGCATCTGGTAGTTCCAGTTCCAAGAGGGGAAAGGACAAGGCAATCAGTAGGGTGTGCTAGCCCCCAGCCTAGCCCCGAAACCAGGAGCATGCCAGGGTGGTGTAAGTGAGAAATATCCCCCATAGGCTCAGGCATTTGAACACTTAGTCCCCAGTTCGTGGCACTGTTTGGAGAGGTTTGGTGGAGGTGCAACCTTGCTGGAATGTGTATATCGTCAGTACAGGCTTTGTGAATTAAAACCTTCACCTCCATTCCAGTTCACTCTCTGCTTCATGGCTCTGACTGAGATGAGCTCTCTCAGGTTCCTACTCCTGCCACCAAGCCTGCCACGTGCTACCACCCTTCCCCACCATAAGGAACTTACCCCTAGAATTGTAAGCCAAAATAAATTCTTCCATATGTTGCTTTGGGGCAAGAAGTTTTTTTTATTATGTATACAATATTCTGTCTGTGTGTATGCCTGTAGGCCAGAAGTCGACACCAGACCCCATTACAGATGGTTGTGAGCCACCATGTGGTTGCTGGGAATTGAACTCAGGACCTTTGGAAGAGCAGGCAATGCTCTTAACCTCTGAGCTATCTCTCCAGCCCCTGGGGCAAGAAGTTTTATCAAAGCAAAAGAACACCCAGGTTTCCAGAAAGACCTTGCTCCAAAGGACTAAGGAGAGAGGGATGAAGGGCACACAGCATCCTCTTCAGACTGACACAGGCGCCCACCTTTCTGCACTCATAGACAGGTATGCACACACACACACGTGCACACACACATACACATACACACAAATAAGTAAACAATTAAATAAATAAAGTTTTAAAAAGATTTTGAGGGGGTTTTCTAGACTGGGTTTCCTTGTGTAGACCTGGCTGTTCTGAAACTATCTCTATAGATCAAAGAGATCTACCTGCCTCTGCCTCCCAAATGCTAAAATGAAATTTTATGTATGTGTATATATGTGTATGCCACATGTAGAGGCCAGAAGAAAGTGTCAGGTCCCCCAGAGCTGGAGAGACAGGGGATGCTGAGGCAAGCAGTGTCCTCTGGACGAGCAGTGGTGATCGTAACCAGTGAGCCATTTCTCCATATCCTAAATAAATATCTTAAAAGAAGACGTTAAGCTGGGTGTGATGGCACACACATTTAGTCCATGCACTCGGGATGCAAACACAGGTTTATCGCCGTGAGTTCGAGGCCAGCCAAGGCTACAGAGTGAGATCCTGTATCCAAAAAAGAGTGAGGGGAGAAATGATTGAGATTTCTCTGTTTTACACTCACTGTGTGCAGCTGTGTGTGTGCTCACTCACATGGCTCTATGCAGGGTTTTGATTTTTTCATTTTTCAAGATAGGGTTTCTCAAAAAAAAAAAAGCCAGGTGGTGGTGGCACATGCCTTTAATCCCAGCACTCGGGAGGCAGAGGCAGGCAGATCTCTGAGTTCGAGACCAGCCTGGTCTACAAGAGCTAGATCCAGGACAGGCTCTAGAAACTACAGGGAAACCCTGTCTCGAAAAACAAAAACAGAAAAAAAAAGATAGGGTTTCTCTGTAGCTTTGGAGCCTGTCCTGGAACTAGCTCTTGTAGACCAGGCTTCTTGTTTACTTAGGTAATATTATATCCTTCTGGAATCTTTGATAGAGTTGAAGAATAGATAGTTATAGTTTTCCTTTGTTATGATAAAAGATAAAATAGATATAAATATTGTAACTGTGATTCATGCTTGATAACTGTTTTGTTATATGTAATTTTACTATGTTAAAGTTAAAGCCTTCCTTTTTGTTTAAACAGAAAAGGGGAAATGGTGTAGGAGTTCCTTCTGTTTCATTGGTTGAATAAAGAAATTGCCTTGGCCTTTTATTAGGGCAGAACTTAGGTAGGCGGAGTAGACAGAACTGAATGCTGGGAAGAAAGCAGAGTCAGGGAGAAGTGATGGATCTCCTGCCTGAGACAGATGCTGGTTAGAATCTTACCAGTAAGCCACAGCCCCATGGCAATACACATTAATGGAGATGGGTTAAACTAATATGTAAGAGTTAGCCAATAAGAAGTTAGAGCTAATGGGCCAGGCAGTGTTTAAATGAATACAGTTTCTGTGTGATTATTTTGGATGTAAGCTAGCCTGGTGGCCTGAAAAACAAGCAGCCGGCTCCTCCTGCAACACAGGCTGACCTCAAACTCACAGAGATCTGCCTGCCTCTGCCTCCCAAGTGCTGGGATTAAAGGCATGCGCCACCACTGCCCAGGGCTCTATGCAGTTTTACAGGCCATGTATTTAACTGGAGACCACAAAGCCCTCCTGTGGAACTCTTTGTAGCCACACCTACCCTACCTCCATTCCTAAGCTCTGGCAACCAACGATTTTCCTTCTACCTCCGTAACTTCAAAAGTCACATGAGTAGATGCATGCAGCATGTGCAGTTGTGAAGCTGACCTTCACTTTTACTCGGCAATACCTTTTCTACTGCTTGTCCAAATTACTGACTAGGGTTGGCTTTTGTTTGGGGTTTCAGGGAGCTATAGAGTAGTACTCCATGGTGTAGCAGATACATTGGAGGGGTTTCTATTCTGGGTCTGTTACAAATAAAGCTGCTACTACCTTCTGCTGAATTTTAATTTTTTCTAAGCTATATGTCTAACATTACAATTTTGGGGTCCATGTTTAGGGTTTTTGTTGTTGTTTTTGTTTTTATTGTTGTTTTAAAGACAGGGTCTCTCTATTTTTGCAGAAGGGTGGGACATTTTACATTCTCATTAGCAATACTGGAGTCCCTTTCTCTACATCCTCAACACCATTCAGTGCTCTCACTATTGTGTTAGATATTCTCATCTACACACAGTATTTATCATAATCATAGTTGTCTTTTGATTTTCTCTAGCAGCTGGTGGCCTTGAAACCCTCTCCATGCCTGTGTGTGTACCCTTTGGGTGAGATACTTGCAAACGCCTTTTGCCTGTTTTCTATTACATTGTTTGGTTTTAAATACTCAGTTGTTTCCTGTTTGCTTTCTTGCTTTTTTTTCTAAAGTATATTTGTGTGCAGGGAATGGGGGTGGGTGTGCCTGAATGCAGGTGCTCAGAGAGGCCAGCCAGGACATTAGGTCCCCGGAAGCTGGAGTAACAGGTGGTGCACACCTCCTGCTGTGGGGCTGAGAACTGCACCACTGTCCTCTGGCAAAGCAGTATGCGCTCTTAGCTGCTGAGCCATCTCTCCAGCCCTTTAAACGGACAGTGCTGAAAATTCCGGGTTTTCATTTTGTTTGTCTTGAAGGGGGCTGCCCTTATGCATGCATGTGGAGGTCAGAGAAGAATGTCGGGTTTCTCACACACCCTTTCTCCCTTGAGATAGGGTTCCTCCCTGAACCTAAAGCCTTTTCCACTAAGCCATCAGCCAGCAAGGAGCTCCAAGAAACGCCTGTTTTTCCCACCAGGGCTGGGGTTACAGGCAGGCACACAGCCAGGCCCAGCTGGTGACACCCACATGCTGAAGACTCTAATTCAGGCCCCATCTGGCAGAGACACACTCTTACCCCCTGAGCCACATCCCAGCCCCTGGGAACTATATATTTAAGAAACCACACCTCTGTCAGATATGTGACTTCTAAACCATTCCCCCCAGCCCATAATTTTTTTCTTTTCATTTCCTCATCAGTCATGCATACAGAATTTTTTTTTTTAAATTCTATTGAGTCCAACCTGACAGTGTCTCCTTGTATGGGCCACACTTTTGGTGTCGCACCTGTAACTCATTACCTTGTCCTTCCTCCCAAGATGTCCTCCTGCATTTCCTCAGAAGTTTTATGCTTTTGCTTTGCACATAAAAGCCCATAATTCTTTTCAAGGTAATTTTATGGACTCTTAAGTTTAGGGTCTGACTCTTTCTTCTTTTTTGTTTTGGTTGGCAACATTTCTTGGAAAAAAAAACCTCTCTCCACTGTGTGCTTGATTTTGCTCCATTGTTAAAAAACAAACTAGTAAGCCCTGAGCCAGAGAGGGGAGTGAGTGGGTAAAGCATTTACTGTGGAAACCTAACAGCCTGGCTTCAGTCCTGGGAACCTACATGGAGATGGAAGGAGAGAACTGAGTTCTGCATGTCTTTAATCCCAGCACTCGGGAGGCAGAGCCTGGCAGATCTCTGAAAGTTTGAGGCCAGCCTGGTCTACAGAGCAAGTTCCTGGACAGGTTCCAAGCTACACAGAGAAACTCTGCCTCAAAAAAAAAAAAAAAAAAAAAAAAAAAAAAGGAAAGAAGAAAGGAAGGAAGGAAGGGAGGGAGGAAAAGAAGGTAATAAGAGGTAATGAGCCCTGAGGCAAAAGGTAGACAGAAAAAGTTAATTTAACTTAAAAGAGCTAACCAGAAACATGCCTAAGGTTGGCCAGGCATTCAGAACTAGTAATAAGTGGTGGTCCCCAAGAAAAAGCCCTGTGCATCCTTCACTGGGTCTATGTGTACAGCTGTGGCTCCAAGATCACAGTTTGTCCCACATCCCGTGACCAATCGTGTCCAATTCCCACATCCCGTGACCGGTCATGTCCAATTCCCACATCCCATGACCAGTCGTGTCTAATTCCCACATCCCGTGACCAGTTATGTCCAATTCCCACATCCTATGACTTGTCGTGTCCAATTCCCACATCCCGTGACCTGTCATGTCTAATTACCGTTGCACTAAAGGTCTAGGGAGTGAAAAGCAGAGCCCAACTTTCATACCCACTGCCTCAAAAAAAATTTTGACTTATGAAAGTCAAAATGGGTCGTAGTGCTTCAATAGACCAAACTTGAATTCACGTATCCACCACAAAAATTTTAATAGGTATGGTATGACAAGTTGCAACTAGAAAAAAATAGCATGCCATCGTCTTTCATGACTCATGTGTCCTTTTGCTTATACTCCACCTTCCTCACCATATTTCCCCCATAGACTAAGCCAGGTGTGGTGGTGCACATCTGTAATTCCGACACTGGGAGGCAAAGGCAAGTGGACATCAGAGAGTAAGGGGCCAGCCTGATCTACAGAGCTATTTCTAGGGCTACATAGTGAGGTCCTGTCTCAAAAAAATTAAAAAGGGAGAAAAATTCAGGACTATACAAACACTTGGACCTATTTAAATGTTTACATGTGTATTCACATGTTCACATGTATATTCATGTGTGAACATGTACACACTAAAGGTTAAGATCTGAATTTGAAGGGTACATGATTTTTTTCTGAGTTTGGGTCACTTCAATTAGCATTCTAATTTTCAGGCCCATTATTTTTCTGTATATGTCATGATTTCATTTTTTACAGATAAATAGTATGCCATTTTCTATATATACATACATATATATATACGGCAATATATGAAAATGTTTTATATGTATAGTGATGTGTGTGTATATTCACTACCCTTTCAACTGTTGTTGCCATTTCATCGCAATGAACACAAGTGTGCAGACATCAGACATCTCCATGGTAGAGTATGGAGTTCTTTGGGTGTGGTCAGATATTTCTTTGGACCTCCAGCTCACAAATAATGACATGGAAACTTTTTTTATTAATTAAGAAAGCTTGGCTTTAGCTTAGGCTTGTCCCACTAACAATTATAAATTAAATTAACTTGTAACTTGCTCTTTATTAATCTATGTTTTACCATGTGACTTTTCACCTTTCTTTCATTCTGTATGGCCATTCCCTCCATGTCTCATTGGCTTCTACTCCGTGCTTTGATTATTTCCTCCTACTTCCTCTCTTTACCTGGAAGTCCTGCCTATTCCTCCTGCCTAGCAATTGGCCATTTGTCTCTTTATTACACTAATCAACAGTAGTACATTTTCACAGTATACAAATATCCCACAACATTTCCCCCTTTTGTCTAAATAAAAAGGAAAAGTTTTACTCTAATGCAGTAAAGTTATAAACAATAAGAAATATCAAGTAAGAATTAAATTCACAATGTCCAGTCCATTTGTATTTGTCAAATTTGGAGAAATTATTTTATTGTCTATCCTATCTTGTTGAGTACAAAGTTTTATGCTGAAACCATTTTCTATCATAACTTGCATTACCATCCTAAACATCTTCTTAGACAAACAACTTAAGCTTATATGTTCCTCAACCTTATAAACTTTATATTTCTTTCGTAAGTTTCTTTTCTGAATTTGGTAACAAGGAAAACTATAACTGTAACTATCTTGTCTTCAACTCTATCAGAGACCTGAGAAGGATAAAGTAGTACCTCAGTAAACAGGAAATGCAGAGAAAACAACTTCCAAAACTATAGAAATTTCAGAGACATCTGGCTGCCTGGACAGTCACCTCAAGGTTCCTCTGTAGCCTTGAGGCTTCCGTCTTTGACTTACAGGTCTAGAATATTTGATCAATATTCTTTTGAAGCAGGAACTTTGAAGGACTGTCTTACCTTATCTTTGCAAAGTTTGGCAATCATCTTCTTTTGTTTCCTGCTCATCCAATTCAGACAGCATACTCTCAGCAGTTAAGGCAAAGGAAGTTTTGTGCCCAGTAGCTGACTTTGCAATGTTGAAAGCAAACTCCATATAGAAGTTCTTTGATACCCATCATCCTTCTTTGAAGTAAATTGGTGCTGCCAGGAGCAAATGTATCTAACAGTCATGAAAAGTCTTATGATTATAAAACATTTTAAATGCCATATTCTGTAAGTCTTTGAAGTATGAGGTTTTTGTTTTGCTTTGTTTTTTTCAAGACAGGGTTTCTCTGTGTAAGAGCCCTAGCTATCCTGGAATTTACTCTGTAGACCAGGCTGGCCTCGAACTCACAGAGATCTGCCTACCTCTGTCTCCCAAGTGCTGGGATTAAAGGCATGCACCACCACCACCCAGGTGATCTTTGAAGTGTTTAAAGACCATCTATCTATCTAAAATATATTCCTGTGTGACCTTGAAAACATACCTTACAAACTAAAGCTTGTTTGTTATAGATGACTACTAACCTGCATTTCTTAATTATCCTAAATGGTTTAAAATAATAGCTTTAAAGGACTAGAACTTTACACTACATTTTTAAATGAACTGTATAGGTACAATACCTTTAAAAAGAGTAGAAACATATATGGCATGACAAAAATAACCTTAAATTTGTATCAATATTTAAAAATATCTTAAACAAGAATAGAAACATTTATACAGTATGTTATAATAAAAATAACCTTAAATTTGTATCACTATACAAAATCCATACCAATGTAAAATATTTGAGATTAATAGTTGCTTTTTAAAGTAGATTCAGTAATCTACCTTTTGATCCTATTATTCTTATATCCCCCCTTTTCTGTGCAGAATGAGATCCCTGAATCTAATCTCCTTTGTTAAACTTTCTCCCTGACCAACAACAATTTCTAAACAACCCCCTAAATGAGGACAAATATCCATAATACATTGAATGAACAAAACTACATACCTTACCTCTTGGGAATATAGGCATCATGTTTTCTAAATGCTTCCTGCTCTTTGGGGGCCACCACGTCTTTAGGGTACTCTGAGAAAATTGGGATAATGGTCAAGTCTCGGGGGAGATAGTTGTATTATTTTTTGTTTAGTCTCTGTGTGATGAAAAAGTGTAGAGCTTATCTGAAGTCCTGGCTGGATAGTCTGTGAGGCTGGACCATCTCAGCAGCTTTGAAGTTGTTCTGGATGTGGAATTTCGAGGAAACAGAGGCATTCTAAGAGGCTGGATCACCTGGACTACTTATCTTTATTGTCTGGTTCTTTCCTTCCAAAAACAAATAAAATTTTAAAGGAAACATACATATGAACACACACACACATATATATGTACTAACACAAGTATAGAATGTACAATGTGTACAAGTTAGCTAAAGATGATTTTTTTGTTTTACGTTTGAGCAAGTAAAAGGCATTTGTCAACTTTATAACCAAATCTCTATCCATGTCATATGATAGCATGAAATAATAACTTATGAAGATTCTGTAGCCAGCGAGATTTATCATGTTTCATCCAGATTTACAGCTGTTCCCACATCAAGGGATATCAGCATATACATCATCTGTCCTGTATCTTTTCCTGGTTTCTTTTTTCATGTCTGTAGCCAGTATTTTCAGGAGCTCTCCCCCAATCAAATCTGATCTTCATTAATTTTAAAGAGAACTGTAACGTTTTGTTTCCTGGAAAGAAAGGCATAACCCCTCTCTCAATGCAACATATTTTTTTTTGCTTTCATTCTGAAGTGAAGACATTCTTAAAATATATATGTTGGATGCTGCATGGTGGTGGTACATGCCTTTAATCCCAGCACTCAGGAGGCAGAGGCAGGTGGATCTCTGTGAGTTCAAGGTTAGCCTAGTCTTCAGAGCAAGTTCCACAACAGCCAGGACTGTTATATGAAGAAATCTTACTTTACTTTTTCTTTTGTCTTTCTTTTATTTTTTCAAGATAGGGTTTTTCTGTCTAAATGTCCTAGCTCCTGGCTGTCCTGAAGCTCACTTGTAGACTAGACTGGCCACAAACTCACTGAGATCTACCTGTGTCTGCTGGGATTAAAGGCATGCCCAAATACTACCTGGTTCTTCAGTAGGCACTTCTACCAAGTCTCCTACCTCTTAGTAGCAGGCTGCCCATTGTGTATAAATCCCATTCAAATACTTAGTAGCAGGGTCTTTTAAAAGAGTCTTCCCTCTGTGCAAACACTGAGAGTCCTCAGAAATTTTTTCTGTTTCAACTTTCTTAGCCCCTATATGAATTTATATTACATGCATTGAGCACTGGATATAATGAGTCTTTTACTGTCCCACCAACCAGCTCCCAAATAATGACATGGAGACTTTTTATTCATTATGGCCTATAGCTTAGGCTTGTTCCTAATTAGCTCTTATAACTAAAGTTAGCCCATTTATATTAATCTATGTTCTATTATGTGATACTACCTCTTTTCCATTTTGCACCTCCTGATTCCTCTCTATATCTCCTGGCATCTCCTAGATGCCTAGATTTCTCCTCCTCTTCCTTTCTCTCCCTTAAAATCCTGCCTATACCGTCTGTTTAGCTACTGACCATTCAGCTTTTTATTACACAAATCACAGTAAGACACCTTCTCACAGTGTGTAAATATCCCACAGCATTTGGGTGTTACAGGGAGCCCACCACAGACAACCATTCAGACACAGTTTGTAGCCAATTGAAAGTCTTTATTCCAGTTGGGACTACACTGAGGTATTCGGACCTAAGTATAGTGCTAAGTATCCAGAGCACAGGGTTTATGAAGTCAGAAACCATGTCCTGGTGTAGTAAGAAGGTGATGTGTAATTCCCCCTCTGTGTACTGTGATTACCACTGATGAATAAAGAAACTGTTTTGAGCCTATAACAGGGCAGAATTTAGGTAGGTGGGGGAAACCAAACTAAATGCTGAGAGAAAGAAGGTGGAGTCAGGAGACAGACAACGGAACTTTGCCCAGTAAGCCACAGCCACATGGCAATACACAGATTAATAGAAACGGGTAAAATTCAGATGTAAGAATTAGTCAATAAAGAGCTAGAGCTAATGATTCAAGCAGTGATTTGATTAATACAGTTTCTGTGTGGTTATTTAGGAGCTGAGCAGCCAGAAACAAGCGGCTCTCCTAGAACATCCCGGCATCTCTCTCAGCAGCTATGGGATGGAGGTAGGGTCAATTTCACAGAGACGAAGATAGGTGGTTAGCCACAGGGGGTTCTGCACAAGTAGGCAGTTTATCAGAAGCCTCTGGTTCCTAAGACAGAGCTGGGTAATTTTCCACTGGATTCTCCACCATGGAGATCAAATTCTAGTTAAGCCTGAAATGGACTCAGAAAGAAGACAAGATGGAGGAGCCTCTGCGCTGTTTTGTCCTGTCACATTCCCCACTAGTTCTGTGGACATGAGTCAGATCACTCACCGGTCTGTTCTAGGAGCAGCAGCTTCCCTGAGTGTATTCCCTAATTGTTATAGTTGGCCATGCAGGGTCCCACCATTACCCTGATTAGAATAAGAATCAACTGTCTGACTAACATGCAAGGGACAACCATGGGGACCAGGTAATCAGAAACTGACCTACATCTCCTTCCTTCCCTTTCTCTGAAGTTTGATCTGACCATGGCAAGATTCTACCTAATGACCTCTGATAGGCTGGCAAATTTCTCCTAAAGCCATGCCAAGTTCTCCCTGTTTCATAAAAAGTAGGCCTGCTCTGCAGGACTACCCAACATGGTAACTAAATCCACTTAAAAACCTGAGAGGGCTTTAAAGAGAGAGAGAGAGAGAGAGAGAGAGAGAGAGAGAGAGAGAGAGAGAGAGAGAGAGTTTAACACAGCTTTTTGCTGTTTGCTAGGCAGTGCTGTAGAGAGATTTCCTGATTCAGCAATAGCGGCAAAAAAAAGCCGGCCAGCCATTTTAAAACACGGCTTCCTGGGCCCTGCCACTAGTGCAAACTCCAGCTATGGAGCATTTCTGGGCCCACTCAGAGTTGGGAACAAAGTAGCTGAGACTATGCCTGTAGCTCAGTTCCTCCTGCCTGGGTAGGCCATGGGATCAGGTCTACTAAAAATTGGCGGTTTTGAAATACCAGTTTCTGGGCTGTGCCGCCATTGTGATCTCTGTCTGGCTCCTGCAGGAGACAGAGCTTTTGAATGGAGCATCTGGAGTAAAGTGCTATGATTTGTTTGATGGCAACTAGACTCGCTGTGTGCCTAAAAGGGGGACATTGCATGCTGCAGCTCAGAGGCACAAGCAGCTCCACCATGCTAGCAGTGCAAGGCTCAGAGGCAAGAGCGGTTCCACCATGTTGGACTGGGCGGGGCAAACCTGCAGTACCTGTTTTGACCTAGGAATATCACAGCTTAGATTCTTAAGTGCTTAGCATTTTAAGAAGCGCTCCTGGATAGTAAAGAATTACAGATTCACAATAGGACAGATTCAGACATAAAAGACCTTTAAATGGGTCACAATGTTGGATGAGTGTATCTAGGCTTGGGAGAGAGAAGAAAAAGAATATAGAGAATAAAGTTAATGCCTTAAAAAAGGTAAAGTCTTTAAAGAGACAGAGTACAGATAGTTATAGATTAAAAGAAGTAAAGAAAAATAAGCCATGTAAAAATGGAAAATTCACAGAGAGTCTGGATTCTTTGTATTATTGTGTTTTCTTTGAATTTTTTGACTGTGAAGGAGCTAAGTACAAAAAAAAAAAAAAACATTTCATTAAATGGGCTGCCAAGCCGAACCTGCATATATGTTCTAAAGGTATCTTGACTTCAGAATTTGGATCTAAGGATATCATGCTTTGGAAAAAGAGTTTCTTCTTTTGTTTTCACAGAGGATGAGACCCTATGGATTGCTTCTATCCCAATATGGTATGATAGACCACGCCCTCCTGAAAGGTTGCTGTGAACACCCTCAAAAAAGTACTTCACTCAACTGCCGACTAAGTTGACCCTGGCACACAGGTTACACCATGAAAGATCTGATTAACAGCGCCCCCATACAGCAGGAAGCAGTTTGGAGAGAAATAACTGTGCCCATATTCCCAAATATTGTTTATAAATGTTCTTTTACATTTAAAGGGGGATATGATATAAAAATGATATTTGCATTGGTATAAATTTTGCCTTATTGATAGAAATTTAAGGTCAATTTTGTTATATATATATATTTCTGATATTGATTAAGGTATTGTGATTGTGTAGTTCATTTTAAAATGTAATGTATAATTAGGAAACATAGGTTGTTAATGGATCATAGTCAAGTTTGTAGTCATGTTAGTTAGATTTTCTAGATGTGCATAGATATATTTCAGATAGGCATTCTTCATATCTTTCAAAGACTATAGAATATGGCATTTTAAATGTTTTAATAACTTAGGGCTTTTCAAGACAATGAGACACGTCTACTCCTGGCAGCACCAATCTACTTCAAGAGGAGATGGGCATCAAAGAGGCTCCTTATGGAGTTTGTTAGCCATTTGGGCAAGAAACTGCTCTTGCTTGGACTGTTGCATAAACTGGACACAAAGAACTCACAGAGAGAGGACTGCTGAACTTGCCTAAAGGTGAGATGGTCTTTCAGGGTTCCTGATTTATTAAAGAGTCTATGAGACATTCTACAGGACACAGAAAAAAAAAGGACTAAACTGTCTTTGAATTTTCCTGCTTCATGGAAATGTCTGCTGGATACTATGGGCCTGAAGGCTGAAGATGGATGCCACAATGGTACAGAAGAACTTTGGGTGACTGTCCAGGCAGTTAAATGTCTCTGTCATTTCTAGAGTTTTGGAAGTTGCTTACTTCTTGTTTACTTAGGTAATATTATATCCTTCTGGAGTCTTTGATGGAGTTGAAGAATGAATAGTTATAGTTTTCCTTAGTTATAAAAAATAAAATAGATTTAAATATTGTAACTGTAATTCTTGCTCAATAACTCTTTTGCTATATGTAATTTTACTATGTTAAAGTTAAAGCCTTTCTTTTTTGTTTAAACAGAAAAAGGGGAAATGATGGAGGAGGGTCATCTGTCTATGTGTTACTTTCATTGGTTAATAAAGAAACTGCCTTGGCCCTTTGATAGGACAGAAAATTAGGTAGGTGGAGTAGACAGAACAGAATTGTGGGAGAAAGAAAGCAGAGTCAGGCAGACACCTCAGGCAGACACCATGCTCTCCTCTCTGAGATGGACGCAGGTTAAGAATCTTCCCGGTAAGACACCACCTCATGGTGCTACACGGATTACTAAATATGGGTTAAAGCAAGATGTAAGAGTTAGCCAATAAGAGACTAGAGCTAATGGACCAAGCAGTGTTTAAAAGAATACAGTTTCCATGTAATTATTTTGGGTAAAGCTAGCCGGCGGCCTGGAGCTGGGAAGTGGCTCACAGCTCCATCTACAAGTCTGTCTGGGAAATGAGTTCCCTAAAGCTTTGGTTCCCAGCAATCAAGGCTGAGGTGCCTATGGCAGCTGTACCAAGTATTCCTGTCCCTACTAGGATCGGTACTAGAATTAGGGCCCATTTGACATCTATCATTGAGTCAAGGTCAATATGAGTGCTCCCCTCTTTTCCATTATAGGCACACACCTGGGTGTTAACCTAGAGCAGTACACAAAGAGTGGGGGTGGGACTTGCAGCTCAGCGACAGGGTGGATCATGCTTCTAGGTCTCTCTTATTATTAAGCTTAAAATACCTGCAGCTCAAAATTTGTGTCTTTTCCATCTCTTATTGAGCTTAAACCCCCTACAGCTCAAAAATTATGGCTTTTTTTCATACATACAACATGTGACTGCTGCCATTTTGACTGAGGTCATATGACCTCACCATCATCTTAACTGAGGTCAAGTGACTTCACTGCCATCTTAACTGAGTGACTTTTCCGTATAACATGTGGCTGCCGCCATCTTGATTGGAGTCAGGTGACTTTGTTGCCACTTTGGCTGCTTCAATCAGTGAGATTCTCCCCATTCTGCTATGGTTGCTTTCCTTTACTGGAATCGCATTTGGACTGATCCCGGGGGTCAGTCTGTTTGCGTTTTAGCACTGCACACTCTATGTGCAGTGCATTCGACTGGGGACCCAGGGTCCTCAGTTTCTTTATCTTTTCCTTTTTCTCTTCTCTCGTCGTAATCGCCACTCGGAGAGGCCCCCCCCCCCAGTCTCCCTGGTTTCTGGGTCATCCAACCAGATCCAGCTAGGCCATAGCACCCCACCCGTGGACAGAGGATGCTCTTCCACGTGGTCTTGGGATTTTGTGCTGTTTCACGATTTTGGCTCTGGATAGCAACTGGCTCCCTGTCTCTTTTAAATTCCAGCTGGCCTTTTCAATTCCAGCCATGGCATGGTACAGTTTTTTCAGTTCCAGCCTTTTGCCCTCCCTCTGCAGCTTGTGTTATGGCATAGCGGCTCAGCAACTGAGCAAATCACGTCTTTATGTCCCTCTTATTAAGCTTAAAATCCTTACAGCTCAAAAATTGTGACTTTTTTCATACAACACATGGGTGCCGCCATTTTGATTTGGGTCAGGTGACTTTGTCACCATCTTGGCTGAGGGCCAGGTCAGGTGACTAAGTTCCACCATCTTTACTGAGGTATTAACTGCCTGGTTCTCCAGTGTTAACTTTATTGCATGGGTGACATTATCACCATATTGGCTGAGAGCCAGGTCAGGTGACTAAGCTTTCCCATTCTTTCTTAAGTATACCCCGCCCTTTTCCCCCAGTTTTCACTAAAATCCTCTTGTTAACTTTGTTACATGTGTTTTGCGCAGTGACATGCCTTTGATAGGGTGCATCAAAAGACATCCACATTGCCCAATTCCTGTTCACTCTTTCTGTGTATAATAATTGTTCATTACATCTCAGTTCAGACTACAAAATCATAAGTCTTATATTTTAAACTGGTATGTACTTCTAAGTCTCTTAAAAATATATTAAGTTGTTCTCTACCATTGTCAGTTCTGTCATTAACCTTATATTACAAGCAGTTTTTTCTTCTTTCTGTCTTTTTACAAGTGTAAATCTTACCTGTTAAGCTGAGATACAGTGCGGTCAAGCTCAGACCCAGCTCTCCAGGCAGATTCTAAACTGTAGATATACCTGATAAACAGCCCTCAACTGCTCAGAGATCTGGGAAATGTAATATTTAAATATTTAATTATTAAAAACTTTTCATAACAAAAAGAGACAGGTTGGCTCCTAGCAGCAGCACTCTATTTCCTCCAAAGAAGACAGACGACAACTGGGCACAGAACAATGTCCTTCTGCAGTTTACTTCGACTGCCAAGCGCTGACCATTGGGAAAAACTACCTTTCATCTAAACTAAAGACGTGGACAGAATTGCTGGAATCGACAGCCTAGCTGCTCAGGTCAAGGTAGGCCTGTCTTCCTACAGATTTCTTAGCCCACAGGGTCTTCTGGAGCCTGGCAGGCCCGGTGCTAAACAGCAAAGGTCAAGTGCAAACTTCAGCGACCATGGAGGACCCAAAAAGAGTAGCTCTGGGTGCAAACCAAATAAGTCCTCTGTCATTTTAAAATCAGTAACTCAAGTAAAATCTTATCCTTCTCAAAGATCTCTGACAGTTTGATAGCTGAGAGGTTTTCCCAGATTACCTCACCAAACAAATTTCAAATCAAATTTCTCTCTTATACTGCCTTCCATAATCTTAAAAAGTACTTTTTATTATACAACAGTATGTCATAGTCATTATGTGTCTAAAACTTCTGTTTTCACAAATTCAAGGAGTTCTTGTGAGTTCCAGGGAGCCGAATTAAAGAATCCACCTTAAACAGGTCAGATACATCCCCCTCAATTCCCTAGTCCTAAATTTTTTTTCCTTGATTTAACTTTGTTCTTTGTTCTGCCAATACCTTAAACAGGATAAGAGACACCAGACATTTCCATGCCACAAACACCAGTCAAAAGCCAAGAGACCAGCTATGCTAAGATGTGGCCAGCACCCAGCCTTCTTTCAGGTTCCCCCCAAGACAATGCCCACAAATTAGCAGGAAGCAGTTTTGAGAATCCGCCGCCCCAATTCCTTCAAACTGTGGTGTCTAATCTCCTGCTTTTTATTATAAGGAAGACCTGGGAATGTTATGGGTTTGGTCCCTGGTCCCTTTAAGAGACAAGCCACACCCACTCCCTCCCCTATCCCCTGAGGCAGGCTGATCTTCAGCTTCTGGCCTGAGCTCACTCTCTTTCCCATCTTCCTCTCGGAGAGGCCGCTTGGCTTCTGCCTCTCTCCCCACTTCTCCGCTTCCCTGTCTCTCTTCTCTTCTCTTCTCTTCTCTTCTCTTCTCTTCTCTTCTCTTCTCTTCTCTCCTCTCCTCTCCTCTCCTCTCCTCTCCTCTCATCTCCTCTCCTCTCCCCCACCCTCTCTCTCTCCCTTCTCCCTTCCCCTTTGTAACCCCCTGAATAAATATTCAACCTCACTCTGCATGTCCTGTCTATCCATGTCTCTGTCTCCTGGCCGCATGGCCCACCATCACTGCTCCAGCCACCGCTCTGGGACCCGCAGCCATCTCTGCCTTGGGACTGGCTGCTCGCAGAGTTCGCCACCTGCCTATAGCTGCCGCCTGGGACTTTATAGCATTTGCTGCCTGCCTACAGCTGCTGCCTGGGACTTCATAGCACTTAGAAAAAGAACAACAGCTACCACACCTGACTGAGACTGAATTTTTAATGTTTTAATTTGTATAGATTGTGGGACCTTTAAAAGTTATTTATGTTTTTAATTTGAAATCTTGAAGAAACGTAAGTCATCTGAGAGAAGGGAACTTTAATTGCCTCTATAAGATTGGGCTGTAGCAAGTCTGTAGGATACCTTTTCTCTTTGTGGTGTTTTTTGAGACTGGGTTTTTCTGTGTAACAACCTTGGTTGTCCTGGAACTGATGAGGAGGGCCCAGTTCCCTGTTCTGGTGGTCCTGGTTCAAATCCTGGGGAACAAGTCAGTAAGCAGCACTGTTCCATGGCCTTTGTATCAGCTCCTGCCTCCAGGTGCCTGTCCTGCTTGAGTTACTCTCTTGATTTCCTTAATGATGTGGATTGTAAATCAAAACAGAAAACAAACAAAAACAACCCCTTTCTTCCCCAAGTTGATTTGGTCTTGGAGTTTCATCACAGCTTTAAGGCTAACACTGGAGGGTTTGCAGGATGACTGAACTATGGATGTGTAAAAGCTTTGACTTTCCCTCCTCCAGGTTGTGGCATAGGCGTGTGGCCTGATGGACGTCAGATGGGCCTTCTTGGCTGAGACTTTGTACTCCAGGGATTGGAAATTTTCTAAAATGCCTTCTGTTGCCGGCCCACATTCCTCAGCAGAGGTGGAAGTTATGAGGGTGACTTCTCAATGCTGGAGCAGGGTGTTTTGTGGATATGTTTGTCTAACTTTCAGCACACAGCACTCAGGGCCCCAGGGAACAATGCTGGTGAGTCCCTGAACCACTTCTCCCAGCCCTTTTCCCCATTTCCTCTCTTGTCTGTTTCCCCAAGGGCAGCAATCACAGCATGGGAGAGTTTCCTTCCTTGTCTGTCTTCAACTGGATCTCAGCTATAGTAGACTTTCTGAGCAATTTTCAAAAGTTGACACCTATTCATCTCTTCAAATCCCTCTCATTTCTAGAGATTTCAATTCATGCCTGGGGCCAATTGCATGACAAAGACAATATTAGTTTCTTTGGGCGGGGGCATCTGGGATTGGGGAACTAAATACCTGATGTGTCTCCAGAAACACAGCAATTCACCAGGGCATTACATGACCTGACTTATCCTCCCAATAATGTTTGGTGAAATAAAAATGTCCAGCGACCTCTTACCTTCTTTGGTATTAGGATCCTAATTGGGATGGCTAGACAGGAAGGTCAGTTCCATCTGGGCCTCGGCATGAGGGAGTATCCTCTGTTTAGGCCCTGAGTCAACTTCCTACTTCCCAGAGGTATTCGATCCTGCTCCTTGGCTATGAACACAGTGGCCAGGAGCTGCTGGCAATCATCCCAAATCGGCTGGTGTGCATAGAAAAAATTTCCAAAGGGCAGGCCAGGGAAGAAGCAGAGAGCTCATGGCTTGGGGATCTCTTTCTCCTCCCTTCACATACTCTGAGGCCCTCCACATCTCCACACAGGGAATGGGGCCAGGATAGGAACCTTGAGAGGGAGTCAAGAGATTAAACAACTGGGCACAAGTACTCCAGAGCAGGAAGGGGTGGGGGCATCAATTTCCTAGCTCTGAGAATAGATGGAAGTTTTTGGATTTCTCTAGGTGACCTAGCCAAGCCAAATGATTCATGTCCCCAACAAGTGGGCACAGGTTTTAGGCAGGCAGGGAGAGGGTACTACAACAGAGGAAGCCATTGGTTGGGGAGCCCAGCATGGCCCATGAGCTGTGGGGAATCATGGCCACCTGGAAAGGGAAGTGTGGACCACAACTGTACTCTCAGGGTGGCTCATTTCCCCTTCCATTTTAGATCTGTTTCTCCAACCAACAGAATGGACAGAAGCACAGAGAAACACAGGGAGACACAGTCATACTGAGAGACATATAGTAAAGACAAACAGGGCTGGCCACCACACATTAATACACCTAAACACACCAGAGGAGCCCAGTGATGTATTACAGAGACCCCCAACACAGGACCTATACTCACAGCCAATCTCCCCTCTTGTGTACTAACTGTAATTGTCCTGTCCCTTTAAGAGACAAGCCATGCCCACACCCTTCCCACCCCTCCAAACCAAGGCAAGCTGATCTTCAGCTTCCAGCCTGAGTACTTTCCTTTTCAGTCTCTCTCTCAAAGAGACAGCTCCTGTCTCTCTCCCCCCACTTTTCCCCTCCCCCTTTTTTCTCTCTCTCTCAATCTCTCTATCTCTGCTCTTCCTCCTTCTCCCCTTCCCCTCCATAACCCACTAAATAAACATCCAACTTCACTCTGCATGGCATGCCTATCCGTCTTGGTCTCTCACCCACCATGAGACTTCTTGCCTGGGACCTGGCTGCCTTCTCGGCCTGCCATGGTCTTGGGACCAGCTGCCCACTGCCTGCCACTGCTTGGGAACCTGTGGCATGGTCTCATCGCCCACTGCCCACTGGCACCACTTGGGGACCTGCAGCATTTCTGCCGCTGCACCCCTCAGGGGAACCACAGCATTTTATTTAAACTATTACACGAACCAGATGGCACCTCTTACATGCCAAGGTTACTTTAGAAAGTGTTCAAACCAGATGACTTTCAATTTGCCTCTTTTTTCTTTTGGGTGGCAGCATTTGGTTGCCTATGGAATATTCCTTAACATTGTGTAAATATATGTCATTATGACTGGTTTAATGAACAAGATTACTGACCGATATCTGAACAGGATAAGTTAGGAGGGAGAAACTAACTGAGAATGGTGGAAGAAGGCTGGAGTGAGAGGACTCCTGTGCATATATTTTGTTTGTGCTCTAACAAATAAAGATCAGAGTGCAGAGCGAGCCACTAGTTAACCATAGAGGCCAGGCAGTGGTGGCATCCGCCTTTGACCCCACCACCTGGGAGGGAGAAACATGAAATCGTATGGCTGGGTGGAAAGAGAAACTAATAAAGCAGGGCAGAGACAGAGGCTCAAACCTTTTGGGCTGAGAAGTTGGCTAGGTCAGAGGTAACTGTTGCTTGCTCCTTTGTCTCTCTGATCTTTCAGCATTTACTCCCATATCTGGCTCTGTGTTTTTATTATTCAGATCAATTAGAATTCACGCTACATTTTGCACCCAATGTGGGACACGAATTCATGAAAAAGCCACTCTCCTGTGACTTTGCAGCCAGTGGCAAACACTGGAGCTGCACATGGGGGCTCCCACCAGAGTCACTGCCCTGCCAACTAGGTTTTCTTTCCTTTTTTCCCCAAGCCTCTGATTGAGTTTGAGAGTGTCCTGTTCAGCCTTTCTACAACAGTTTCAGCTGCCACCCAAACTCCAAAAGCACCTGGGATCTAAATGCCACCAGATGTACCCACCCTAGACTGAGTGGCTCTGCCTCAGGCAGCTCCTGCCACATGTGCTTCTTCATCACAACCCCATGTGCATTCTCTGACAGCCGGCTCTGTCCCCCCATGGGTTGCCAGCTTCCCGTAGACCCCCTCTCCTAGGGATGCCACTCACAGCTGATGGCTGCACGCTAACAGCATCAGCTGCCCTCAGTCAGACTGTTCACCACCTGCATTTACCACTCAGATGTGCTACACCTCGATTTCATCATCATCTGAATCATCATCATTGGCAGATTTGGTGAGACAATTGGGAATTCTCAAAGGAAGGAATTAGTTAAAAGAGAGAGGTTTTTCCCATGTTAAAAGATGGGAAACACTATTACAATGGAGAGTTGGGTCTTTATATAATTATACAATGCCTGATTTAAATTTGGAACAATTAAATGAGGGAATAATTAACTTAACTGGGATTTATATAATGTTAATTATAATTTTGATGATATTTATTATTGGTTTGATAATTCTTGGTTTATCCTTTTAAAAGTTAGTTGATATGAGTGCCAAGATACAGGCCTTAGAAAAACTTATTAAAACAGATCATAGAGATATTCAGACCAAACAGAGAAATTTAATGGAGAACCAATTTCAACATTGCATAAGGTTAGTGAGGAACAGCCTAAGGTTTTCAAACAACCAACTTTAATTTATATAGTCACCTTACAGGAACAAGTGCCAAATGATAGATATGCCCAAGGTTGTGCAAGAACTGAATGTACTCCTGTGGAAATGTTAGATTTAAGGAGATTCAAGGAAGTGATAGACTCATATGGCATACATTCACCTTTTGTGAAGCAGATGTTAAACTCATGGTCAACTTGTAATAGAAGTATCTCTCAAGACTGGAGATATTGGTTACAGTAGTCTTGGAGCCTGGTCCTCAATTACAATGGAGGACTTGGTGGAAAGATGAGGCTAAGACCATTGGACAATGAAGTAGGCTAGAAGTATGAAAATCTCCCAAGACCAACTTCTTGGAGAGGGAGATTATGCTACTGTACAAAGGCAATCTCTTTATAATGACCATACCCTTGCTTTATGACATGCAGCAACTTTGAATTCTTGGGACAGAATTGAAGGAGTAGGAAAGAAAATTGAGTCACTTACTAAAATTATATAGGGCCCAAAAGAAATCTTCATGGATTTCTTATAAAGATTGACTTCAGCAGTAAATAGAATGACACAAAATTCAGAAGCTAGACAAATAATAATTTAATCTCTGGCTTTTGAAAATGCTAATGCACAATGCAAAAAAGAAATTGTTGCTAAAGGCAATATAAGTACCCTTGGAGAAACTGATCAGAGATACAATCAATACTGATCTCATAACCATGAGGATACTTGGATAGGAGAGATGATTTCCAGAGGTTTGAGGGAAAATTAAAATGTCAAGTGTTTCAATTGTGGAAAACAAGGTCACCTGAAAAGGGATTGTAAACACACCATTTCTAGAAATAATGTTTTTTTAAGCATAATCCAAACAGAATACCCCTCATTAGAGGAGTATGCAGAAGATATGGCAAGGGCAAGCACTGAACTAATGAATTTAGATCAACAAGGGACAGTCAAGGTAACCATTTGCCATTGGGAAATGCCTTGCATGACTTTTTGCAGTCTCCAGTGTCAAATTCAGTTCAATCATTTCCTGTCATTATGGAGGAAAATCCTTTCCACAGCAATTAAAGAACCTAATGCCTATTATTGAAACCCATATTGTTCTACATAATAGAAACGTTATAGAAAAGAGAACAACAAATCCAAGAGAAACCATAAAGCAAGTTTTGGCAAACTTTTATAAATGAACAAAGACCAAAATTAAAAATACAAATAAATGACATTGTCACTGAGGATCTTGTAGACACAGGTGAGACTGTAACAATGATTGCACTGGAATCTTGGCATCCAAATTGTCCTCTTCATGAGGTAAATGTTCAGCCTTTAGGGATTGGGATGCTATCTCAGAGCATGAGATGGGTCAAATGTAGAAGACTTAAAACCCATCTGTAGCTAACATAGCAATGAATTTGTGAAGACATAATTTGTTAACTCAGATTAACATTCCTCCAATCTTAGAAACAAACTATAAATTAACATATGCTTCTGGGGAAATTTTAGAAGATATTATAAAGAACATTCACTGACCATTCAGCTTGTACAAGAACAGGACACAACAGTTACTGATATTTCAAAATCACCAACAGCCCTACCTTTAAAATGGTTGACAGACAAACCTGTATGGGTTGAGCAATGGCCTTTAACAACAGAGAAACTGCAGACCTTAGGAAAGCTGGTACTGGAGCAGCTAAATGTTCAGCATATTGAAGAACCAACCTGCCCTTGGAATTCTCTTGTATTTGTTATTAAAAAGAAATCTAGAAAATGGAAAATGATAACAGATCTAAGAGCTGCTAATGAAGTGATTCAGCCAAAGTGCTCTCTACAGTCTAGATTCCTTTGCCTTATCTATTACCCAAAGGATGGCTTCTTATAGGTATTGAGTTAAAAGATTGCTTCTTTACTTTACCATTACAAGAAAAATACATAGAAAAATTTGCCTTCGTGATGCCTACTTATAATAATTCTCAGCCAATTAAGAGATATCAATAGTAAGTTCTCCCACAGAGAATGTTAAATAGCATCACAATCTGTCAATATTTTGTGTGTCAGTCATTGGAAATAATATGTAAGCAATTTCCTCTATATACAGTTTACCATTACATGGATGACAGCTTACTAGCTGATTCAAATATAGGTACTTTAGAAAGAATGTTTGAAGAAGTAAAGAAAATTTTACCATATTGGGAATTATAAACTGCTCCTAAACATACAAAGAAGAGATTATATTAATGATTTAGGATATAAAATAGGTCTACAAAAAATTAGACCCCAAAAGGTACAAATTAGGAGAGATCAGTTGCAGACTCTTAATGACTTTCAAAGATTGGTAGGAGACATTTCTTATCTATGGCCCAATAGTAGGGTAAAAAAATGACAAACTGAATAAAATGATAAACTGGTTCAAAACCTTAAATGGTAACTAGGATTTAAATAGTTCAAGAGAATTACCAGTTGAAGATGAGCGAGAATTGGTTTTGGTGGAAAAGAAATTACAAGATGCACGTGTGAATTGTTTGGGTTCAGAGTTTGATTGCAATCTGGTTATTTTACCCTCTATGCATTCTCCTACAGGAATATTAATGTAGAGGAAATATATTATTTTAGAATTAATCTTTTTACTACATAAACAGAGTTAGAAATTTAAAACTTAGGTGGAAAATGTCTTTGAGTTGATTCTAAAAGGAAAATTGAGACTTCGTCAAGTCGCAGGAATAAACCCAGCAGAAATTGTAGCACCCTTTATTAATGATGAAATTGACAAATTATGGGCAGAAAATGAACCTGGGCAAAGAGCTTGCAGTAATTTTTTGAGAGAGATTAACAACAGGTATCTCAAAGGCAAGAGAATTCAATTTATAAAGAGAACTAACTGGATTCTTCCTCACATTGTACAAGGAGCACCAATATCTGGAGCCTCTATATTCTATACCAATGTAAATAAATCAGGAAAAGCAGGTTACAAATCAGAAAATTTAATTAGAGTGGCTCAAAACCCTTATGAATCTGTCCAAAAGTGAGAATTATATACTTTTCTCATGGTATAAATGGATTTTACAGAACCTCTCAACAAAGTTACTGATTCACATTATGCATAAAGAGTTGTTTAGCACATTGAGATTGCTGAATTTATACCAGATGATACAGAATTAACCTTATTATTTATTCAGTCATAAGAAATAATCAGGAATAGAAATCATCCCATATATATAACACACATCCAATCACATATGGTCTAACAGGCACTCTATCACAAGGTAATGAAGAAATTGATCGACTTGATAGGAAACGTGTTGGAGGCCTCAGAATTTCATAAAACCATCGTGTCAATAGTAAAGGGTTAAAAAAGGATTTTTCCATCACTTAGCAGCAAGCCAAGAAAATTATAAAGAAATGTACTACTTGTTCTTTATACAACTAAACTCCACAGAGTGCAAGAAGTACTCAAAGGAATAAAAGGTACTCAAAGGAATAAAATCTGGAAGATGGATGTGTTTCAGTTTATAGAATTTGGAAAATCAAAATATGTACAACACACAATTGATACCTATTCAAGATTTCAATGGGCAACCACTCTGAGTTCTGCAAAGGTTGATTTGATAATCACACATTTGCTAGAAGTTATGGCCATCATGGGTATACCTGTACAAATTAAAACTGACAATGCTCCAGCATATATCTGTAGTAAAATGAAACAGTTTTTTGCTCATTGCAATATAATATATGTTACATACATACCACACAATCCTACAGAGCAAACAGTCATAGAAATATCAAACAAAACTCTAAAGGATATGCTAAATAAACAGAGAGGTAATAAAGACCCCCCCAGAAATAGATGGCATAATTCTTTCTTAAATTTGAATTTTCTAAACTCTAATGTAAAAGGAATAACAGCTGCAGAGAGACATTGGATAATAGGAAAAACCTATGAAATTAATGCAACCAGTATACTGTGAAGATGTGTTGACCTGAGAATGTAAATCAGGACATATATCTGCCTGCCTTTGCCTCCCAAGTGCTGGAATTAAAAGTGTGCACTACCACTGCCCAGCATGACCATTCAATCTAAACTAACCTATAAAACAAACAAATGCTTTTCATTTGGCCAGATATAACTTGCTATAAGAGAACCTCTCCAAAATTATGTTTGGGAAAGGGTTTTATTTTTGTCTTTCCAGAAGAATGAAGGCATCCAGGTAAGAAACCTGAAGATCACTGGAAAATAAGACATCTGAACAAACAGGACAAATCATCAAAAAAAAAGCCCAAGAAAAAGAGTAAATTAGCCTATTGTTATATCACATTTCCAACAAGATAAAATTTCATGAATCTTCCCAAATGTTTGTTTCATTGTTCTCTACAGGCATATAATGCAAATGGACAACAGTCCTGGTCCAATTAAAAATTAAAGCTGGCTTTGGAGTTGGAATGTGGCTCTCTCCTTTTTAAATCCCAAGCATGCTTATTAAAATAAAATCCAAAAATCTCTGTCTCATGTCAGAAAAGCCACCTGATATGGGCCAGAAGAAAAGCAAAACTTCAGGGACTATTTAATTTCCATAATCCTTTGGTTTTATTTTGATTCCTTAAAGTTTTTCTTAAAGTATAGATATTATCTCAAATATTATAATTAATATTTATATATGTATATATTTTTAAAACTATTGTCATGATATTAATGGTCACATAGACTACTAACTAATTTTAGAAAAAGGCTTCATCCAGCTTCCTGTACATGATTTGAGGTTTGAGTCTCTATCAGGTAACTAGGAGTTAGGTTTTTATATTCTGGATGTACATAACAAATATTGATCCTTTAACATTTTTGAGATCTGCTGTATGTGACATTTAAATGTTTAAGTTTTCTTCAGTGACCATGCCTAACAGTGACCTTTGAAGTCTCCAAAAGGAGGATGGGGCCTACAACGATTACACCAGGACTATGATAACACCACTAAGCTGAAAAACATCACCTAGAGATCACCTTTAGACTACAAACTGGTCAGGACAACATCAAGGTGGCTAGCTGAGATGATCCAGCCTCACAGACTGCTCTAGCCAGGACCTAAGACAAGCTCTGCACTTTCCTATTGTGCAGAGACTGGACAACAAATGATAACAGCTCCCTTTCCCAGGATTTGACAATTAACCCAAATTTTTCTTTTCAGGATCCCCTAAAGATGCTGCTGCCCC
Organism: Arvicola amphibius; assembly: GCF_903992535.2. Taxonomy (NCBI): domain Eukaryota; kingdom Metazoa; phylum Chordata; class Mammalia; order Rodentia; family Cricetidae; genus Arvicola; species Arvicola amphibius. The sequence continues at coordinate 67,719,910 of NC_052047.1, read as the reverse complement.
CAGACAGAAGAAAGTAATTTTGAGAACACAACACCCACATTTCCAAAAGGTAGGGTGGGTGGTTTTTGATCATCCTTCGGTTATGTATATTTGTCATTATTTAGGGGGGTTGGTTACAAGTTGTTATTGGTAATGGTCAGGAAAAATGCTGAAAAAGGAGTTTAGATTCAGGGTTCTTGTTTGAAAAGATAAAAGGGGAGATATTGAAATAGGATAAAAAGTAGATTATGAGGGCTGGAGAGACGGCTCAGAGGTTAAGAACACTGGCTCCTCTTTCAGAGTGATCCAGCTTCAATTCCCAGCACCCACATGGCAGCTCACAACTGTCTGTAACTCCAGTCCCAGGGAATCTGACACCTTCACACCAATGCACATGAAATAAAGTTAAATTTTAAAAAGGTTAGATCATGGAATCTACTTTTAAATCAAAAAAACATTTACTATTTTTAAATAGTTTATATTGATATGGATTTTTTATATTAATACAAATTTAAGGTTACTTTTGTTAGAACATACTCTACATACATTTCTACATTTGTTCAATGTATACAGCTCATTTAACAATGTAATGCAAACTTATAGTTCTTGAAAGTTATTATTATTATTATTTAGGATAATAAGGAAATGCAGATTAGTAATTAGTCACCTGTTACAAAAACTTGCAGTCATACTAGGTATGTTTTCAAGGCAAACATATATTTTATATAGACATATAAACTTCAAACTCTATAAGGATCTGTGAATTATGACATTTAAGATGTTTTAATAACATACATTTTTTTATGACAATGAAGCACATCAGCTCCTGGCAGCACCAATCTATTTCAAAGAAAATAATGGGCATCAAAGAAACTCCATATGGAGTTTACTTTCTTTGTGGCAAAAATAAGCTACTAGACAAGAAAATGCCCTTGTCTTGACTGCTGACAGTGTGCTGTCCTAATTGGACAAGTGGGACACAAAAGGATGGTCTGCTGAATTTTGCCAAGACAAGGTAGGACAGTCCTTCAAAATATCTGCTTCACAAAATGTCTGTCAGATATGCTAGGCCTGTAGGATGAAGATGGATGCCTAAATGTTGCAGAGGAACATTGGCTGACTGTCCAGGCAGTCAGTTTTTCTGTCATTTCTCACATTTTTTGGAAGTTGCTTGTTTGCACTTCCTGCTTACTCAGGTAATATTATTTTCTTCTTGGGTCTCTGATGGAGTTGAATACTTTATAGTTATAGTTTTTCTTGCTACCAGATTCAGAAAAGGAATTTACTAAAAAAAGTTGAGAGACATAAAAATATAGTTTTGGTAATGCAAATTAGGATAGAAGGAGAATGAGGAACAACCCTTTGGACTTATCAAGATAGGATAGAGAATGGAGTATTTTTGGTGAATTTATCAAATGTAAATGTACTAGACATTGTTTGGGTAGTTATTGCCTTTATGTATTGTACATAGTTATTGTACTTATTATATATAGGTTTTTTTGGTTTTTTATTTTGAGACAGAGTTTCTTTGTAGCTTTGGAGCCTGTCCTGGAACCACCTCTTCTAGACCAGGCTGGCCTCGAACTCACAGAGATCCACCTGCCTCTGCCTCCCAAGTGCTGGGATTAAAGGTGTGCGCCACCCCCACACGGCCTTATATATAGTTTTTTATATTAGTTATAAACTTCCTTTATTTTAGACAAAAAAGGAGAAATGTGGTGATATTTTGATTGTGCTCTAACAAATAAAGCTTGTCTGGAGATCAGAGTGCAGAACTAGCCACTAGTTGACCATAGAGGCCAGGGAGTAGTAGCATACACCTTTAATCCTAGGACCTGGGAAACAGGAAATGATATGGCTGGGCAGAGAAAAGAAGTGATAAGGCAGAGTGGAGCAGGAGCTCAGCCCATTTCAGCTGAGAAGTTGGCTAGGTAAGAGTTAGCCATAGGACTGGAGAGATGGCTCAGAGGTTAAGAGCACTGACTATTCTTCCAGAGGTTCTGAGTTCAATTCCCAGCAACCACATGATGGCTCACAACCATCTGCAATAAGATCTGGTGCCCTCTTCTGGCCTGCAGGGACACATGCAAGCAGAATGTTGTATACATAATTAATAAATAAATTTTTAAAAAAAGAGTTAGCTGTAGCTTGCTCCTTTGTCTCTCTGATCTCCAGCATTTACCCCAATAACTGGCTCCTGGTTTTTATTGTTGAGACCTATTAGAATTCATACTACAGAGTCACCAGCAGACACACAAAGAAGTTATATGGGCATTCTGTACTGAGAAAGGGTACCAAGCCATGTGGCAAAATCTAGATAAGAAATATGGGTTAAATGTAAATGTAAGTGTTAGCTAGTAACAAGCCTGAACTATTGGCTGAGCATTTATCATTCATGTTTAGTCTCTGTGTTGGCAATTTGGGAACTGCAGGGGCAGTAAAACTCTGCCTACAGGTACCTCTGGAATGCTCAGCAGAGATCAGTTTGAGAGAATTTTCTTGGGGCCCTGGAACCTCAGGATATACTCTGAGAGCACTCTCTAGCTGATGTACTTTTTCCCCGATCTTGGGGGTTCCAAGGTCTCTAAGTGTTGGGTCCAATTTCTGGAGTTCTCACTTAGATCCTCCAAAATATTATGGGAAACCCACCATAGAGACCACTCAAACACAGTTTATATAACCTATTAAAAGTCTTTATTCCACCCAGCTTGGACTGCACTCAGGTGTTTGTGCCTACGTGTAGCACCAGGTGTTCAGAGCACAGAGGTTTTGAAGGCAGAATTCAGCTGCTGGGGCGGGGGTGGGATCACTCACATAAGCAATTTAACGGAAGCTAAAATAAGTAGTTAGCTGAAGGTGATTCTGCACAAGCAGGCTATTTAACAGAAGCTAAGTGTTTTGACCTTGTGGTCCTAGAATAGAGTTAGGTAATTTTCCATAGGATTCTCTATTAAGGAGATCAAATTCTGGTTAAACCTGAAATGACCTCAGTAAGAATACAGGATGGAGAATCCTCCGCACTGTCTTACCCTGCATCTTAGTGTTTCTTAGTGTTTGCTGTGAAGAGACCTTGTAACCACAGCAACTCTTATAAAGTAAAACATTTAATTGTGTGACTTACAGTTCAAAGGTTCAGTCTATTATCATCATCGTGGGACATAGAGGCATGCAGGCAGACATGGTGCTGTAGAAGGAACTGAGAATTCTACATCTTTGATCTACAGACAACAGGAAGTAAACTGTCTCACTGGGTATGGCTTGAACATATAGAAGACCTCGAAGCCCACCTTCACAGTGACACACTTCCTCCAACAAGGCCACACCTCCTAATAATGCCTCTCCTCTTGGGGGCCATTTTCTCTCAAACCAACACACTCTGTCAAATACCCAGTGTGATATAGCTGAGTCATGTGCCCATTCTCTTTTTTTTAAATTTTTTGGGCGATCCTTCCAAACTACCTTCCATAATGGCTGTATTAATTTGTTCCCACAGCACAAGAACTAGCCTCAGGAATCAACAGTTGGGACCACATGAAAATATAGTTTTTGCACAGCCAAAAAAGCTATCAGCAGAGCAAACAGTCCATAGAATGAGAGAAAATCTTTACCAGCTATACTTTAGACAGGGGACTAAGATCCAGAATTTACCAAGAACTGCAGAAACTAAATACAAAGTGTGTCAGTTGTTTTTCTGTTACTTTGATAAAATGTCATGAGCAAAAGCTCCCATATACTACCACAAACACAAACTAAAGAAAAAAACTGAAGAAGAAAAAGACTATACAACCTCAAAGCCCACCACAAATGATAAACTTTCTCTAGCAAAGCTATACCACCCAAGCAGTACGACCAGTTGGTAGTCAAATGTTTAAATACCCAAACCTGTTGGTGCCAATTCTTCTTCAAACCACCACATTCCATTCCCTGGACCCCATAGTCTCATGGCCATATCAAAACACAAGATGCATTTAGTCCAACTTAGAAGTCCCCAAAGTCTCTCACAATTTCAATTTTTGTTTGAAAAGTCAAAGTCTCTTCTGATACTAAAATGCTTAGGTGACTCTTCAGATTGACCACTCCTTCTGGATTGTTGAAAACACGTTACTTCTCTCTCTCTCAGGGCCAGTTCCACTCCCTGTCTGCAGTTTTCCTCTGCTGATGTCCCATGGCTCTGGCATCATCAACGTCTTGGGGGTCTCATTTTCACAGCTTCATGCAATGGCCTCTCTGGATGCCTATACAGGTAATCCCCTGCCACACGACTGGCCTTAGTGGCTTTCCTTAACCATGGAGGAAGATTCCACAACCTCTTTACTGCTGTATCATTCATGACTCTAACCAAGTGATCAAAGTTGCCAAGTTCTGCTTCCTGCTTGGGTGGGAACCTGGCCCTGTCCTTCCTTGGACTGCATTAGCATAAGATTTTCTTGTTGACCTGTAGGGACTCATACTTCCTTAGGCCTTTTCTTCTCACAAACTGCAGACTTAGCTGGTTGGGGTCTTGCCCTGGGGGTACCACCCTTTTATTTCATTTCTCCTTATCTCTTCCAGCTCAAATCAAGGCTTCAACATTAAATTTCCTGGTGCTCTTTTTCTCATCAAACTACACATTTTATTTCTTTTTGCCCCACTTTGTCTTCTTCAATGTAGGTTCACATAAGAGTGATCACTAACCACAGTCAGTGATATGTAATGAGTCTCTCTCTGTCCTGCAGCCAACTCCCAAATAACGACACAGAGACTTAGTATTAATTGTGAAAGCTTCGCCTTAACTTAGGCTTGTTTTTAACTAGCTCTTATAACTTAAATTAACCCCATTTCTATTAACTTACATTTTGTCAGGGTCTGCCCATCCTGCTACTTCCATGTCTCCTGGTGTCTCTGGGTACCTAGATTCCTCCTCCTCTTCCTTTCTGTCCCCAGAAATCCCGCCTATATCTCCTACCTAGCTATTGGCCATTAGCTTTTTATCAGAAGGCACCTTGGCAAAGATGTATCTTCACAGTTACATTAAAAAGATTAATCCACAACAGTATTAGGCTCTCTTTTTTTTTCATCCTCAGTATACTACTTTAGGCTGTTTTGAGACCTCCTTTGCTGGTGAAATCAGTCCAAAACTCTTCACTTTACTTTCAGGCAGATTGTTGGTAAGCATGAGGGGTACAGTAAAGAATCAAAATAGATGTTCCGCAGTTGAAAAGGAAAAGTTTATTCCGAACTGTCAAGGCTGTCTGCCTCAGTTAGAGTTTCTACTGCTGTGAAGAGACACCATGATCCCAGCACCTCTTACAAAGGAAAACATTGGGTGGCTTACAGTTCCAAAGGCTCAGTCCATTATCATCATGGCAGGAAGCATGGTGGCAAGAAGGCAGACGTGGTGCTGGCAAGGTGGATGGGAGATCTCCATCAGGTTCTGCTGGCAGCAGGGAGAGAGAGCCACACTGGGCCTGGCTTAAGCATCTGAGACCTCAAAGGCTGCCCCCAGTGACACATTTCCTCCAGCAAGGCCACACTTCCTATTCGTGCCACTCCGTATGAGCCTATAGAGCCATTTTTATTCAAACCACCACACCACACTGTCCCTCAGAAAGGCAGAGAGAAGTGACAGGGAAACACATCTTCAGGGTACAAGGGAATTGTTACCTAGGAAAAAGGGAACCAGGAGCAGGGTGGGAGGCTTTGCAACATAGAGCAAGTATTTGTGAGTAGCGGCTGAGGGGTCTCTAGGTCAGCATGGACCTTGATATGCTGATAGACCCCACAAGCCTGTTAATGAAGGAGCCAACATTCCTTTTGCTAAAGATAAGGAGAATGACTCTCTCTCTCTCTCTCTCTCTCTCTCTCTCTCTCTCTCTCTCTCTCTCTCTCTCTCTCTCTCTCTTTCTCTCTCTCTCTCTGTGCTTATTTGCTTACTTTTGGGTTTTGTTTGTTTTTGTTTGTTTTGTTTTGTTTTGAGACAGTTTCTCTACATACCCCTGACTGTTCTGGAACTTATTTGTAAGCTGGCCTTGAACACACAGAGATCCTTCAACTCTGCCTCTAGAGTGCTGGGACTAAAGGTGTGCACCACCATCACCACCTTGGTGAGAATGACTCACTTTGGCAAGTGGGAACTAGCTTCCCAAGACCCTGAGGGAATGGGGGCTTTTGTCAGAATTTGGGAAAAGGAGTTTCTTCAGATCTGACAATTAGGACAAGGACAAAAGCAGCTACATTCTTTGCCAAAAATATAATAAAAATGGTCTCCAACCCAGTTGCTGATAACGTTTTCTTCTGTAAACTCTTGAGCTGGGTCTCCACAGTCCACGTTCCTCTCAGCCCTGTCTTCTGTGTTCCTGCTAGGATGGTGCTGCTTACAACATCCAACCACTCTTCTAGTCCAACGTCCCAGCGTCTCCCACATTTCTCCAAAACCCATCATGATCATCCCGTCACAGCAATACCCAGTCCCTGGTACCAACTTCTGTTCTTTCCTGTTCTGTTGCTGTGAAGAGACACCACGGCCAAGGCAACTTATAAAAGAAAGCATTTAACTGGGGACTTGCTCAGTTTCAGAGGTTTAGTTCCTTATCAGCATGTGGGGACCATGGCAGCAGGCAGGCAGGGATAGTAACTGCAAGCTTACATCTGACCCATGGGCATGAGGCAGAGTGAGACAGCGAGGCTGGGCCTGGTGTGGGATTTTGAAGCCTCCAAGTCCACTCCCAGTGACATACTTACCTCTAACAAGGCTGCACTACCTAAACCTCACCAAACAACACTACCATCTGGGAATGAAGTCTTCGAGAACGTGAACCAATGAGGGTATTTATCACTCAAACTACCACACTAAGGAAACAACTTGCCATTTAGCAAATGGTCTAATAAAATGACAGGATGTAAATCATCAAGAACACTGACAATAATATTGAAGAGGACGTGGACAAGAGGAATCCTTGCTCACTGCTTGTAGGAGTGCAAATTAACACATCCATTAAGGTCCTTTCACTGAACTTGGAGCCTGCCTGTCTCTGCCTCCCTAATGTGTGGCTATGGGTGTGCACTGCTGTACCTAGCTCCTGTGTGTGTGAACTGAGATCAGCAGTGAGCACTTTAACAACTAAGGGAGATATATATATTGTATATATATATATATGTGTGTGTGTATTTACATACATATATGTGTGTGTATGTGTTTGTCTATTTTGATATAGGATCTCACTATTAAGTCCTACCTGTTCTGAAATTTTCTGTGTAGACCAGGTTGGTTTCAAACTCACAGATATCTTCCTGTCTCTGCCTCCCAAGTACTGGGATTAAAGGTATGTGCCACCATATGCCTATTCTCTCTCTCTCTCTCTCTCTCTCTCTCTCTCTCTCTCTCTCTCTCTCTCTCTCTCTCTCTCTCTCTCTCTCTCTGTGTGTGTGTGTGTGTGTGTGTGTGTGTGTGTGTGTGTGTGTGAATGCTGTGGAATAATTCTCCTGTACACTGTAAAGATTTGTCACTCAAATTGGTTTAATAAAACAATGATTGGCCAGTACCCAGGCAGGAAGTAAGATGGGCACACTGTACTGTAAAAAGGTACTGCCATGTAGCAGAGCATAAATAAGGAATATGGGTTATCTTAAAATGTAAGAACTAGTTTTTGGAGTCTATTTCCTGTGGTGGGATTCTTTGCTCAGCTTTGATGAGGGGGCTTGATCTTGCCTCAGCTTGATGTATCAGACTTTGTTGACTCCCCAAGGGAGGCCTTACCCACTCTGAGGTGTGGATGGAGGTGGGTTGGAGGGAGAAGGGGAGGTAGGGGGGACTGAGGATAGTATGTAAGATTTTTAAAAAGTAAAATGGGGAAAATGTAAAAGCTAGTTATTAACAAGCCTGAGCTATTGGTCAAGCATTTATAAGTAATATTAACCCTCTGTGTGGTAATTTGAAAAGTGGCTTCTGGGTATTTTGGACTGAGTGGCTCCAAGACAGGAAACTTCTGCATGCTCTCTCCTTCCCCCAACCTTTTTCTCACTTTGTAGCTAGCATTGGCTAGCCTAGAACTCTCCATATAAATAAGGCTAGCCTTGAACTCTTAAATTCATAAAAGCACACCTGCCTCAACCTTCTGAGTTCTGGGATTAAAGACATGTGTCACCACACCTGACTTTGACTCATTTTTAAATACAATGGTATGCTGGTTAGTTTTATAACAACTTGACACAAGCTAAAGTCATCTGAGAGGAAGGAACTTCAATTAAGAAAATGCCTTCATAAAAACAGTCTGTAACCAAGCCTGTAGAGCATTTTCTTAAATAGTGATTTATGGGGTAGTGCCTAGTCCATTGCCAATGGTTCCATCCCTGGGCTGTTTGTCCTGGGTTCTATAAGAATGCAAGTTTGTGTGTTTGTGTGTGTGGGGGGGGGTGCACACCTTTAATCCCAGCACTTTGATGCAGAGGCAGATGAATCTCTGTGAGTTTGAAGCCAGTCTGTTCTATAGAGTAAGATCCAGGACAGCCAGGGATACACATAAAAACCCTGTATTGAAAAACCAAAAAGAAAAAAAGAAAAAAAAAGAAAGCAGGCTGAGCACATGGGTAGCAAGCCAGTAAGCAGTATGCCTTCGTGGGCTCTCTATTGGCTCCTGCCTCCAGGTCCCTGCCCTGCTGGAGCCCCTGACCTGACTTCCTTTGATGATCAGCAGTGATGTGGAAGCAAAAGCCGAATAAACATTGCTTTGGTCATGGTGTGTCATCACAGCCATAGCAACTCTAAGAGAAATAGTGAATGATTAATTGACTTTCAAGTAATTAACTTATATACCTGAATTAATGTAGTTGGTCTTTTTATACTTTGTTGTATTTAATTTGGCAAAATTTTAAGGTATTGTGAATTTTTTTACATTTATTTAATGGGGGGGGGGAGGGCACACACACCTGCATACCACAACACATTTGTGAAGGTTGGAGGGCAACTTACAAAAATCTAACAGGTTTCAGATGTAGCTTCAGTGGCTCCTGGGAGAAGTTCTGTTGTTGTATCAAGAAATCTGGTTGGGTAAAAACTATCAGTCTCTGATCTGAGTCACGGAATCAATGAAAGATTTATGGTGGCACTACCCTGACAGGTCCCCTGGAAGGTGGGAGACCAAGGCTGGTAAGAGACAGGCAGATATGCCATGAGCACAGAGCTTGGGTATAGACTTTACTTATAAGCGTGAGGGGCTATTGAGGGGAGGGGAGGGGAGATGGGGAGAGAGAGAAGGGAGGACAGGGAAAGAGGAATTCAGGAGGCCGCTTGTTTGTCCCTGCTGCCCAGAACCAAAATAACCACACAGAAACCATATTAATTAAAACACTGCTTGGCCCATTAGCTCTAGCTTCTTATTGGCTAACTCTTGTATTAATTTAACCCATCTCCATTAATCTGTGTATCGCCATGTGGCAGTGGCTTACTGGGTAAAATTCCAAGTGTCTGTCTCCAGCAGCTCCATGGCGTCTCTCTCTGCCCTTCTTTTTCCCAGCATTCAGTCTAGTTTTCCCTGCCTACCTAAGTTCTGCCCTATCAACAGGCCAAGGCAGTTTCTTTATTCATTAATGGTAATCACAGCATACAGAGGGGACTCCCACATCACCTCCCATTTTCTGTTTAAATAAAAAGGAAGGTTTTAATTTTAACATAGTAACATATAATATATATATATATATATATAACATATTACATGTAACAAAACAGTTATCAAGCAAGAATTACAGTTACAATATTTATATCTATTTTATCTTACTCATAACTAAATAAAACAATAACTATAAAGTCTTCAACTCCATCAAAGACTCCAGAAGGATATAATATTACCTAAGTAAACTGGAAGTACATTGTAAACAACTTGCAAAACTCTAGAATTGACAAAGACATCTCGCTGCCTGGACAGTCACCCAAAATTTTTCTGTACCATTGGGGCATCCATCTTCAGCCTACAGGCCCATAGTATCCAGGAGACTTTTCCATGAAGCAGGAAATTTCAAAGACAGTTCCTCCTATATTGGCAGTTTTCCAGTCACTTTCTTTTGTATCCTGCAGAATGTCTAGTAGAGTCTTTTATGAAGCAGGAACCCTGAAGGACCGTCTCACCTTTAGGCAAGTTCAGCAGTCATTGCTCTGTGGGTCCTGCATGTCCAGTTTATGCAACAGTCCAGGCAAGAACAGTTTCTTGCCCAAATGGCTAATCAACTCCATAAGGATGCCCATCTTCCCTTTGAAGTAGCTTGTGCTGCCAGGAGCAGATGTGTCTCACTGTCATGAAAAGTCTTAAGTTCTTAAACATTTTAAATGACAAATTCTTAAGGTCTCTGAAAGATTTGAAGAATACCTATCTAACTGAAATTTATCTCTATACATCTAGAAAATCTAACTAACATGACTACAAGCTTGACTATTATAGATGATTATCTATTAACCTATATTTTTAATTATACATTACATTTTTATATGAGCTACACAAACACAATGCTTTAATAAAGAGCAGAAATATACATATAACAAAATTGACCTTAAATTTGTATCAATAAACCAAGATTCATACCAATGCAAATTATTCATATCTATATCATATTCCCCTTTAAATATAAACAAACATTTGTAGACAATATTTGGGAATATGCATATAGTTATTTCTCTCCAAACTGCTTCCTGCTGTTTATTAGATGAAGTATTTTCTTTGTGGGGGTGTTCACAGCAACCTTTCAGGGAGTTTCAATCAATCAAACCATATTAGCCTGGAATGAATCCACATGTTCTCATCCTCTGTGGAGACAAAAGAAAAACCTCTTTTCCAAAGCAACTTATCCTTAGACCCAAATTCTGAAATCAAGATACCTTTATAATATACATGCTGGTTTAGCTTAGCAGCCCATACAATGAAATGTGTCTCTGTACTTAGCTCCTTCAGTTAAAAATTTCAAAGAAAACACAATTATATACAGAATCCAGACTCTCTGTGTATTGTCCATCTTGACATGGCTTATTTTTCTTTACTCCTTTTAATCTATGACTGTCTGTACTCTGTTTCTTTTTTATTTTTGATTTTTCTTTCTTTCTTTCTTTCTTTCTTTTTTTTTTTTTTTTTTTTTTGATTTTTCAAGACAGGGTTTCTCTGTAGCTTTGGAGCCTGTCCTGGAACTAGCTCTTGTAGACCAGGCTGGTCTTGAACTCACAGAGATCCACCTGCCTCTGTCTGCCAAGTGCTGGGATTAAATGCATGTGCCACCACCGCCCGGCTGTGTACTCCATTTCTTTAAAGACTTTACCCTTTTTTAAGCATTAACTTTATTTTATGACTCTCTATACTTTTTCTTCACTCTTCCAAGCCTACATACACTTATCCAATACTATGACTCATCTGGATTTGTCTTTACTACATATCTGTAATTCTTTGCTGTCTAGAAGAGCTTTTAACATGATAAGCAGCTTGGTTGCAGCTGCTCTGGATGCTGTCTCTGCCTCTCTCCACTTTCAAAATGGTGGACGTATCATTATTGCCATGTCTGGTAGGAGCCAAGCTCAGCACTTTAACTCTGAGAATGAGCGTGCAGCACATAAACCCTTTTTATCTGAGTAATAGCTAAATCTGCCATGCAGCGCATTATGTGGCCTAGAAATATCTCTGTGTTTGGTGGGAGGAATCTGCCATGCTCTCCTGCTTGTAGACCATGCCTAGTAGACCTGATCCCACCGCCTGCCCAGGCAGGAGTACTGAGCCACGGGCATGGTCTCAGCCACTTTCCTCCCTACTCCAAGTGGGCACACAAACACCCGGGGTCACAGATGCCATTGAAATGCTCCATAGCCAGAGTTTGCACTGGTGGTAGGTTCCAGAAAACCTGCATTTCAAAATGGCTGCACAGCTTTTTTTCCTGCTGCTGCTGCTGCTGCTGCCGCCGCTAAGTCAGGAAAATCTCTCTTAAAGGAGCTGCAACACACCACCAGCAAACAGCAAGTTGTGTTAAACTCTGTAATTTTTTTGTGTCTAGAATTCCATTTCAAGCCCTCTCAGGTTTTACATGGATATAGTTACCCACGTTGGTGCCAATCTGTACGAAGAGGCCACTTGTTTTTCCCAGCCACCCAGAACCAAAATAACTACAGAGGAAAGAGGGAGGGGAGAGAGAAGAAAGAAGGGGGAAGGGCAGAAGGTAAGGCGGCAGTAGTTACCTTTTCAGAAGAAGCACAGAGAGAAACAGGGCTGAAGAGGAGGCAGGAGATCCACTTGCCTTGGCAGAAAGGAGAGATCGGGAGTGGGTAGAGTTTATCTCTTAAAGGGACAGGGTACCTATTTGGTAGAAAGTATCATCCCAGCTCCCTAACACCCCTTTATACAAAAAGTCTGGAATATTATAGTCGAGGGCCTCATCCCAGCCCCCTGACATCCATCTTTGGAATACTGGGCAAGAGCTCCATTTCCACCCCTGGGAGTTGCCTTAGATCAAACTCCACCTATGAGAAAGCCAACCAAATAGTAACCCCTCCCCAGGGAAGGTCAAGACCACGCCCACAGGCTACTTAAACTGCCTCCCAGAGAATGTACACATGGTCTCTGGGTTTTGTGAGGTCTCCTCTCTCTCTCTCTCTCTCTCTCTCTCTCTCTCTCTCTCTCTCTCTCTCTCTCTCTCTCTCTCTCTCTCTCTCTCTCTCTTCCCCTCGCCATGCTTTCCTGGTGCCACCCAGGAACGTTGCATTAAACATGGGCATCTTTTATTTGGTCTAATTTGGTCTGATTGGAATTATTTGCGTTGGTGGAGAGGCAGGGTTTGGTGATGTCCTCTTTCAGTCCCGGGACTTGGGAGGTGAAGGCAGGCCATCTCGATGAGTGCCATGCTAGCCAGTGAGACCCTATGTCACAACAAACGGTAGGGGGACTAGGCTGTAGCTCAATTGGTAGAGTGCTTGCCTAGAATGCAGAAGGCCCTGGGTTTGATCCCCAGCACTGCATATACTAACGTGGTGGTGCATGCCTATAAGTCCAGAACTAGGAGAATCACTAGGTCATCGTCAGCTTAGGAGAAAGGTTGAGGCTAGCCTGGACTACTTGAAACCCTCAAGTCAAAACAGCCAAAGCAATGTGATTTGAGTGTGGCGAGCACTCTGGACGCAGTCTTTGATGCTGCTATTTTACCATATAGTAGGTGAGAATCCTGATAAGCTACAGCCCATTTCTACCCTTATGCCACATGCAGCTGCCAAGCACTGTGCCCCCAATGCTGACCCACTAATACAGTGGTTCTCAACCCGTGGGTCTCAACCCATTTGGGGCCACATATCAGATATCCTGCATATCAGATATTTACATTAAATTCATAACACTAGCAAAATTATAATTATGAAGTAGCAATGAAAATACTTTCATGGTCGGGAGTCAGTACAACATGGGAAACTGTATTAAAAAGTCACAGCATTAGGAAGGTTGAGAACCGTTGTGCTAGTGTGACTGCCTATTTACAGACACTGTGACGCAAGATCTCACCTGGTGCAGCATCTGCTTCCATGTTACACCCCTGTCCGCTTGCATGTTACACCCCGTCTGCTTACACATTACACCCCATCTGCTTACACGTTACACCCCATCTGCTTATACGTTACACCCCTGCCCACTGACATATTACACCCCTGTCAGCTTACACTTTACACCCCTGTCCACTTACACATTACACCCCTGTCCACTTACACATTACACACCTATCTGCCTCATTCCCTGCTTACTCCTGGCTCACCTTCTTACACTTGGGTCTCCTGTCTGCTCACACGCCCACATGCCAGCGCCTGCCCCTCTGCTGTCTTCACCTGCTCACACACCCACGTGCCAGCGCCCGCCCCAAGTGCATGCTCAGCTATTGCCTGCTCCATCATTCACACAGTTTATGAGGACGTATTTATATGTGTGCATGTTTGTGTGTGTGCAGGTGCACACGTGGAGGCCAGAGTACAGGCTGGAGAACAACTCTGGTAGCTTTCTTCGGGTACCATTTTTTGGAAGAGGCAGTGTCTCTCCATTGTACTCTGGAACGTGCATTGTCAGCTAGGCTGGCTGGCCAGTAAGCCCCAGGGACCTGCTCATCCTCGCCTCCCCGGCACTGGGACTCCAGCCCTGGGGAGTCAAACTCAGGTCTTCATATTTGTATGGCTAGTGCTTTATCAACTGAGCCATCTCCACAGACCCTTGTTCTGAGTCTCATTTTGTAGCCCTGGCTAACCTTCAAATTCACTATCCTCCTATGTTCAGTCTTCTGCTCGCTGGGTCACAGGTGTGTGCCACAACTAATTGTCACTAATACAATCCCACACTTCAGTGGTTATAAGTTTACTCAGTTCCATGCTTACCTGTGAAGACAGCCAGGTCTGACGGGGTCCACTGGTGGGGGGTAGGGTAGACTTCTGAGACTTCAGTTTCTGGTCCCAAGCCCAGCAGTCAGCTCTTCTCCTCTCTGGCTTCTGCCTCGTGCTGGCTTGTCTGGCAAGAGGCCCTGGCCACACCCCTAACAGTTGCCAGCCAGCATATTTCCTATGCTCTGCACATTTTTGTGGATTTTCCCCCTTCATTTCCATGTCACTCTGGAAGAAAAATAGGTTAGAGGACATGTGCGTTCATGGCCTATGTGTGGTGTTCTGCGCATGGTCTCCTCAGTCACCCTGGCGAGCGGCCTGCCTTCAAATGGCTCTGCAGGGTGAGTCAGAGCTGATTTTCCTTCTTCTTTTCCTTTCCTTTCCTTTTTTTTCTTTAAAAAAGAAAACATTTATTTTATTTGAGAGCAAGAGAATGTGCACGTGTGTGCTCGCGCGCACGCACGAGGGCACGTGTGCATGTGTGCTCACGTGCACCACGGTCCACAGTCCATGTGTGAAGACTGAAGGACAATCTACCCACCCCCCGCCCCTTGCACCACCAGGTTTTCAGCCTTGGCAGCAAGCACCTTTACTTGCTGGGCCATCTTCCACCCCTAGCCTTTTAAACTGGTAGCTGCTGGCTCTGTGGGTGGCATGTTCGAAACCTTCTCAGGGGTTAAAATACCCTGAGTCTGGTGGTGAGGGAAGGGGAAGCACACTGGGCTGAGGGTCCCTAACCTAAATTCCGTGTCCAGATAGGCCTTGGACCCTCTACGTCTGTCTTTCCCTGTGTGACAGCAGTGTGGGGAGACACAGAGGCAAGGTCCATAGTGCTTTACACTGGACCCCATGCTCCTCTCACTGAGCGCTTCCCAGCCGGACTGAGATCTGTGGAGACAGTAATCTCTCTCTCTCTCTCTCTCTCTCTCTCTCTCTCTCTCTCTCTCTTTCTCTCTCTCCCCCCTCCCTTCCTCTCTCTCTCTCTCCTCTCTTCTCTCTCTCCTCTCTCTCCTCTCTCCTCTCTCTCTCTCCTCTTTCTCTCTCCTCTCTCTCTCCTCTTTCTCTCTCCTCTCTCTCTCCTCCCTTTCTCTCTTTCTCTCTCTCCTCTCTCTCCCTCCTCTTCCTCCGTCTCCTCTCTCTCTCCTCTCTCTCTCTCTCTCTCTCTCTTTCTCTCTCTCCTCTCTCTCTTTTCCCAACTGTACTAAGATCTGTGAGACATAATCTTATCGCTCTCATCCTCTCTGTCTCGGTCTGTCTCTTTTCTTCACTACACTCTCTCTCTCTTGCTCTCACTCTCTCTCCTTCCCAACTGGACTGAGATCTGTGGAGACATTCATATTCTCTCTCTCTCTCTCTCTCTCTCTCTCTCTCTCTCTCTCTCTCTCTCTCTCTCTGTGTGTGTGTGTGTGTGTGTGTGTGTGTGTATCTCTCGCTGGCTCTCTCTCCTTCCCAACTGGACTAAGATCTGTGGAGATGTCCACACCCCCTAGAGGCGTCTCATAAAAGCTGCTGGGCACCATTCTCAGACTGGGGTTCCTCCTACTGCTTCAGAATCAGCCCAGCGTTGGTTAAAAGTTATTGGGCTCCAGCCCAACTCCAGGCCTAGGCGTCAACACAGGGTAGCTTACACAGTCGCCCACATAGGGGTGGTGGAGGCAATTTCCCCCCACAATCTGCCCTCCACATAATGGATTCTTGTTTATCCTCCAGTGTGTGCTCCAACATCACCTCTCTCGTGCAGCTTCCTTGATTAACCTACAAAGAATCCATTGTCTCATCTCACATTCCTCAGGGCCTGACCCAGCACTCTGCATGTGGTCCATGCTTGTATTTAAGAGGAAAATCATGGGCCTGGGGAGATGGCGTAGCTGACAAAGTACCTGCCAGGCAAACACAGAACCTGAGTTCAGAAAGCCAGCGCCCACATAAGAAGCCAGGAACGGACCTGTCACCCCAGCTGGGGACAGGGATGGGTGAGGGTATGCAGGCAGATCTGTTGGCTAGCCAGCCTAGCCTAATAGAAAAGCTTTGGGGTTTAGTGAGAAACTGTTTCAAGACAATAAGGGGAAACCCAAAGGACTGAACATTTTTCTAGAGAGACACTTGTTCATCCAAGTTTATTGCTGCTCTATTCATAATTGCCAGAAACTGGAAACTGCCTAGATGTCCATCAACAGATGAACGCATAATGAATACATAATGAAATTCTTGTACATGGATGAATATCACTCAGCTGTTAAGAAAAACGAAATTATGAAAATTGCAAGCAAATGGATGGAGCTAGAAAATATCATCCTGAGTGAGGTAATCCAAACCCCCCAAAACAAATATTGTGTTTTATCTTGTATGTGGGTTGCTGTAGAATAATCCTCTTTTACACTCCTAACAAGTGTTTTAGGGTTTACCAACTACTTTTTGCTTAGCTTTAAGGCTCACTCCATGACATGGAACCCATACCTGACACTGCTCCAGTGACCGAGAACCTGGGAGTCAGTAGGTCAGGGGCCTAGGAGAAACCTCCTACCACTGTTCTGCTAAAGCATGGAGAGGAAATGACTCCTCGGGGCATACCGCTGCACCCTTGGACCAGCGCCTCCTCACGGCACATCGCTGCACCCTTAGACCAGAGCCTCCTTCAGCCTGCGTGAGAGAAGCTTCTTCTTGATGTAGATAGTAATCAACACAGAGACTCAAAACCAGACAATGTGCAGAGAGTGAGAGACTTTGCATCACCCAGTCCTAAATGGGACATCTGCCACAAAGCCCTTCCCTAGAGGCCCAGGGAGCTATGCGGAAAAAGAGACAGAAAAATTCTGAGAGCCAGAGTGATGGATGACCAGATCCAACATGACTGCCGCAGAGCAGTGGCGGCATAGATGGGGCCTGCACGCGTTCAAGTCAGACGGAGTCCCAGCACTGAGGCAGGGTGGGGGACCTGGACATGGGCTCCCACCCCTAACCAAGAAGCTAACTGCAACTCATCCCTGCTGGTCAAGGGAATATTAGTTTTCTCCAATGGAGTCTCACTGAACATACTAACCACGTCTCTGAGCAAGCCCATGCCCAGGAATAGTTGGCCAAAGACAAACAAAAAGTGGTATTTTGTAGACTTTTGGCCTCATTTTGCTTTGTTAGAGCATTTTCTGTGTGTGTGTGTTTTAATAGTCTTGTGCTCATCTATTTCAATTTTCATTTTTTTTTGTTTTTTTTGGGGGGTGTGTGTGTGTATGTTTCTTGTTTTGTTGTTTTGTTTTTATTTGTTTGTTTTGAAGAGAGAGGAAAAAAATAAAACTGGGTAGGGAAGCCGGGCAGTGGTGGCGCACGCCTTTAATCCCAGCACTCGGGAGGCAGAGGCAGGCGGATCTCTGAGTTCGAGGCCAGCCTGGTCTACAAGAGCTAGTTCCAGGACAGGCTCTAGAAACTACAGGGAAACCCTGTCTCGAAAAACAAAAAAACAAAACAAAACAAAACAAAAAAAAAACTGGGTAGAGAAGGAAGTGAGGAGGATCTGAGAGGAACTGGAGGGAGGGGGAAACATGATCAAAATATATCATATTTCCACAGTTAAAAAGGGCGAGCTGGAGAGAGCTCAGTGGTTAAGAGCACTCAACTGCTTTTCCAGAAGTCCTGAGTTCAGTTCCCAGCAACCCCATGGTGGCTCACAACCATCTATAGTGGAATTTGATGCCCTCCTCTGTTGTGCAGGCATATACGCAAGTCGAGCACTCGTATGCATAAAATACATAGATAAATAGATCTAAAAAAAGTGACTGAGGAAGACATCCAGTGCCATCCTCCTGCCTCCACGTGCACCTGAACATGTGTGTACACACCCATACCACATGCTCAACACAACATACACACAATTAACTACATCCAATCTACCCTGTCCTCTGACGGCTGAGGCCCTCCCTCTAAGCCTAGTGAATCCCTTCTTCCTCATCCCCGGTGTCCGTCCATAGTCACGTTCCTGACCTCCTTAACCAGGCCAGTTCCACCCAGCCTATCATTTTATTTATTTATTCACTTATTTTTATTGTTAGAGACAGGGTCCTTCTATATAGCCCTGGTTGTCCTTGAACTTGCCGTGTAGACCAGGCTTCCTTTGAACTCACGGAGATCTGCCTGCCTCTGCCTCCTGAGTGCTTGGTGGGGTTAAAGGCGTGTGCTCCTCGGTTTATTTTAATCACATGTGTATCATTTCCTGATTTTTTTTAGCCTGGTACTGGGGATCAAGTCTCTAATCACTTACCCCACACCTACCCCACCTTTTTTAATGTACTTCCTTTTGGCTTCTCCCTGGGAAGGAGATGAGAGATCTGTTTTTTCAGTCTAGGTCAGCAGATCTTAACCAGAGTTGGTTTTCTCCCAGAGGGAACATCTGGTAATGTGTGGAGATGTTTGGAACCCCTGTGGAGGGGCTCAGGCATCAGCTAGCAGAGGGCAGGAGGGTCAGGAAGCAGGCCACAAACCTCACAACAGAATGATCCGGCCCTAAATGACAATAGCAACTGATAGGTTGACCCTGGCCTAGGCTGTCACCTAGAAAGCCACATGAGTCAAACATATTTGCAGCATGAGCAAATGAAATGCTTATTTGAATGCTAAAGCCTGAAAGTTCACACACACTGTATTTCTGGATGCCTCGGGCTATGGGGTAGGGTTTCAAGAATTCTGCACTCCATGAGGAATTTCCAGCTAAACGCAGAAGACATAAACTATGGGGCTAGAGTTTATGTTTCATAGAGCGAGGTCCTTGTCAAATGGGCCAACAAGTCCTACTTCTTAAAAAAAAAGTTTTTAATTTAGAAAAACAAAGAAAGCGCTATTCCATAGTCCACTTCTCCTCACTGGAACAGCCTTGCCCAGAAAAGCCAGGGTCTCCTGACATCACAGGGATCCAGAGCTGGCTCTCCTGGGCATCAAGTCAGCCTTGGTCTTTTGGTTCTAGGATTCACTGAAGCAACATGACATGACACAGCTTTTACCACCCCAGACCCAGAGCCAGGCTTCGGGAGTTTCCCTCAGCTCCGCATCTGGCCAGTTGTGTGTCCCTGGAAAACCACTTAACCCCTGTGAGCTCCAGATTCCCTAAGGAGCTATAAACTGAAGATAATAATAGTACCAACCTCACAAAGAGTTAGTATTTAAAAAATGTTTGGAACACTGTCAGGCAGCATAGTAAATGTTTTATATAGGGTGGCTGTTCAGCCCAGTTTGCCTGCAAACCCCTTGGTTTTAGATTGAAAGTTCAGCATCTCAGGAATCCCCCCCAAGTCTGGTATGGCTCCACACACCTCTAATCCCAGCACTTGGGAGAGAGAAAGGCCCATCTCTGTAGTCTCTGTGAGTTGAGACCAGCCTGATCTGTATGGTGAGTTCCTGGCCAGCCAGGGTACGTGGTAAGACCCTGTCCCAAAAACACAAATAACAACAACAAAATAAGAAAACCCCATAGTCATGCAGGGCAGGAAGGGTGCTCATCTTGCTTATGTGTGTGTGACTTTTCTAAAACAAACCAGAAACCTCTCAGGCCTGGGGTGTCATTCAGTGGTAGAATCCTTGGCCTAGCATACATGAAGTTCTATACCCAGTACCAAAAATTACTAACAGAGATGAGGTAGGTGTGTGTGTGTGTGTGTGTGTGTGTGTGTGTGTGTGTGTGTGGGGAGAGGAGAGAGAGAGAGAGAGAGAGAGAGAGAGAGAGAGAGAGAGAGAGAGAGAGAGAGAGAAAGGAGAAAGTTTGGAAAAATTTTTGAAAACTGTTATTTGAGCCCAGAAAATTGAAGAGACCACTCAAGATTAGGTGTGGCCCTTGCAGTGTGCTTGGACCAGCTAAGTGCTACTAAATTATTTCTAGAAACCTGGTAGTCCCAAGAGTTCTCTGGAAAACTGTCTAACTATTCTTTAAATCTCATCCTCCCATTGTTAGATATTCTGTATGTAAAAGCCCAGATGAAAGGAACAACAACAGCAACACACACACATACACACACACACACCATACCCCCTCACCACTGTTAGTAACTATCTGCACACAATACAGGCTGATCCCACAAATGAGTGGCAGGAGACAGCTTTAAACTATGTGCTAATGTTGAAACTTGTTTTTCTGTGCCCATTCCCGGAAGGAGGCACACAGCATCTCTATTTGGAATGTACTTTCCGCAATTGTTACCTCCCAGCTTGTCTCCAGAAACCAAAGTCTCTTTCCTCAGAATGTATACAATCAACTAATCCTCCGCTGTAGACAGAATTTCCCCCAACAAACAGTCTCAGAGCTCAAAGGAAATAATTTCCCCCAACAAACAGTCTCAGAGCTCAAAGGAAATTTAGGAAATCTGGAGAACCGTCCATATCCATGGGCTGAAGCAACCTCAGGACAAAAGTATTTGAAGGAGCAGGGCATAGCAGCTTGTGGTGCTGCATATCTTTAATCCTAGCACTGAAAGGCAGAGGCAGCCTGGTCTCTGTGAGTGCAAGGCCAGCCTGGTCTACATAATGAGTTCCAGGACAGCCAGGGCTACAGAGTAAGACCCTGTCTTAAAACAAAATAAAACAAAACAAAAAAAAACTTAAGTAAATTAAAAAGAAAAGTATTTGGAGGAGGTTGACGAGATGGCAGAGCAGATAAGAGAACCTGAATTTGATCTGAAGAACCCACATCAGGTGCCTGTAACTTCAGTCCAGTGGTTCTGATGCCCTCTTCTGGCCTCTGGGGCTACCTGTACTCACATGGAACACACACACACACACACACACACTTCTGTTATTGTTTTGGAACAGAGTCTTACTATGTATCCCCGACTTTCCTAAATTCACTGTGTATGAGACCAGGCTGGCCTCAAACTCACAGAAATCCACTTGCCTCTGCCTCCTAGTGCTGGGATTAACCAATGCCAGTCCACATAAAATTAAAACAAAAACAAAAGAAAGCAAAAAAAACTTAGGTGTTCAGTTGACACAGTAGGTATCACGTTAGTTTCATGAAAAATATATCCTTTGGGGCTGGAGAGATGGCTCAGAGGTTAAGAGCTGGCTGCTCTTCCAGAGATGCTGAATTCAATTCCCAGCACCCACATGGTGGCTCACAATCATCTGTAATGAGATCTGATGCCCTCTTCTGGCCTGCAGGGATACGTTCAGGCAAAACACTATCTATAATAAATAAATAAATTTTTAAAAAATTATATTTTATATATATATATATAGTTTGTGGATGGAGTACTTGGGTTTTGTCCTCAACACTGCATAAATAAATAAATAAATAAATAAATAAATAAATAAATAACTGTTTGGGGGAACGCAATACTTGTGCTGAACCTGTACAAACTTTGCTCTTGTTATTTTCCCTAAACAATACCGTCTGACAACCATTTGCATCTCATCTGCACTATATTACTCTGTTATTCAGCAATGATCCCGGTACCCACGAGAACGTGTGTAGGGGATGTGCACTGTATTGCTGTATATAAGGGACTTCAGTACCCATAGACTCCGTTATCCATGTTCCTTGCAGGAGTCCTGGAACTAGTCCCCTTAGATAGACGGCACAACCATATTTAGTATTATTGTGCTACTTCCTTCTTCAGAAACCGAGGGTCGGGTCTTTCCTGAGGTGGCTTGTAAGTAAAGCTCTCCCTGGAACTCAGGTCCAAAGTGTGGGGTACTTTGAGCTCACTTTGAGGTTTTGAAAACCTACTAAATGCCGGGCGGTGGTGGCCCACACCTTTAATCCCAGCACTTGGGAGGCAGAAGCAGGCAGATCTCTGTGAGTTCGAGGACAGCCTGGTCTACAAGAGCTAGTTCCAGGATAGGCTCCAAAGCTACAGAGAAACCCTGTCTCGACAAACCAAAAAGAAAGAAAGAAAAGAAAGAAAGAAAACCTACTGAAAAAAAAAAAACTCTGAAGTCAAAATCCCACCAATCCTCACCCTGGAAAGCTCTGCCCCCTAGAGACCCCATGTTAAGCCTGCCTCTCACTCAGTTCCCTGCTGCTTTTTGCCCGAACAGAGGCATCCACACTGGTGTGTCCTTTTCCAAACCTCTTGTGTGATTCTTTGTGTGTGTGTGTGTGGTGTGTGTGACTTTGTGGTATGCCTTGCCTCTCGACTGCCAGGATGCTTACCCTTCAGAGCCAGAACACTTACACAGGGTTCTGACTCACAGACCTCAGCTCTCCCAGGGGCTTTCTGATGGGTTCTTCACAGCTTCTTAGAGAGCGGGGTGGCAACAGATGGAAGGCCAGTGGGGAACTCCCTGTCCTCTTAATCGCCCTCTATGGCCTCCTACAGCTTGGCCTAGGCCCTGAGCAGCCTGCACAAATCAAGCCACCATAGAAAAGGGCTTGGTTTGGGGGTTATTAGTTGCCGTTGTTTTTGAGAAACAATTAGATCACAAAATTGACGTATTTTCTTTCCTAGAAATTTCATGCCATGAAAATTTAACTTTTCTCTGAACCATATTTCCCGCCTACTGGATTTGTACATGTCCGGAAAAACTAAGGGAGGAGCACTTTACAGGCCAACAGTCCTATGAAAAGCCCATTCACCCAGATTAACGAACTAGGTGACTCAGGACATAAGCAAGCTCCTGTTTGTGCAGAGAACCTAAGATGGCCCTAAGGTGGGCCAGCCCCCAGGGAGCTGAAAGGGACTGGACTCGTGTCCATGACTGTGGCAAGGGAGGGAGGGAGACAGGGCATGCTGCTGGGCCACTCACACCTTTTCCGCGTGTCTGATTTCAGCTGGGGCAGACAAAATCCCAAGAAAACATCATGGGTTCACTATGAAAGCAGACAGGAAAATGGCAAGCAGCAGAGGGAGAGCAAAGCCTTTGTGGTGTTCCTGTTTGAGGCTTAAGGGAGCCGCCAGGAGACCTGAGCGGAGCCGCAGAACACAGGTGAAGGTCGACATTTGATTCTCAGGACACCTGTATCCTGTCTCAGCCGCTCACAGGCTGTGTGACCTGAAGCAAGTTCCTTCGCCCCTCTGAACACCCTTAGGAAAAGGGAATGTCCTCTCATCCGTCCCAGTGCTCTGATGACTGGAAACAGCTGCTGGCTCACTTGTTCGGGGCCTACTAAGTTTCCATCTGGGGACTCCAGACCTGATCTTGGTCTGTCCCAGCCCTGTCTACAAGCAATGCTATTGGATACCAGGTATAAGTTGGCTTCCATCACTAGTAAAGATACCTCAAACTGAACTTAGATGTCCCTTAGTTGCCCTGTGTCAACTCAATAGGGTCTAGTATCACCAGGACTCTGGCAAACCTCCAGATACACCTGTAAGTTGTTATCTAGATTAAGGTTAGGCTCTGAGGACATCCGTGAGGGATCATCTTATTTTGAGGCTGGCAAGACCGCTCCCCAGGCAGCAGATCCTGGACCGTGTAAACAAGGAGAAAGTGAGCTGAGCCATTCTTCCCCTTCTGCTTCTCAATCAAGGCTGCAACATAAGCAGCTGCTTCAAGCTGTCGCCTCCTCTGTGTCCCCCTCCTCCCTTAAATTGCTTTGTAGGGGGGTTTTATTATGGCAACAGGAGGAGCAACTGTGCTCCTGATGTTTTGTCAACTGATACAAACTAGCTAGAATCATCTTGGAAGAGGAATTTGTGTTGATGCCTCTATCAGCTTGGTCTGCAGGCGAGTCTATGGGGCGGTTTCTTTGATTGTTTAATGTGGGAGGAGGGCTCAGCCAACTGTGCTGGTTCCATCCCTAGACAGGTGGTTCTGGGTTGTATAAAAAAACAGGTTGAGCAAGCCAATAAGCAGCACCCTTTCATGGCCTCTGCATTAGCTCCTGTCTGCAGGTTCCTCTCCTGCTTGAGTCTTTGCCTTGGCCTACCTCGATGACTGATCGGAAGTACAAGGCAAATAAACCCTTCTATTCCTGAATTGCTTTTGGTCATATTTTTTGATTTTTTTCAAGACAGGGTTTCCTCTGTGTAGCCTTGGCTGTCCTAGAACTAGCTCTGTAGACCAGGCTGGCCTCAAACTCACGGAGATTCACCTGCTTCTGCCTCTTGAGTGCTGGGATTAAAGGCATGTGCCGCCACCGTCAGGCATTTTTTTTTTTATAGCACTAAAAGGTAAACTCAGGCTAGGTGGTGGTGGTACACACCTTTAATTCGAGCACTTGGGAGGCAGAGGCAGGCAGATCTCTTTGAGTTTGAAGCCAGCCTGGTCTACAAATCGAGTTCCAGGACAGGCTCCAAAGCTACATAGAAACTCTGTCTCAAAAAAACAACAACAAAAAAAAAAAACCAAACAAACGAAAAAGATCAAAAAAGTAAACTCAGACAGTAACCAAGCCCCATTGCACCGGTCTCAGCAGCTAATCGGGGCACCAACCAGTGCTATAATAAAACCAATCAGCCTCAGGAACTGGAGAGATGGTTCAGAGGTTAAAAGCACTGGCTGCTCTTCCAGAGATCCTGAGTTCAGTTCCCAGCAACAACATGGTGATGCACAGCCATCTGATGTCCTCTTCTGATGTGTAGGCATACATGCAGACAGAACACTGTATACATTTTAAAAAATCTTTAAAAAAAAATCAACCAACCATATGGCCAAGAAGCAAGAGGGGGAGAGTAAAGAATGGACCAGGGCCCACAACCACTTCCCCAATGGCTCAAAGACCTCCCACTAGCCCCACTCGTTAAAGGTGCCACCACCTCCCCGTTGTGCTCCAGGTTATGGACCAAGTCCTTGGAAAATGTTTACCTCCCAAACCCAAGCACTACCCAAACACTGGGTTCAGAGTAAAATGTAGCTCAGTGGTATGCTGTTTAACATGAATCGTTGGGTTCAATCTCCAGGAACCCCACACACCACCGCCATGAAGGCTAAAGCCAGCTTTGCCCTTACCTAGCTCCATGACACTGGACAAGCAAGTTCATTGTCCCAGCCTTGATTCTCTCAGGTATAGAAGTAATTCCAGGGCTGGA
Source organism: Arvicola amphibius (assembly GCF_903992535.2). NCBI lineage: Eukaryota > Metazoa > Chordata > Mammalia > Rodentia > Cricetidae > Arvicola > Arvicola amphibius. The sequence goes on along the minus strand of NC_052047.1, from coordinate 67,694,641 downwards.
GAGATGGCTCAGAGGTTAAGAGCATTGCCTGCTCTTCCAAAGGTCCTGAGTTCAATTCCCAGCAACCACATGGTGGCTCACAACCATCTGTAATGGGATCTGGTGCCCTCTTCTGGCCTGTAGACATACATGGAAGGAATGCTGCATACAAAATAAATAAATAAATAAATAAATAAATATTAAAAAAATAAAACAGACAAGCAAACAAAATAAACCTTTAAAAAAAAGAAAGAAGTAATTCTATCTCCCATTTTCACCCCCCTTCAGTGCTGGGGAGGGAACCTAGGGGTCCTCTACATACTAGACAAATGTTCTATCCACCCCACTTCTCACGGTCTCTGGGACAGGTTTACAAAGTCCTGTGGGTGGGGCCTCAGTGGTTGGGTCACCACTGTCTTTGCCCTGGGCACCAACAGTCAGTGGGCTCCCCAATGCGGTCACTCTGATTCCCAGGCTGCCCTTGGCTTTCCTGTGGGGCTCCCACACAACAGTCGCAGTGCTGAGCTCACAGGGCTCTAGGCTTCAAAAGCAGCTTCAGTTTCTGTAGTAAGAGTGGCTCAGGTAAAGGACGCTTCTTTTCCTCCTGTAAAAGCAGCGCAGGCTGGGGGTGGCCCAGCCTGTAACCCTCAGACTTGGGAGGAGAGGGCTGTCTACGCAGGGCCATCTCAGTAGGCTCAGGCTGAGACAAAAGCTTGACATGAGGTTGAGGCCAGCCTGGAACACAATGTGAGCCCCGTCTCAAAACAAAACAAACTGAGAGGGCTGCAGTGGCCACACAGCTTTACTAACATGTTAGACGCTATTGGCCTCTGCATCCTAATGTGGTTATCACACACAAATTACACCTCAAAGCAATGTCTATGAAAAGATGAGGTTAATATGGAGAAACAGAGAAAATGAAAAACAAAAAACAAAGTATAAATGAAAATGCTTCACATGAACCTGAATACATAATGAATAGATGTTCCAAGGCCTGTCGTAACAGTTCCTCCCCATGGTTTTGACACCTGATAATTATCTTTTTAAAGATAGGGTCTTGGGCTACATAAAAAGACCCTGTCTCAAACACATGTAGGTTCTGGTGATGTAGGCCAGAATTAGAGCTCTTGTCTAAATATGCAAAGATCCCAGGTTCCGTTTCTTACAGCCCAGAACAAAAGGTAAACTGTGGGTTGGAGTCCAACAGCTGGTGGGCATCAGAAGACAACTCTGAGTTGGTTCTTTTCCCACCTGCACATGGCTCCAGGGTGGCCAGGTTAGAGCAGAAGCACCATTAAGTACTGAGCCATCCCACCGCCCACCCCCAGCCTCTTTACCATTAGATCAGTGAGTTTAGGCAAATGGCATTTTAAGCAGTAAATTGGGTATGTCTAAATTAGAATGACTTAAGCTAATGATCTTGTCTAGTCCTTTTGCTCTTATGAGTGGGGAAACTGAGGCCCAGGGAGGGCCCAGAGCTCAGTGGACCCCAGGCCTAAGACTGACGTCTAAGTCTAGCCAAAGCTTCTAGCACCACCCCCACACCGTGCCCTGAACAAACTGTTTTGTGTCTCCAGGAAAGGGGAGTTTATAAATTTGGCCACATTTTGGAACAACAGAGCCATAAATGGCCATGGCTGAGGGAGGCTGGGACGTACCTGACCTTTAAGGCTGGGGAGTGGGGGGCAGGGAGAACTGAGCAGGCAAGGCTCCACTACAGCCCAACTCCTTCATCAGCGGCAAAGAAAAACAGGGAGAGGAGCTAGCCCAGAGGAGCTAGCCCAGCACAGGCAGCGCACGGAGGAACCAAGCAGCTGCCTCTCCGTGCCCTCTTTGCTCCCTCCAAACCTTGGGTAAAACGTCTCACCAAACGAACAGGGGAAGAAATCACATAGCAAGCGTGTAAACACCCACCTTCCGGCTGGAGAGACGGCTCAGCCATGAAAGGCTAAACTCATAACAACAACAAAATAAATATATATTTTTTTCAAGTTACAATTAGGCTCTTCCAAGAACTGCAGGTGGCTGTGTTTTCCAGAAACATCCAGGACTAGTCTACTGAGCTACAACAGAGGGATAGTTAGAAGTGCACAGCTTGGTATATCTACACAGGCTCCCAAGGATCAAGACTCTCCACTCTGGCCTGGGAAAGCAAGCCCTGACTGCTTAGCACGGATTCAAGGCCCCTCCGTTCCTGCGGCAGATGAGGGGTGCCTTCCTGTGCTCCACTCAAGATCAGACCTGAAACTCTTTTTTTGGTTTTTTGTTTATTTGTTTCTTTTGGAGACAGGGTTTCTCTGTGTAGCCCTGGCCCTCCTAGAACTCACTCTGTAGACCAGGCTAGCCTCAAACTCAGAGCTATGCTTGCCTCTGTCTCTTCTGGGATTAAAGGGGTGCGCCTCCACTGCTAGGTCAGGCCCTAAATTCTATAGTCTGCAGTTCTCTTCTGTTCTCAAAGACATTCACATTAACACACCACTGTGCACACATCTGTGTCCTCCATAAAGCTCGTAGGTGGCTGCCCAGCCAGCAGTGTGTCCTCTCGGTGCTGCTATCACTGGTGAGCAAATAAATGAAGTCCTGACTGGCTGAACTGCTGACTGTTAATAAAAAATAAGAAAAGGGCAGCTCTGCCAGCACAAAAAAGTCCAATTAGGTCAAATCAAACAGAATCAAAATGCCCATCATTTTATTAAGTAAGCCGCTCTTGGGTGGCCAAGCGCATGGCAGGGAGACAGGACAGCAGGGAGCCCATGCAAACCCGGAACCATGTGTTTCTCCTCTGGGAGCTCACTTAAATACCCTGTGGGAGTGGTCCTGACCCGCCCCCCAGGAAGGGGTCAGGACCTGGAATGCTGGGATTTGGAATTTGGAGTCCAGAGCAATGCAACTCCCAGGCCAGATTGGCTGGGATGGATGCCAGGGCTGGGGGCTACGCTCCCAACTTAACACTGACCCAATACTCAGTTTATGGCCTCTGTCCAGTGACGTATAGTGAAGTCTGGGTTTTCTGAGACAATTTTGTTTTGGTTGTGGTTGTGTTTTTGTTGTCGGTAGTGGTGGTAGTGATGGAGGGTTGTGCTTGTTTGTTTTAAGATTGTTTTTGTTTTTTATTTTGAGATAGATTCTAGCTCTGAAGCTCAGGTTAGCCTTGAACTCTAAGTAGTACAGGCTGGCCTCTAACTCAGAATCCTCCTGGCTCTACCTCTCAAGTGTTAGTTAGTGTTACACATTTTGAGACTGTCTCAAGACAAAACAAGAGCCAGGTAGTGCACATGCATCACTACCACCACTACCGATGGTATATGTTCAAATCGGCCTCAATCTCGTAATCCTCCTACCTCAGCCTTCTGAGTTGTGGGGATTACAAGCATATACCACCACGCCTAGCTCTTCTGAGTCACTTCGGTCTGAATGCCACAACTGCACAGTTCAATCAATATTTACTAAGAAGTATCTATGTGCCAGGCATGTGCAAACAAACCAGATCATCCCAGACGCCGCAGGGCTTCCGAGCTCTGAAGGAAAGTGAGATTAAGAGATGCTATTTCATGTGGAGCAGTCATGAAAGCCCCTTGCAGGAGGTAGCATTTGAGCTGCAACCAAAAATTAAGATAGGACTGCTTGCAGAGCCCTGAGAGCGGTGACTTGATTTGGACTTAGGCAGCTCTCTGGCCAGACGTCATGATGCAATCCTGTGAGGCCAGCTCTCAGGCAGAAGCAAGAGGAGGAGCCCACACTGAAGGCCACCTAGAGAGTTCCAGGCCACCTAAGCTCTAGTTCAAGACACTGCCCCCGCCGGGCGGTGGTGGCGCACGCCTTTAATCCCAGCACTCGGGAGGCAGAGGCAGGCGGATCTCTGTGAGTTCGAGACCAGCCTGGTCTACAAGAGCTAGTTCCAGGACAGGCTCCAAAGCCACAGAGAAACCCTGTCTCGAAAAACCAAAAAAAAAAAAAAAAAAAAAAAAAAAAAAAAAGACACTGCCCCCCAAAAGGAGGTTTCTCCGTGGTGAGTGGCGGTCATAGTTCTGAGAACAGTGACCAGACCCAGTGACAGGATTAAAAGTGGCAGGAAAAGTAAAGTGAGAAGCCATGGGGGCTCCATCTAGAGCCAGACACTGGCCCTCCAAACCGGAAACTCTTCGATTCCAAGTCTTATCTGTCTGCGCACGTGCACACACACACACACACACACACACATAGAAGGTGGGGGTGAGGCAAAGAAAGAGAGGAGAGAGACAAGAGAGAGCAGAGAGAGAAAAAGAGAGAGAGCAAGCAAACAAAATCTTCAGAGCCCGGCATTTGGCTAACACCCAAAAAATGTTTATTTACTTTTTTTTTTTTAAGATATGCTTTCCCACTGACTCTTCAGTTTTGTGTTTCTAGCAGCTGGAATCCACCCAAGGGAACAAGTTAGCTGGGACAGCCTTCCGCCTTTGTCATTGTCCTCTGGATCACAGCTCGTGGCTGCTAGAGCCTCATTTCCTGTGGCCTCAGTGGGGGCAGTCAGGGCGAGGTGTGGGGGCTAGATCTTCCCACGGATGCAGCTGGGCCAGCCCCATTTCCCGGGAGGCCACTTCACTGGGGGAGGGAAGTGAGGGAGAAGCTGTCCCTCCCCAGCTCAGGCCAGCAGCTGGCCCAGCAGGTTTGTTTAACAGTCCTCGGAGGCCAGGCTCCTAGGCAAGCCCACGAGAAGAGCCTCCCACACTGACAGGCCCACCAGAAGCCATGGTTAAAACTTACCGTATTCAGGCCAGCTGATCTGAGGCTGGGGAGAAAATGCCCTTCCCGAGTCACATGAGTGCTGGAGGCCTGACCTCTGGGACAGAAGGCTCCAGGCATGGGGACAAAGCACCCCACATTTGTTTATCACACACACACACTTTCTGCTCTCTCTAGTCTGGGCCCCCATTGGTTACAGTCTGATTTCTCTTATTTATTGGTGGTACTAATGGCTACCCATCCCTAAGGCAAACTTAATCACCTTTCCATCAGGATTACGTGCAGGCAGACACTTCCTTACAGATGCCCTCCAGGCGGCTCTGAGACCTGCTTTGACTGCAATGTTTCCCAACCTGGGTCACAAAGGCAAAATGCAGAGAGACGTCAGTCATTGCTTCCGTCTCCCTCTCAGAGCTAACGCCAGCAAGCTGTGATGGTTTACGTAGCAAATCTGTGTGACGCTGTCTTCTTCCAGAGCTCTGTCAAAGCTGCATCGAGACAGATGGAGACCCGGAAGAGCGGCCGTCTGTATTAACTTTCATTTCATTTTGACGTCTGGAATCGGTCCTGAGGCAAGGGGGGTGTAACCTAGCTGTATTTGAAGGAAGAATACTGACATTCAGACATAGAAGAAGAAGGTGATGGAGCCCTGGCAGGAAAAAAAAAAAAAAAATCTTGCTGTATACTGTGTATGACCTCTGCAACCTCTTCCTGGAACAGGAGACAAGTTCCCTCCTCCTTTTCCTATGACCATTTATCCCTGATAATCACCTCTATCTACCAAAGTCTGGCTGCAGGGGACACCTGTGACAGCGTGACTGCCCTAGAGTGTGACTGCCCTGCAACTGGGAAGTGTCGGGATGAAGGATGAGAACCTGTATAAATGTTCCGGCTTCCCTGACCAGCTTATGCTTCTGACAACTCCCTAGAGCAGGTGAGCACAATGGCTCTGAAGCAACAGCCCTCATAATGTTTGCTCAACTTCTTATATGGATCCCACTTTCTTACAAGGAAGCCTTGGGGTCCCCTCTTGCTCACACAGATTCCTGAGTACTAGGTTCACAGGTGCACACCCCCAAGTACAGCTCAACAATCTCGCTCTTTTTTGAGAGAGTGTGGTATGGAGCGTAGGTTAGTCTTGAACTCATTATGTAATCAAATATGATCTTGACTTTGTGCATGTGTGTCTGTGCACGCGGTTGCACACTTGTGGCGGTCAGTGAGTGCCTGGGGCCTGTCTGAGTACGATTTGTGGGCACCAGTTTTCTTTCCACCGTGTGGGTTCTGGGAATCAAACTTGGGTCATCAGGCTTGGAACATCTCACCAGCCCTCTGCTTTGTTTGTTGTTTTAAGGTTTTATTTACCTGCATGTGTACGTGTGTATTCTTGTGTGGGTATATGCACATGCGTGCAGGTGCTCAGGGAAGCCAGCAAGCAGCATCAGATCCCCAGGAGCTGGAATTACCTATTGTCTTAGTTAGGGTTTCTATCGCTGTGAAGAGACACCATGACCAAGACAACTCTTAAAAAGAAAAATATTTAATTAGGGCGGCTTTCAGAGGTTCAGTCCCTTAACATCACGGTGGGAGATGGTGCTGTGCTGGCAGACATGGTGCCGGAAGAGTTGCCGAGTGTTCTATACCTTGGCTTGCAGGCAACAGGAAACAGACTATCTTACTGGTGTGACTGGAGCATATAGGAGACCTCAAAGCCCACATCCACATCACTTCCTCTGACAAGGCCACACTTCCTCATAAGTGCCACTTCCTTTAGGGACCATTTTCTTTCAAACCACCACACACACGGCCAAAACTGCCTGGCATAGGTGCTGGTACTTGCTCTTAATCACAGCTCTCCAGTCCTTTGTCTTTTGAGATGCGACTTTCTTAGCCCAGACTGGCTAGCTAACAAGATTAGAGGATCTGTCTGTCTGCCCAGCACTGGGGTTGTAGGCAAAACACTGCGCTTGGCTTGTTTTGTGTGGGTGCCAGGGATCCAGACTCTGCAACTCATGCCTCTGCCTCCTAAGCGTTGAGATCACAGACATTGGGGACAGGACCTGAGAGTGCTGTGACCGCTAAACAGGCACTCTAGGAAGTGGTTACATTTCTAGCCTCGGCCTTCCCTTCCAATGGCTGTTCAGAAACACATAAAACACATGTCCGTGGTGGAAGCTCATGGCCAAGGCTTCTGCCAACTCACCAGGGAGAAAGTTGCGTGCACTTGGGAAAGGGGCCTGGAGGGCTTATCTGCTCATCCTGTCTCTCCCACACACAGGAAATCCTGTACAGGTCCTGAGAGGGAGGAGCGTCCAGCAGCCGAGCCTCAGGAACCAATTGTAGGTGAAAGGAAATGTTTGGGTTCTATGAGGGAACTGTGAAGCGATTCTCACTACCCAGAGACAAAGAAGGCTCAGCGTTCCCAGTCCTTGTCCCTACCCACCCTTGCTCCAGTTCATCCACCACGCTAAGCAGCCCTGTCTTAGGCTTCATCCTGTAAAATATAGATAGAATAATTGTGCTTTGGGGGGTACCCTCAAATCCCCACACTTGACATCCTGAACACGATTCCACTTGTGAAAACTTTCAGGGATTCAAGAAGCTGAGAAGTCTGTGTGCATTGGAAGCCAGTGTTAGCAGCCATGAAGAACTGTCCTATAGGTGGAATTTTCCACGGAATAAAAGTTTTTTTTAATACATATCTTCTAGGGCTAGGAATGTAGCACAGTGGTAGGGCGTTTGTTATCATCATAGACCCTGAATCCTCTTTCTGCTGTCTCTAGACTCAGCCCCTCCTGGTTGAAGACCCAGCATCACAAACTCTGACTGCTGGAAACAACAGTAACTTTCAGTTTTCTCAAGCCTTCTGCGGGTCAGATATCCAGGGATGAATTAACTGGGTATCATACCATCTATGAGTTGATTTGTGCCCAGATATTAACTTAGAAAGGTGACTGGGTGACAAAAAGAGAGAGGTCAAAAGCCATTGAAAGTCAAATTTAAGATGGGTGGTGGCGTAGATGGGTGGTGGCGCACGCCTTTAATCTCAGGTTTAGGAGGCAGAGGCAGGCGGAGCTCTGTGAGTTCGAGGACAGCCTGATCTACAAAGTGAGTTCCAGGACAGCCAGGGCTACCACAGAGAAACCCTGCCTCGAAAAGAAAGAAAGAAAGAGAGAGAGAGAGGGAGGGAGGGAGGGAAGGAGGAAGGGAATGAGGGAGGAAGGGAGGGAGAAGGGAAGGAGGGAGGGAAGAAGGGAGGGAGGGAGGGAGGAAGGAAGGAAGGAAGGAAGGAAGGAAGGAAGGAAGGAAGGGAAAGAAAGAAAAATAGATAAAATCATGTTTACTCTTATAATTCCAGTAGGCATTGTAGGCCTGACATGGCATGAAAGGCCCAGCGGGAAGTACCAGTGCCAATCATAAAGCAAAAAGAGCCTCAGAAAGTACAGGCCACAGCCCTGTTGAGGGTTTCATGAGAAGGCAGTGCAGGGTAAATAGTTCAGGACTGGCCACACTGGATCTTTTTGTTGGGTTTGAGGGTGTAAGGGCTGTTCCTAATTGTTGGGATTGATAGAGGGTGGAGTATAATTAGCTATAAAGATATGGGAGTAAAGGTAGGCATGGCATCAAAGGTCTGTAATCCTGTAGTGTTCAGGAGGCAGACAGTAAATGGGTTTGAGACTGGTGGCTAATACCTATAATCCCAACACTGGAGAAACCAAAGGAAAAGGAGGTTTGCTATGAGTTCAAAGACAGTCTGAGATTCAACCCTGAACAGATTTGAGACCCTATCTCAAAACAAGGAAGGGAGGAAAGAAAGAAAGGAGGTAGGGAGGGAGGGAGGGAGGAAGGAAGGGAGGGAGAAGGAAGGATGGAAAGAAGGTGGTTAAGCACACTAACAAGTTATTACCAGCCTTGGCAACACAGCAACCCTGTTAAAATATAAAACTTTTAAAAAGAAGTATAATTAGTGGACTAATGTACCCAAATCCAGCACATAGCCATGATCCCAGCATTTGGGAAGCTCATAAAATTAATTTAGGAGGATCATAAATTTAAGATTAGCCTGGGCTACATAGCACATTCCTGACAAACCTGAGCTATATAGTATGATCATATCTCAAAAAAGAAAAAGAAGGAGGAGACAGGAAGAAGGAGGAAGGGAGGGGGAAAGGGAGGAAGAAGGAGGGGGAAAGTTAAGAAGAAGAGAGGGAGGAAGGAAGTAGTGATAGAAACAAATGACAGGTCACCAGCTCTTGGTAAAGTCAGAATGTTGACTTTAGAGAGTCTTTCTGTCCTGTCAGCCAGCTCCCAAATAACAACACAGACATTATTATTATGAAAGCTTGGAATTTAGCTTAGGCTTGCCTCCAAATAGCTTATAATTTAATTTGTTTCTATTAATTTATATTCTACCACATGACTTTTTTACCCCTTCTCCATTTCTGAATGTCCAACTTGTGCTGTGTATCCTGGCATCTCCTGCACGCCTAGATTCATCTTGAGTTTCTTCCCTCTGCCTGGAAGTCCCGCCTATCTCTCGCTATTGGCCATTTAGCTCTTTATCAAACCAATCAGAAAGCACCTTAGGCAGAGACACATCTTTACAGTGTAAACAAATATTCCACAACAGTTGGCTCATGATTTAGTCACTCAAAAGCCACATCTACGGTGGCCCACACCAGACAAGTCAAGGCTGGTTGTTGGTGGGAGGGCTTGGTTCCTCCTAGTGTGGGCCTCACGCAGTGTCCTTACAACATGGCAGCTGGCGACCAGTTGACAAGCTTCCCCTGGAATGAGTAAGAGAGTGAGACAGAAACAACAATGGTGTTTATGAACCAGCCTTGGAAGTCCCTGTTTGAAATGAGTCACCGAGTCTAACCTACATACAAAGCAGAAGATGAGTTTCTGCCACTGTCTGAAAGGAGAGACGTCAAATAACTTTAAGGGAATTATTTTAAAACCATTAGATCCTCCTTGATGAGAGGAGTATGGGAAGACCAAGGAGACAGACTTGTCCAGAATAGCTTAAGCCTATTGTGAGTCAACACCTGGGGCACAGGAGCAAGACAGAAAGGAGAAAGGCTGACAGGAAGATGGGTGAGAATGTCCCACACTGAAAGTGATCAACAGGAAGAAGAAATAGTAGCCAGACAGGTGTTCACCTAATATTCCATGAGCCATAGGAGCTATGACATTATATTTAATACTGCATTTTTAAAAAGATGTATTTCTACTACTTTTAATTATATACGTATATATACATACATATACATACATATATATGTGTGTGTGTGTGTGTGTGTGTCTGTCTGTCTGTCTGTCTGTCTGAGAGCATGCACACATGAGTACAGGTGCCCTCATTGAATCTCTTGGAGCTAGAGTTACAGGTAGCTGTGAGCTGGGTATCAAACAAAAGTCCCCTGCAAGAGCAATACGTGCTTGCTCTTCACCACTGAGCCGTCGCCCCAGTCCCTTAGTTCTTATTTTCATTGTCTAAATCCAGCATGAATGGGATATGGTTCTTTAGTGACCACTTTAGAAAACCATGAGTGGGTCTTAGGAAGGGTCACAGAAGGAGGCCTTGGATGACCAAGAGAGCGACAGATAGCTCAAAGCCTTAAGCAAGTCTAGGGTCAGAGAAGAAAAGGTAACTTCATGTCCAGCCTTGCTGAGGTCTTTTTCAGTCCCATTCACTCTTCTCTGCTTCACTGCCTGCATTCACCGCCATCTGGTCTACCTCAATTCATTGCTGCTGTTGTAGTTCAGTAGTACACTGCATGCTTGGGAGTCCCTGGGTCCCATCCCAGCACTGCAAATATATACACAATTAAAAATAAATAAACTGATAGGGGAGGGGATGTAGCTGAGTTGGTAGCGTGCTTACCTAACATGCATGGAGTCCTGAGTTTGATTCCCAGTTTGCATAAAGCAGACATGATGTCACATGCCTGTAATCCTGCACTCAAGAAGATTCAGGAGGAGAAGATAGGCAGATCAGAAGTGCAAGGTCAACCTCAGGTACAGAAGAAATTTAAGGTCAGCCTGAGCAACATGAAACCATGCCTCCAAAAATATGCTTTTTCCTTAATCTGCTGTGCTTAAAAAAGAAAATAATAATAATGGTACAGCCAGAAAATTGTAAGCAGAGGCCTCTCTCTCTTTAACACCCTGAAAACTAACTCCTCCAACTGAAGTAGGGACTTAGGGTCTTGAAGCAAATGCCTCTGAGGGGTACGGGAATTCGTGTGCCCTCAGGGAGGTCCTTCCCCCTCTGAGCCTCCCATTCCTCTCCAGCTAAGCAAAGGTTTGTCTAAACTGTGGACCAGGGCCCTTTTACTTGGACTATGTATTTTCCTCCCAAAAGGAAAAAAAAAAAAACCCAGAGGGAATAAATAGACCCAAGTGATTCCTCTCATCCCATCTCCAAGCCAAATTCAGACGAAATGTCCGGTGTGACACAGATTTAATATAAACAATGTTGCATTAATACTCACAAATACCCCAAAAGGAGTCCTAGATGGGCTATTTTTAGCCCTTAAAACACACACACACACTCGAACACACTCCAATCCCCATAGCCCCCACTGGCTAAGTTTCCCCAATCGGTTTTTATAAGAAGGCAGAATTCCTGTTAAAACCACTAATGGAGCCGCTTCAACTTGAGGGGGAGGATGGTAGGAGCCTCCTGGCTGGGCATGATGTCACCAGTCGTGTGTTTCTCATGACCCAACAATGTGAATGTTTGCATTGCACGCCGGAGCTGGTGATGCAAGCACAGCTGGTAAACAGGCCCCAGACAGGCAGGCCTTGTGCTAGGCCTGTGTTGCAGAAGTCTGGCCAGGGCCCAGATTCAACTTAACTCCTTCCTGGCCGAACTGACGATGAGCCACTTAGGTCTGGCCCAGGAACCTCTTCTCCCCAGGCCCTGCCTTTCTCCCAGACTCAGACCCTGGTGTGGGGGGGACAAGGTTTGAATGAGGACTGGCCCAGCCGTTTTTCTATCCACCCACACCTTCTACTCACCCTGAGGGTCTTGAGTATGTGACACCCCCACTCCCTGCACTAATCCTCAGCTTCTCATGCTCACAACGGGGCGGGCGGAAGGAACCAGGTCCTTGCACGCTCATCATTTTTAAAAAGTAGCCCCCAGAGGCTTTCCTGCACACTCAAAGAAGGTCGTCTCAAGCAAAGCCTGGCATGAATAAGCTGAGGCCATTTAGGAGCCATACTCTCACGGAGCATGGCGGCACACATAGACCAGCTACTCAGGAGGCTGAGGCAGAAAGAATCCAGGCAGGAAAATTAGCCTGGGCAATGTCTTGAGATCCAGTCTCAAACAAAATAACAACAACAACAATATTATTATTATTATTACTATTAATTTCTTGTTATAGAATTGCTTCTCAGAGCCCACCAGGTTACTTTTGTTTTATTTCATTTATTATCATTATTGTTGTATGTGTGTGCACAACTGAGTGCACAGACTATAGTGCGTGTGTGTCAGTCAGAGGAGTCAGTTGTCCTGCTCCAGCCTGTGGGCCTGGGGATCAAATGCAGATCAACAGGCTTGGTGACAAACACTCACCCACAGAGTCATCTTGCAGGCCCTGTTTTGTTGTTTGAAACAGACTCTTGCTATGTATCCCAAACAACTCAAATTCCCAAACACTGGAATTACAGGCCTGTGCCCCACGTCTCCCCACCCCCAACCATAACTTTTTAAAAACCCAAAAGAATTTTTTTGAACTTTGAAATCCATCCAGCCTCAAGAATGTTGATGATGGCTGCTAGACCCCAAGGCCCCTGCCTCAGGAATAGGATAAACTTTAAAAGTGGCTGCCTGCTGCCAGCGTGTCAGCCCACCAGAGATGGAGGGCTCTCTTCCTCCGTGTTCCCAGCAGCCAGCTCCACCGAAGCTCTTCCTGCCCTGAGAAGGCTGAGGAGGTGGAGATGTTGGGAAACTGAGGCCTGAGCCTCGAGACTGGCCTGCTCTGGATCCTTTCCCACACATGGAGCTCTGACTTCCCCAAAAAAGGTAGCTGTTCAATTTCTCTGCAGAGTTCTCTGCTGGCTGCTCCCAGGCAGCTCCGTGACCCCCCTCCGACATTCCAAGGCAGCCTCCTCCCAGCTAGCAGGCTTTTGGGCACTGATGAGTTTTCTTTGGCAGAAAGCTCAACTGATTAAAAAAAAAAATAGGGGGCCCTATGCATTAAAGCTTGGTTAGGGAAAAGATGGCCCCAAGGGAAAAGCAAGAAGGGGGGCATCAGAGTCATTTAATGACCTGCCTGGGACCTCCAGACCCAATTGTTTTTTTATTTGTAGATTGCTTTGTTTTATCTGGAATGGGGGTGGCGTCTGTAGTTAGCAAAGCAGCTCATGTAGCTCAGGCTGACCTCTACTTTGCTCTGTGGTCAGGATGACCTTGAACTCCTGTTCCTCCTGCCTCCACTTCCCAAATGCAAGGTTGGCTGGTGTGTACCACTGTGTCCAAGAAGGTTTTCTTTTATTGGTGATAGGGATTGAACTGAAAGCCCTGCTCGTGACAGGCAAGTTCACTATCGTTGATTGCTGATGGCCTTCAGCTCTTTCAAACCACTAGACCTGTGCACATCAGGCCCCGCCTTAATCTTTTTTGTTTGTTTTGTTTTTCGAGATAAAGTTTCACTGTGTGACCCTAGCTGTCCTGGAACTTGCTCTGTAGACCAGGCTGCCCTCTAACTCAGATATCTTCCTACCTCTGCCTCCTGAGTGCTGGAATTAAAGGCACGTGCCACCATACCCGGTAGGTCCTGCCTTAATCTTAACTATGGAGATTTATCAAGACCCATATGGAGTTGCCAGGAGGGTCACTGTGGTCTGACCTACCCTTAACTGTGGGACCCCATATGAGTCCCTTGCCCTCTCTTAGAGACCCCAGGAAGTGTACCAAAACTGAGGCCATGAACACAGACTGTGCAGGAACACCAGGTTACAGAACGCTGTTCAGATGAGTACGCCTGGCACACGGGCTTGATAGAGAAATGCTGCCTGGCTCTGCGCTCGGCACGGGATAACTCTTCAGAACTGCTGAGAACTTAGGCACTTGGTGTGATAAACGCCTCGTTGCCAGGGTACCCGCTGGGTTCCAGGAACAGTGTAAAGCGTTTTACAAGTTCTGCTTTGTAGGCATTCTCGGAAATTCCTCCAACAGGCTCTAGTATCATCCCCGCTTTTCACAGGGACTAAGGCCGCGAGAGGCAAAGTGACTCCCAAAGACAGCATAAGTGGGGCGCTCAGGCTAACACTGAGCGCATGCTCAGTTCCTTCAAGCAACAGGCTGCGTAAGCGGGCTGCCCCCTACTATGGCATTTAACCTTGGGCTGCTGTGAGGCCTTGACATTCCCGTAAGAACCACGGAGAAAATCTCCCACGCCTGCCACCACCACAGGGACACTAAGAACTTTGGAAAGTACTTCACAGGCTTTGAACTAAGACAGGCACCCTCAAAACCTGGGCCGGGTGGAAGCAAGGAGAGGATGTAGCGGGATCCCAGAGTATCTGGAGAAGAGAAAGCGAGTGGACGGCTGGAAAGGCTGTTAACCGGACCACCTGCAAGCTAAATCCTGAAGGAGTTTGGGTCCCTGCTTCTGCCTGCAGCAAGGTCCTTAACATGATGACCCCTCCCACTAGTACTTGAGAAGTTCCACGCAGCAGTTAAGAATTCAGTTTTAAGGTTAGGAGTGGTGGCACGTGCCTTTAATCCCAGAACTCAGGAGGCAAAGGCAGGTGGATGTATGAGTTCCAGACCAGCCCGGGCTACATAGTACGTTTCAGACTATATAGTGAGACTCTGTCAAAAGCAGACAAAACAAAAACAATTTAAAAAAAAAAAAGTTACCTTCAATGTTCTCTGGCTGTGTGTCCTTTTGACACCCCCTCCTTAAGAGTAACATTTGCGGCTGTGGAAAGGGTTAAAGATAAAGACCTGGTAGAACTCAGTGCACTCTTTTGGTCTGTTCCGTCTACTGTAATAAAACACCCTAGACTCAGAGACTTAGAAGGAATCAAATCAGTTCTGGAGGCTGAGTAGTTCAATATGAAGGGACCAGCAGATTTAGTACCTGGCGTGGTCCCAGTCCACACGGACAGTGATTTCTATATGGCCTTGCGTGAGGAAAACGGTATCAAGTTCCCTTGGCCTCTTTCAAATTTTATTTTCTGAGAGTGATAGGGTTTTACTCGACTCTCTCCGCCCTCCTAGCGCAGCTTCCAGAGCGTGGCAATTGTACACACGAGGCATCTTTTATTCGTGCATTATTCCCATTCAGCGGGTGGAGCCCTCTTCATCCAGTACCTCCCAAGGCCCAGCCTCTTACTCTCTCCACATCTCAGATTGGATTTTAACACACACATCTATGAGAAGAAGGTGTGGAAGAACCTGCCACAATTATTCCCAGCACTCAGAAAGGGAGGAGGAGGAGGAGGAGGAGGAGGAGGAGGAGGAGGAGGAGGAGAAGGATTGGGAGCTTAAGGCCATCTCCAACTACGTAGCAACTTCAAGGCCAGTCTGGCTACCCGAGACTCTTTCAAAACCCGAAAATAGGATGGCCAAGATGGTTCAGCAGATAAAGGCACTTGTCACAAGCCTAACAACGTACATTCAATCCTCAGGATCCACACAGTGGAAGGAGAGAAATGGCTCCTGCAAGCTGTCATCTAAGCTCCACACTCACACTCTGGCATGAGCGTGTGAGTGCGCGCGCGCGCACACACACACACACACACACACACACGCGCGCGCGCGCGCGCTCGCTCGCTCGCTCGCTCACTCTCACACTAAAAACTTAAGAAAAGAGAAACTAAATAATTTAGCTAATTTGTGAGGAACACACCAAGGCTGTTAAATGTGTGGGTGTTGGTTGGAAAATCATCCTTTGGCACCTGGTCTTCAGTCTTCAGAGGTCTCTAATCTGGAAGAATATATAAAGTTCCTAGCATAAGTGGCTCACTGAGTGGGTGGCTGGATAGTGGATGGATCAATCAAGTGGATTGATGATTGAGTGGAGGAGTGGATGAATGAAGGGGAGGGATGGATGGAGGAAGGGAGAGATAGGAGGGAGGGAGGAAGGGAGGGAGGGAGGGAAGTATGGAGGAAGGGAGGAAGGGAGGAAGGAAGGGATGGATGACCTCCTCCTGATAAACGTACGTAGTCAGGAAGGATCACGCAGGGTAGCGGAGGATGAAAAGGAAAAGGCTGTCCAAGAAAATAGTGTACATCAGAAAGATTTGGGGTTGAGAATCACTGCAGCCCAGAGGAAAGACTGGTCTTAGGCTCATTTGAGCAACTTGTCGAACAATATCCTGAGGAGAAGTGATCCAAATGGAGTCTCTCTCAGGGTCTTCTGGAACACAGCCAGGAGGCTGAGAGGCGATTAGGGCCCCACAGCCCAGTGAACAGGCAGCAGCAGGTCCAGCCTGGGGATCTGGCCCTGAAGAGTTAGGACTGGCCATATTTGGTTTCCAAGGAATTGAGAGGCTGTTCTCTGGCTTTGCTGCCCACACACAGGAATAAGACCACCCACAGTTGCTGAGTCAGGGAGGCAGCTAGGGCCAGAAAAAGAGTCTCCATAGAGAGGTGTCTACAGCCCAGGGCTTCAACCTTGGGCTCCGGTGTCAAGGAGGTTCAGGGCTGAGGGTGTAGCTCAGTGGTAGTGCACTTACCTTGAATTATCACTCTACCAAAGAAAATGCTGTGGGCCAAGTCCTACCCAGCTGCTGATGACCGTGTGACTCTGGGATAGTCCCTTCTTAGAGACTACACTTTATCTCCAAAATAAAATAACACAAGAAGAATATGGGCTGTTAGTAACTTTAGTGTGCACCAGGATGGTGCACTTACCATGCCTTGTAGGTACTAAGGACGCACCTGCATTGTCTTGTGCAATTCTCACCAAGCAAGGGAATGTATTGATTGACTGATTGACTGGGTTTCACGCTCCCTTGCTAGCCTGGAACCCACAATGTGGAGCAGGCTAGACTCAGACTTAGAGAGATTCACCTGCCTTTGCCACCCCAGTCCTGAAACTAAAGGCGTGGGCTACCACTCTGGGGCATTTCTTTTCCTTCACCAGGGTCTCATTTATCTCAAGGCTTCTTTTGTAGCTGATGATAGCCTTGAACTTTCAGTCTTCCTATTTCTGTCTTCCAAGTGCTAACATTACAGTAAAAGAGACAAAACCCAGGGTCTTGCTCACCGTAAGCAAGGACACCAACCAGGTCACATGCCTAGTCCTATCTGACTTCCTTTGTTTTAGACAAGGTCTCACTCAGCCTAGGCTAGCCTCAGAGTTTCTAAGTAGCCAAAGATGACCTTGAACTTCTGACCCTCCCTTCTCTACTTCTCAAATGCTGGGATTATGGAAATGTTCACCCCACCCAACAAGAGACATTACTGTTCCCATGAAATAAAGCACATGAGACCCATGCCGCTCACCTATGTCACAGTGACTTTAACTCTGAGTCCTTGTGTATGTATATTTATGGGGGGGCACTCTATCTGGAGAGTCTCCCTCTCTGCGGTTTTTGTACATCCTTCAGTGCCCATTGTGAAGTCATCAAAGAGAAACCATGTGACCCCCAAAGACCATAGGATCTATTTCCAGTCGAGGGAATCGAGGAAGAGTGATGTGGAGAAGAGGTCAGACTGGGAAAGCTCATACTTCCTTCCACCACCAATCCTCCTCCACTTTAGACAGCCTCACTCTGTAGCCCTGGCTGACCTGGAGCTACTTATGCAGATGCTGACCTCGAACCCACAGAGATCCACTTGCTTTTAGTCCCAAGAGCTTGGACTAAAAGTGTGTTCCACCACAACCCAGCATTCTCATTTGTTGTGGGTTATTTGTGCACTATGTGAAAATGTACTGCTGTGATTGGTGTAGTAAAAAACTGAATAGCCAATAGCTAGGCAGGAGGTATAGGCGGGACTTCCAGGCAGAAAGAGAACTCTGGGAAGAAGGAGGCAGAGTTGCCAGCCAGACAAGGAGGAAGCAGCACGGGCAGTAGTATAGAGAGATGAGGTAAGGAGCCACGAGACAGAACGCAGATTAAAATAAATGAGTTAATTTAAGTTATAAGAGTTAGTGGGACAAGCTTAAGCTGAGGCTGAGCTTTCATAATTAATAATAAGTCTCTGTGTCGTTATTTGGGAGCTGGATGATGGGACGGAAAAAGACTCCCTGCACTGGTACTGCCCCTTCAGACACCGGGACAGGCTCCATGAGTAATCCTTGGCACCTATTCTACAAACTTCCTGCTTCCACGCTGTTGCCAATGCCTTTTACAGCTCTTTGGAACAACCTTGAGCTGAGTGTAGGCTGGCAGGAAGTGTCAATGCAAGGCTGTAGCACTCAGGAAGTTGAGGCAGGAGGATCTGGGGCTCTACAAAAGCCTAGGCTATGCATTTGAGATCCTGACTCACCAACAAATAACTCTAGTGCATGTTGGCACCTGCCTGTAATCCCAGGTCTTGTAAGTAAAGATAGGAGGGTCAGGGGTCAAGGCCAAATTTAGCTAAGTAAGAGCAAACAAACAAATAAATAAACAAAAATAAATGGGGCTGGGGAGGTGGCTCAGTGAGAAAAGCAACTGATATGAAAGCTTGAATTCAGGACTTGAATTCAGATCCCAGGCACTAGTGTAAAAGTTCAGTATAGCAATACACACACACACACACACACACACACACACACACAAATAAGCGGGATAGTCATCCTTATTATTTCACAGATAGGGAAACTGTGGCTTGGAGAAATGAATCGAGTTGCTTGAGAATTTAAGAGTCAACCAGAGAAGAAACCACAGGGTTGTCTGGCTCACAGTCTGGGTCTCTTTCCCCACCGCAGGAACTGGTCTCTGACACTCCTGAGAGGGGAGGCTTCACCTCTCCTCTCACCCCTGAACAGATGACCGAGATAGAGGAGAAGGTTAATCTGAAATCTGCTGGAGAGGTCAGAGCGCTGGGATGTGCGGCTCTGGGGTAGAGGGCAGGCCTGTGTCTCGCATGCACAGGCGCTTAGCTTCTGTTCCCAGCAATGGGGAAAAAAGAAGTGGCGTGGGGGGAGGGCAGGCAAGGAGGGTATTTTCTTTTGAACCTGTTTCAAATAAGTAAATTAGGTCTGCTTTAAAAACTCTTAAAAGATTGGGGTGAACGAACAAGCTGGAACCATTCTGAACCAGATCTGCCCCACATGACAGTCAGAAGGCCAGAAGAGCTCTAAGCCCATTAGCTCATCTTGCTCATCTCATGGCCACACCTACCCAGCAGGCACTGTGCCCCAGAGGAGCCTTTGCCTGGCAGTACCTCCTCAAACAGGACAGACACCAAAGGAAAGGAAAAAATGATTTTTTTTTTACTGTTACCACCACCTCATAAAACACAATAGTAGACATTAATCTCAGATATAACTATAAAAACTACCTGTGTAAGTAACTCACCACTTTGTCTCAGTTTTCTCAGTAGGCGGGGCCAGAGAGGACATGAGCTAAGATGGTCATCTGGCAGTCCTCCCATGAGGGAGACAGACAGATCATTATATTCACTGTCTGTGGGTTGAGAGCCACAGAAAATCCTTCTGGCTACCCTAATTTTAAAAAAGAAAGCAGTTGGGAGCAAGTTTTAGTGTAGTATTCATTGAGAGGAACCCAGGTTCAAGACTCTATTTCAAAAATAGTGATGTAATAATTAATAAAAAAGAAATTAAGGGCCAAGCTGTATTAGTTCAGTAGTGCAGGGTTGGCCTAGCACAAGTGAGGTTCTAGGTTCAGCTCTCGGCAGCAGGGGGAAAATGGAATCAGGCATCTCTCCACTGTCTCTCAGATTCTCCCAGTTTCTCTCTCATTAGTGGCCATGTTACTCTACCTACAGATAGGGTTTTTTCTCCTTTGGCAGGGACTCGGGTGCCCAACATCTCTATATTTTGTATCTCATGACTTCAGAAACCAGAGACACCATCAATCAAGGAATTTTCAGTTCCAGCATGAAAGAGGAAAAAAAATTGGAAGGTATGTGATTGGCCCCAACTGAGTCATATGTCTGCGTTTGAACGAATCAACTGTGAGGCTGTTTATCACAGCAAGACAGCAGGCCTGGAAGAGGGCTCTCGGAGCAAAGGTGCCGATGTCAAGCTTGACGGCATGTGTTCAATCCCTGGGATCCACATGGTGGAAAGAAAGAAAGGACTCCATCATACTGGGCACAATATGCGCCCACCCCACACATGAGTAAGTGAATAAACACCTATAATGAAAATATTTCAAAAAGAACCTCCTCATTATTAAAGGGTCAGAAGAGGGAAAAAGCATAGATGAGTAGGGGAGCTGGGGGAGCTGAGGGGGCATTATTCTGATGTTTACTATTCTGATAATATATGTTGTAATAGACGTGCAGGAAGAAGCATTCTGGGTGTCCAGGGAGGAAGTCAGCTAGTCTACGGAAATCAGAGCCGCTATTTAGAAGTGATACATTTGAATTGGGCCTTGAAGCTAAGATCAATGGTCTTCGATGTCAGTTTGGAGATCAGCCCTATAGGTGGGAAGGTATCAGCTGAAGATCTGTATATTATTGTCTTACTTTATCAAGATCTGTATAGTTCTTTTAACCGAGATAGACTTTGTATATATATATATTTAAAAAGTGGACATGGTAACTCAAAACTGTAATCATAGCACTCTAGAGGTTGAGGCAGGAGGATTGCCATGAGTTTGAGGTCAGACAGGGCTACAGAAATTGTCCCAAGACAACCTGAGTTCTAGAGCAAGACTCAGCAACAACAACACCTCCAACAAATCCCACAAAACAAAAAATTTCATTTTGGTTGGGTATGATGAAGCATACTTGAAATTGCTGTCTCAGTGGGGGAAAGAGGCAAGAGGATTTTTAGTTCTGGGCTAGCCTATGCTACATAAAATCCTTGTTAATGGAGTTGAAGAGACAGCTCGGTGGTTAAGAGCACCTAATGTTCTTTCAGAAGACAAGAGTTCAGTTCCTAACACTGCCATGGGGTAGTTCAAACAGCTGTAACGCCAGCTCCAGGGGATTCGATACCTTGTTCTAGCCTCCTGGACACCACACTCTGTGTTCTCTCCCCACACCATGTAAATTCCAGGGATCAAACTCAGGTTCTCAGGCTTGATGCCAAAGAGCCTTTACCCGCTGAACTATCTCTCCTGCCCTGTTTATTTATATCTGAGACAAGGTCTTATTGAATACCCCAGGCTGGCCTAAAACTCATGGTGATCCTCCTGCCTCAGGCTGCCAGGATCACAAGCATGAGCCATCATGGTGGGCCAGGATCATTTGAATTCCTTCCATTTTTATTCTGATTACATCCACACTACACTTACTGCTGTCTTCCTTGCCTCCAATCTGAGATGGTCTGTCACTTTCTCTTAAGACCTTGACTCTCATTGCTCTATTTGAATGATGAAGGTTTCTCCCCTCATGTCTAGACCGACGCTTTGCACTTCATGGAAGAACATCAGAGAAGCAATGGAATGCCCTTCTTAGTGCATTAGATCAAGAGGTGGTGTAAAGTTTATTACTGGTCATGTGAACATGGATCATCACATGGCTCAAAGGAGGGTCAACTGGGTTTCTCTTTTGCTAAGTACCACTTTGTAATTGGTGTCTTGGGGTGGGGGTTTCTGAACACTGGGCACAGATGTAAATTGCTCATCATGTACAATTTTTACAAAAAATGTACCAAACAGCATCCCTTCTTCCTTTATCCCACAAATGTCACCTACTTATTCACTGTGAGGCAGCCCTGTGGTGTGAGCCCTGAATTAAGATCATGGCACAATCATGTGTGTCTCCATGGTCTCAATGGGCCTCACAGTCCTGATCGCAAGTGGGGGGGGGGGTAAGCATACATGTGTTGGCTAATTTTATTTCATCTTGACACAAGCTGGAGTCATCTGAAAGAAGGGACCCTTAATTGAGAAAATGCCTCCATAAAATCAGGCCATAGGCAAGCCTGTAGGGCATTTTTTAAATTAGTGATCCATGAGGGAGGGAACATTATATGGGATGCTATCCCTGAGCTGAAGGTCCTGGGTTCTATAAGAAAGCAGTTTGACCAAGTCAAGGGGAGCAAGCCAGTGAGACGCACTCCCCCATGGCTTCTGCATCAGCTTCAAGGTTCCTGTTTGAGTTCCTGTCCTGACTTCCTTTGATGGTGAACTGTGATGTAGAAGCCTAAGCCAAATAAACCCTCTCCTCCCAAGTTGCTTTGGTCATGGTGCTTCATCACAGCAATAGGAACCCTAAGTAAGACATCCCTCATAGGGCCTGGCATTTGAACACTTGGTCCCCAGTTGGTGTCACTGTTTGGGAAAGCCTAGGAGATGTGGCCTTACTGGAGGAAGCAGCTCAGCGTTCACACTCTCTGCGTGGTTCATGATGTGAGCCCTCTGCTTCCTGCTCCTCCATCATGGACTCTAACCTTCTGGAATCATAACCCCAAATAAATTCGTTGTTTATAAATAGCCTTGGTCATAGTGTTTTTTTCACAGCAAGGGAAATGTAATGAATGCAATACCTTCCTATTCAGCGTTGCTGGCGCTGAAGGGGGACCTGTGCTTATGAAACTGACCGGGGTTAGCATCATTAGTCCTGTGGCCCCAGCCCTGTCCTTTCTCCCCTCTGGCCTGCACGTATCTGTGGTCTGTTTGCATCCTGCCTTTGCTCATGCCCTCAAGCGTCTGTCTGTCCTCACCAACGTGATTTCCTTCTACTGGCCAAGCCTCACCTGTGATGTCATTCCATAAGTTTGGGAGACACAAGAAGAGTCCTGTCCAGGCTAGATCCTTCTGGAGCCTAGTCAGCAATTACTCAGTATGCCTTGAGGTGCTGAGTGACACCTGGAACCTGGGGGTGGTGGATAAAGATCTCTCCTCCTCAGGTGGTGGTGAGCGAGAGAAGTAGACTCCACCTTCCTCTAACAGAGTTTCAGCACTGAGAAAGGAAGCTGCTGCACTCCATAGAGTATTCCAGACATGTATGTGAGAAAGGAAGCTGCTACAGTAGCCATCGGTGGTAGACACCGGCCTGATTCTGATGGTAAGAAGATCGAGAGTTCGAGGCCAGCCTTGTCTCTATCAAGACCCCGTTTCAGAGGGAGACAGAGAGATATAGATATCTGATATATATTGTGCTTAAAATGACAACACAAGAGGATGTACTTACTCTGAACCAATCACCTAAACTGATTTCACTTTTAATTTTTTTGAGATGCATTTTTTGTTTTGTTTTTAACAGCGTCTCGTACAGTTTGAGCTGGTCATGAGCTCACTCTGTATCTGAGGGTTTCCCAGCTCCCGCTCTTCATGCTGCTACCTCCCAAGTGCTGGGACAACAGTGAACACCACCACACCCCAAGAGACAATTTTTAAAAGCCAAGAAAGGGCAGGTGAGATGATTCAAAATATACTTGCTCTTGCTCAGCAAGCCCCACGACCTGTGCCAAGCCCCAGAGCCCACGGCAGGAGGAGAGAACTGACTGCTGAAAGTTATATTCTGACCTCCACACAAGGCCACCGTGCTCTCACGGACTCTCTTCTCTTCCTCTGTGTGTGTCATAACAAAGTAACTTAAAAATAATAAACTGAAAAACAAACGTAACAGAGGTACAAGTAATGACCTCACTAAGCTCAGCTTGGCGTCCTCTGGGTTGAGTTTCAGAACTGGTGACCGGCCACTATAGTCACTGCTTCTTCTTGGCTTTTTATCCAAAATCATAATGATCAACATGATAAAGGCAGAAGGCACTTTGGAACTCCTACAGGGCCAAGAAATGTCAGCTATTCCTATCCTGGGGCCATAGAGCTGAGTTACTTACAGCTCGGGGAGCACCTAATCAGTGGCCCTGTCAACTCAGGGAGGCCACTGATCAACACACAGGAAGCTCTCCCTCCAACCAGGCTCAAAAGCCCCTGCAAGTCAGAGGCCTGGGTTTCCCAGGCCCAGTCCTGGGGAGGAAAAGGCAGCTGTTGGCTGGGTTTCTGCCCAGCTCGCATCTGAGCAGTAATTGGTGAGAGCAGCCTACGGCTGACTTTTATTGCCTTCCCCAGGTGGGCCCTAAAAAACTGCTGGAGCCTAAAGCCACAGCCTTCCCACAAGGCCTAAGAATCTTTGACCTCAAACTCCCTGTGGACCCAAGGCTAGCTTTAAACTCTTGAGGTCACAGCACCCTGGAAGCAGAAGCAGGAATATCTGTAGCTTGAACCCAGCCTGGTCTCCATAGTGAATTTGAGGAGAGCTTGGACTATATATAGAGACTGTGTGTGTGTGTGTGTGTGTGTGTGTGTGTGTATGTGCGCGCGCGTGCGCGCGCACATGTGCATATGTGCATGTGTTCATGAGAAAAATAAACATCCTACCCCCCCTCGCTGGTTTCTTTAGGATACACACGAATCCCTGAGAATCTTGTTGCTATGCAATCGTCCTTTCTTAGCTGTGGTGAATGCTTTTCATAATCACTATAAACTGTGTTTCTAACTCTGTGGATCCTGACTCAAGAGGCCTAGTGGTATAATTTTAAAAACACCATGAAGAGAAGTCGCACCATGCAACAAGGCTCACATAGGAAGTTTATTGGAAGAGGAGAGAGAAGGAGCAGAGAGGGAAGCAGAGACCAGTCCCTGGGGGCAAGTGGAGTGGAAGAGAAAGAGGAAGGGAGGGGGAGAGGCAGAGGGAGGGAAAGACCACACACACACACACACACACACACACACACACACACACACACACGGAGTTGGACAAGGCCCACCTTTTAAAAGGGAACATAATGAATGTGCACAGAGGTGCTCTTAGTGGCTGCAGCTCAGGACATATCCTGTCAGGACCCCCAGGGCAGGCCAGTGCAGATGCCTGAATACTAACACTCCTTCCTTTTGTTTATTTTAAAAAGATGAGGAGTCAGGTGAGGTGGAAATAAGGACATCGAGTTCTCAAAGCTGCTTCATGCTGATCTGGGGGCGTCACAATCTTTGGGGCACCTGAGAAAGCTCCAGTGTCCTGGGTATCTGACTGTTTCACTTCAATGTCCAAACTCTGAGGAACCATCAGGCGCCGCTTGGACCTGGCAAGATGCTGTTCAAGGTGGATCCAAGTGGACTCCCTGAAGCTCAAAGCACCTGATCCTTTCCCATCACCATAGCATCGCCTGGACACCCTCTTTCTAGTCAATTTACCAGGAGACACAGAAGGTTGATTACTGATGGCAGTCATTGTAGAGTTAGTACCTTTAAATAAAGGAATGACAAAGAGTTACATTAAACTCTGTTCTGTGAGTCTCTTTTCTGAATCTGGGGGAGGTGGCTACCTCTGGGGCGCTGTTGGTTCTCACCTCCTGGACATGTGTAGTGGACTTGTACCTCTAGCTCTGTGGCTATCAGTTAGTAGTCCTATAACAATAATTGATTAGTTGTTTAAACACAGATTTTTTTTAATGTATTGTTGAAGATACAGAGAAAAAAAATGATGAAGTAGGATGTGGTTGTTAAAGATAGGAGAACGAGGAGAGGAGAGGGGTCAGGAAGGAAAGTATACACTTCCATAGATTCTCCCACCCAGTAGAAAGCCGGTTTTGGAGTAATGAAAAGGAAAGTGGAGAATTCTTTCTCAGTTCCCTGACTGTCTGGCCCAAGGACTAGTGAGGCCAGATTTGATTTAAAGGAGTAGTCAGTGGGTCTCCAAAAGACATCCCATGGGAACAAGGAGGTGCGTGACACAGCTCCCAGGGATGAGGCAGAGGAAGACTGAGTGGGCACAGCGAGTGAGGTAGAGAAAGGAGATCCAAAGGGCTGACGGCACTGGTGTCCAAGGGGGAATCAGACTGAGTGGGCACAAGCTGTTTCAGTTTGTCATCACAGAAGAACAGGGGCCAAGGGCTCTGAGCCCGACAGAGACACAGTCACCTGATACCAGGACTTGGAGAAAAGCCAGAAGTCAAGGAAAGAACTGTGCCCAGGAAAGGGAGCCTCACATCCAGGGGAATGGTCAGAGGCGGGTAACCGCACCAGAGACCTAACTGTTGGTACTCAATGAAATAAAGCGTCAGAGAGAAAGCAGGTTTGTTGCAGGTGGAAGAGAGCGGATGAGAAAGCAGTATCTGAGGGGTATTTGGGCCAGATCTGACTGCAAAGGCAGATGAGTTTAGAAGCCCAAATGTTGGGCACTGAGTGCAAAAGTTGGAGGTGTAGATGATATCAGAGTTCCCATGAGTGGGGCAGATAGGTGAGACCCAAGGATCTGTAATTCCTAGCGTCCCAGGAATCCAGAGGGTCATTTTCAAGAAGGCACGGGCATCTCAGGGATTCATCAAACACAGAGTAGGGGCCAAGGGCTCTGTGCTGGAAAGAGCCGTGGGTTCCTGGTACCAGGATTGACGAGGCCAAAAGACAAGAAACCACTCTCAAGAGACGAGTCTTCACCCGAGAAAATGGCCAGAGGTAGAGAAGAGGGGGTTCACCAATCATGCTGGTGTTTAATGGAGGAGCCCAGTGATCTGTTATAAAAGTGAGGTTGTTGTATGTGGACCAGGTTCCAGGGTCTCTGTGTGCTTCAAACTGCACCAGGCAGGAGGAAGTGCCAGGAGAGCCTTTCCCGATCAGGGAACCAATGTTGTAATTTATTTAAAAATGCCGCAAAGTCACGCCATGAAACAAGGCTCTCACATAGGAGGTTTATTGGAAGAGGAGAGAAAACGGTCAGAGAAGGGATAGGGGGACCGAGATTGTTCCCTGGGGACAAGAGTAGCAGAGAGAGAGAGGGAGAGGGAGAGAAAGTGGGCAATATGGGAAGTGGGCAAAAAGGGAACATAGCAAACATGCACAGAAGGTGCTCTTAGTGGCTGCAGCTGAAGATGTACTCTGTCAGGGCCCCTAGGGCAGGCCAGTGCAGATGCCTGAATGTTAACACTCCTGTCAGGACCCCAAGGGCAGACCAGTATGGATGCCTGAATACTAATGTCTAGTATGAGGTCTGTGTAAGAGAGCCAGGTGCGGTAGAATATCCTTAATCCCAACACTCTGGAGGCAGAAGCAGGTGGTTCACTGTGAGTTAGAAGCCAGTCTGGTATACAGAATGAGTTCTAAGACAGCCAGAACTGTATAGTTAGACCATCAAAAGGAGAAGGAGAAGGAAGAGAAAAGATTAATGTTAGAATACTATGTCATTGTTTGTGAGCCCAGAGCTAAGTGCTACCACATATCACTTAGGAAGTGAATTTGCATCCTGCCTCCTGCCTAAGAATGGCAGAGCCCAGCTGCAGGCGCTTGCTGTGAACCATCCCCATAAACAAAAATGTATAATAAAATACGACTCCCTCCCCTGCTACGGAGGCTGATTCTGACTGTCTATCTCTGGTGCTGGGGTCTGAACTCTCCTTGGAGTCTCTGCCATGCTGTTATCCCTCCATCTTCCAGGGCACTGATAGCTCTTCTATGTCTTGGTGCCCAGTAATCTGTCTCAGCGCCCTCTTGAACCACCTGCCCCAGTCAAGCACAACAGGCTGAGAGCCCACATTACAGCAAGGATCTACTTCGGTGCAGAGCTCAGAGTAACAGGCTGATGAGAAGGACTGGAAACCGCGGAACCCAAGCCAACCCGAGAGGAAGGGAGGATGCTCGGGGACTCAGAAATACTCCCTAGCACCCCACCACTGAGCTAAACACTAGTCCTAAAACTTTCTTTTTTTTTTTTTTCTTTTTTTGGTTTAAAACTTTCTTTTTCATCCAGCAGTGCTCACGCATGCTTGTGTGTGTGTGTTGGAAATTGCACAACCAGGTCAGGCCCCAGAAAACAATTTTGGACGAACTAAAGCTATAAATCTGAGAGACCCTTCTCTCTCTTTTCCTAAAGACTTACCTTTTGGGGTGTTTGTTTGTTTGTTTGTTTGTTTTTGAGACAGGGTTTCTATATGTAGCCCCAGCTATCCTATAACTCATTATGAAGGCCAGGCTGGCCTCAAGCTAACAGAGATCCACCTGCCTCTGCTCCCCGAGTGCTGGGGTTAAAGAGGTGTGCCACCACCACCTGGCTGACATACTTTACTCTTTTTTTTTTCTTTTTCTTTTTTTTTTTTTTTTTTTGGTTTTTCGAGACAGGGTTTCCTTGTAGTTTCTAGAGTCTGTCCTGGAACTAGCTCTTGTAGACCAGGCTGGCCTCAAACTCAGAGATCCGCCTGCCTCTGCCTCCCAAGTGCTGGGATTAAAAGCGTGCGCCACCACCGCCCGGCATACTTTACTTTTAATTGTGTGTCAGTGTATGGAAAAGTGCAGGTGCATGCTGGGGACTGTAGAGTCAGAGACAACAGATTTCCGCCCCTCCCCCCAATCAGGAGTTACAGGTGGTTCACAGCTGGCAACCAAAGTTGCAAGTTGGGTTCCCTGGAAAAGCAGCACAGGCTCTTAACTTGAGCCCTCTTTTATTTTGAAATTATTACCTTTTTTACATTTTATTTACTTAATTGTGTGTGTGTGTGTGTGTGTGTGAATATGTATGTGTACCACAAGAATGCAGATGCATGCAGAGACCAAAAGAGGGCATCAGATCTCCTGGAGCTGGAGTTACAGGCAGTTGTGAGCTGCTGTGTGGGTGCTGGGAACCCAAACCAGGTTCCTTGTAAGAGAAAGTGACATAATCCAATAAAAGAAAAAAACAAAAACGGAGTACAGGCCTAAACAGAGAACTCTCAACAGAGGAATCTAAAATGGCAAAAGACACTTAATGAAATGTTCAATATCCTTAGTCAACAGAGAAATGCAAATCAAAACAACTCTGAGATTCCATCTTACACCTGTAAGAATGTCCAAAATCAAAAACACTGATGATAACTTGTGCTGGAGAGGTTATGGGGAAAAGGGAATGTAAGCTGGTGCAACCCCTTTGGATGTCAGTATGGTGATTTCTCAAAAAATTAGGAAACAACTTTCCTCAAGACTCAGTAATACCACTTTTAAATATATATCCAAAGGATGCTCAGTCGTGACACAAGGACATGTGCTCAACTATGTTCATAGCCAGAACCTGGAAACAACCTAAATGCCCCTTGACCGAAGAATGGAGAAGAAAAATGTGGTACATTTACACAATGGAGTACTACATAGCAGAAAAAAATAACGACAGCTTGAATTTTGCAGGAAAATGGATGGAGCTAGAAAACATTATTTTGAGTGAGGTAACCCAGACACAGAAAGACAATTATCACATGTACTCACTCATAGGTGGTTTTTAAACATAAAGCAAAGAAAGCCAGCCTACAAACCACAATCCCAGAGAACTTAGACAACAATGAGGACACTAAGAGAGACTTACATAGATCTAATCTACATGGGAAGTAGAAAGTAGAAAAAGACAAGATCTCCTGAGTAAATTGGGAGCATGGGGACCTTAGGGGAGGGTTGAAGTGGGAGGGGAGAGGCGGGGAAGGGAGCAGAGAAAAATGTAGAGCTCAATAAATATCAAAAAAAAAAAAGAGCAGAAAGTATGTCTAACTGCTGAGCTGTCTCTTCAACCCCGATTACCTTGTTTGCTTAGCTGGGTTTTAGGTTGGTGTTTTTGTTTTGTTTTGAGACAGGTCTCCCGTAGCTGTGACTGTGGAATCTTGATGGCATTTATTTTGAATCTTGTTGAATCAAAATGGAATCTTGATGCCATTTATTTTCTCCTTTGGTTAAAGAACTAAGACGCAGGAAAGTTCTCAGACACAGCAGGCAGCAACAGGTAGCAAGTTTTATTCACGTATAAGGAGTGTATCTGTGCACACAGAGAACAAGACATACAAAGACTTCCTGTAGAGCAAAGAAGGGACTCAGAATTCACAACCCACGTTTTCCCTAGGGGTTTTAAGTGTTTTTGGTGGCCTGGGAAAGAGCCCCTTCCCCTAATTTTGGATTGTTCAGCTTAAAGAAAGGGGAGCTGGCAGGCTCTCAGCCTCAGGACATTTTTAAGAACAGTCCTGAATCTATCTAGTCACTCCGGGAGGGACAGCCGGAAGTGGGGGCCCTGCTGGCCAGAGAAAAATCCCACCACACCATTGTCTCAGGTCAGGAAGATGAGGAAGAAGCAGGACTTCCTGTTAACTGTCTGTGGCCCCCTTCCTCTCTGTCTGCCTGTCAGGAATCTGTCTGTCTCCTAGTTCCTCTTCATCCAGGTGGGTCGCAAATCCCTATGAACTCTTGACCTTCAGGCTTTCACCCCACAGGTGCTGGGATTGCAGGCATACGCCACCATGCTCAGCTGAAATTTCTGCAATTGTGATGCCACTTCTGATGGTGGCCTTCCCAGGAAGACCCGCTTTTGCCCAGGGTAACACAGGGACATTTCTGGTATTTATAGACAAAAGTGAGTTAGGCATAATGGCACATGCCTTTAATCCCAGCGCTGAAAAGGCAGAGAGAGGCAGGCGGATCCCTGTGAGCTCAAAGCCAGCATGGTCTACAAAATGAATCCAGGAAAGCCAAAAATACACAGTGAGACCCTGTTTCACCAAAGCAAAACAAAACAAAAGTGGTTTTGGATTGTTTGTGTGTTATAGCTGGCGCTGAGATGGAATACAGGTTCTACCTATGGCTTTGCCCATGGTAGCTAGGCACCCACTTGGCCAAAGAGCTGTGTCTCCAATTCAGAATCTTCCTTAACACCCCAAAGTAGAGTGTACTCCATAGTAGGACAGGATGACCACACACACACACACACACACACACACACACACACACACACGCACACACACACACACCAGCCCAGTTCCTTCCATCCATCCTCTGCAGCCTTCTTAGGCACACTCACTTCTTAAAGGGACCAAAACCCTTTTAGGGGTCTGCTGGACATTTAAGTCTCCTTCAGTAACACAGAAGGGCTTCCCAAAAGTTACCCTGGGGATTATTCAAGACTTCTCTCAATATTTTCTTGAAAATTTTGAGAGGCACCCTGTGGTGGTTTGAATAAGAATGGCCCCATAGGCTCATGCATTTGAATGCTTAGCCATCAGGGAGTGGCACTGCTTGAGAAGGATTAGAAGAGTTGGTGGCTGTGGCCTTTTTGGAGGAAGTAAGTCACTGTGGTGGGCTTTGAGGTTTCTTGCTGTGGAATAACGCCTCTGTATGCTGTGAATATATTTTACTACCATTGATTAATAAAGAAGCTGCTTTGGAGTATAGCAAGGCAGGATAGAACCAGGTGGAAAATCCAAGCAGAGATACAGCTAGAAGAAGGACGGAGTCAGGGGCAGATACTGGCAAGCCGCCAGAACAACAAGATGTACTAGAGAACAGGTAACACCACGAAGCTATGTGGTAAAAAAAAAAAAGATTAATAGAAATGGATTAAGTTGTAAAAGCTAGTTAGTAATAAGCTAGTAAGTAATAAGTCAAACAGTTTGTAATTCATATTAAGTCTCCGAGTGATTATTTTTTCTTTTTTTTATTTTATTGTTATTTATTGAGCTCTACATTTTTCTCTGCTCCCCTCCCTGCCTCTCCCCTCCCCTCTCCAGTCCTTCCCCAAGGTCCCCATGCTCCCAATTTACTCAGGAGATCTTGTCTTTTTCTACTTTCTACTTCCCATGTAGATTAGATCTATGTAAGTCTCTCTTAGTGTCCTCATTGTTGTCTAAGTTCTCTGGGATTATGGTTTGTAGGCTGGTTTTCTTTGCTTTATGTTTAAAAACCACCTATGAGTGAGTACATGTGATAATTGTCTTCTGTGTCTGGGTTACCTCACTCAAAATGTTTTCTAGCTCTATCCATTTTCCTGCAAAACTTAAGATGTCGTTATTTTTTCTGCTGTGTAATACTCTATTGTGTAAATGTGTACCACATTTTCGTCATCCATAGAGGGGCATTTAGGTTGTTTTCAGGTTGTGGCTATGGCAAACAAAGCTGCTATGAACATAGTTGAGCACATGTCCTTGTGTCACAATTGAGCATCCTTTGGGTATATGATGTAGGTAGGTCATCTGTCTGTGTGTTACTTTCATTGGTTAATAAAAAACTGCCTTGGCCTTTTGATAGGCCAGCCCTTACTTGGGTGGAGTAGACAGAACAGAATTCTGGGGGGAAGAAAACAGGGTCAGGCAGATGCCATGAGTCTCCTCTCCAAGATGGCTGCTGATTAGACTCATGCCGGTAAGCCACAGTCAAGTGGTAATACAGATATTAAAAATGGGTTAGATCAATATGTGATAGTTAGCCAATAAGGGACTGGAGATAATGGGCCAGGCAGTGTTTAAATGAATACATTCTGTATGTTGTTATTTCGGGTCTTAAGCTAGCCATGCGGGACCCAGGCAGAACAAAAAGCAGGCCTGCTCGCCACATCACTACAGATATATGCCCAAAAGTGGTATTACTTGGTCTTGAGGAAGGTTGTTTCCTAATTTTCTGAGAAATCGCCATACTGACATCCAAAGGGGTTGTCATTCCCATCAGCAATGCAGAAGTGTTCCCTTTTCCCCACAACCTCTCCAGCATAAGTTGTCACCAGTGTTTTTGATTTTAGGCATTCTTACAGGTGTAAGATGGAATCTGAGTGATTATTTTAAAAGTGGCTGCAGGACCAGGCGGGACAAGAAAGCCTCTGTTATATTGTGTAAATCCCATGCCAAGTTCAGTCGTCCTGTTGTGTCCCCTCCGCCCCCCCTCTTCAGATCAGGGTGTTGCTTTCAGCTATCTCTCCAGCACCATGCTTGCCAAGTTCCCCACCATGATGATAATGGCTAAACCTCTGAAACTGTAAACAAGCCCCCAGTTAAATGCTCTCTTTTGTAAGAGTCACCTTGGTCTCTTCACAGCAATACAACAATAGCTAAGACACCCCACTTCTGAGGCTCTCTAATCCCTTCCTGAATCCTCTTTGTATTAGTCAGCTAATGACTGATTGTTCTCTGATTGCAAATGTGCTGACCCCATGACAGCTCCCCCCACCTTTCCAATGGCAGCAGCAGCCGCCAGGGAAAGGTCTTTGAGAATCCAAGTACCTCATTTGCTCCACAAGTGAGTGTTGTTCTGCTTCTTTGATGTCAGGCCTTGTTCCAGTCCTGTTTTGAGAGAGACCACTGGCTTCATGGAGACCCTTCCACCATTGGCTTTGGTAGAGATGAGAGTCCAAGGGAGCAAAGAACCACCACTAGACCTGCTCTGGTAATAACCACCGGAGTGCCTATGCTAATCTTCAGGAACTTCAAGCAGATGCTATGGAAAGACCTTAATTTTTATTTTTCTTTATTTTTTGTGTATAAGTATTTGCCTACATTCATGTGTACCACATGAATGCATGGTACCCACCAAGGTCAGACAAGGGCATCAAATCCCCTGGATTTGAACTGAAGTTCCAGACAATTATGAGTCTCCATGTTCACAAAGGAGGTATGGCTTATCTGCTTCGGGAGTCCTTCCTGGTCCATGGCAACAACTAGGGCATGCTATTTCAGGATCCCAAATTCAACTGTCTGGCCGAGATTAAGGCAGAATCCCCCACTCCTCTCCCACAAGAATTGCCACAGTGTGAAATCTAGACCTAGGCTGAGACTGCAAAAATAGGGGTTACTATGTGAAATAACCTGTGGAGGAGTCAGTGCAGGCTCTGGGGCTGCTGGATGCCTCGAGGGAGGAGGAGCCAGGGGATAGTCAGTGAGTCTATATTGTGATACACCTTGCCCTGGCAGATCCGTGCCCCAGGAAGAGCATACCACCACAGGCACACATTGACCTACTGTGGATGACTCAAAGGTAGGTTGGGAGACACCCTGCGCACAGTGAAACGCCTCTTCCTCCAGGGCTGGGTGGGCCAACCTCAGGAGAGAGGAGTTCCACAGCCAGGGTGCATTCTGTACATTAGCTGTTCTTCGGTTAGTTCATCATCTCTCTGGGCTTCAGTCAGTGGCCTGTGCCAACATCAATTTACATCCGATGAAGGAAGATTTTGAAGATCCTTGAGGGTCTGTATGGTTGGAGAGTTTGGGTTGAGTCTGCTACAGAGCAGGAGCAGCTGAAGGCTCTGGAACAGGAAGTCAAACAAAAGAGAAATGAAGCAGGACACCTGTGGGGAGAGGCACAGACCATTCCACGTGACTTAGTGCTGACAAGTAAGGCTCATGCAAATCAGATCTAAGCGGACCTAGGTCAAAAACTCGCCATGGCTCCTGGAAGCCTGCACAGCAGTTTCTCTTCCTTCCTCCTTCCGTCCCTCCCTCCCTCCTTCCTTCCTTCCTAACATTTCTTTCTTTTTGTTTTGTTTGTTTGTTTTTAGAAACAGGTCTTTCTGTGTGGCCCTGGCTGTCCTAGATCTCACTCTGTAGACCAGGCTGGCCTCAAACTCACAGAGAATTGACTACCTAGTACTGGGATTAAAGGTGTATGCCGCTACCACCTGGCCTAAAACCTTTTTCTTACCTCTGTCCAGCAGGACTGGCTTCAAGACTGTGCAGATCACAGGCCTGATGCAAGTTAGCTCTCTGTTCCACCATATTGGAACTCTTATTACCTTTATTTATTGTATTTGTTCAGTTCACGTGTATGTGTATGGTGTGGGGGAGGTCTCAGGGGACAATTTGTGGAAGAAGTTCCCTTCTACCACAAGGATTCTGAGAATCAGTACTCAAGTCTTTAGACTTGGCAGCAAGCCTGTTGAGTCAACTCTCTGGCCCAGATTCTTAGTTCTCTGAAGGAAGAGCACCATGTTTTGTAGGCAGTCCTGCCTGCGGGACTCTTCTGTCCAGCCCGCATTGCCCTCACCTTTCCTACACACACACCACTTCTCTCTCACCCTTTGAACTCAGAGAAAATAGAGGTACTGTCTTATTAGTGTTTCTATTATTAGTGTTTCATGATGAAACACCATGACCAAAAGCAAGTTGGGGAAAGGGTTTATTCAGCTTACAATTCCATACCACTGTTCATCACTGAAGAAGTCAGGACAGGAACTCACACAGGGCAGGAACCTGGAGGCAGGAGCTGATGCAGAGGCATGGAGGGTGCTGCTTACTGGGTTGCTCCCCGTGACTTACTCAGCCTGCTTTCTAATAGAATCCAGTACCAGCAGCCCAGAGATTTGCCACCCACAATGAGCTGGCATCAATCACTAATTAAGAAAATGTCCTACATACCTGCCTTCAAGCCTGATCTTATGGAAGCATTCTCTCAATTGAGGTTTCCTCCTCTCAGATGAGTTTAGCTTGTGTCAAGTTAACATAAAAAAATTTAGCCAGCACAGGAAGGATCCTAGTCTTGCCTTAGAGATAGAGGGACCAGGCAGGAAGAGTGGGAATAAAAGGGGTCCTCTGCAGCTGCCCACTTCCCTGGGCTTGTTTCCCCATATGACTCTCTCAGTATGTCTGCTTCCTTTGAGAGAGTGTGGCAGCCAGTTTCCAAATGGATGGGTGGGTGGTTAAAAAACCCATCCGATGCAGATGACAGGCGAGTCCATTGTCCAGACAAGGCTGGAGACCTGGTAAGGAGAAAATCATGTCTTACAACCTGAAGACCAGCCTCTCTTTATACACCCGAGAGACGATAAGAAAGAAAAGAGGAGCCTGGAAGACTAACTATTCTGCCTAGTGAGGTTTGTATTTGCTGCAATGGCCTCTCCCTCAATGCAAGCGCTTGCAGAATCTCATGTAGAATCCACTCCCTGTGGACCGGCCCCCCTTTTCCACCTTGCACTTCAACACCTGACGCTCACTCTTGCTCAAGCAGCTGCCTAAACCTTCTTTCACTCACTCTGCTGCTCTCTTGGCTCACAATTCAAATGGCAAACTCCCTTTTTTCTGCTCTTTTGCTTCCTCCCTCTCAGCAACCATGGAGGCTCCAGCTTGCCTACCCTGTTGCTTTCTTTCTCAAACACCAATAGAGTTGTTATCAAGTTTCCTTCTGAGTCCATTTAAAAATTTTTATTTGCAAGACTAAGATCCTGCAAGAGAGTCCCTATGTCCCTGGGTTACATCAGGACATTTACACACATACTGGCTCTTCCTAGAATGCCCTCACCCATAGCTTTTTGTTTTGTTTAGTTTTGGCTTTGATTTTTTGAGACAGAGTTTCTATATAGCTTTGGAGCTTGTCCTAGAACTCGCTCTGTAGACCAGGCTGGCTTCAAACTCACAGAGATCCACCTGCCTCTGCCTCCTGAGTTCTGAGATTAAAGGTGTGCACTACCACAGCCTGTTTCACTCTTTGACCTAGGCTATCCTCTGATGTGGGATGTCCTTCTGTATATGTGTTTCTTTTATTGGTTAATGAATAAAGCTGCTTTGGCCTATGGCAGGGCAGAATATAGCCAGGTGATGCCATATAGCTGCCAAAGGAGACAAATGCCGGAACTTACCAGTAGGCCACACCCTCATGGAGATACACAGATTAATAGAAATGGGTTAATTTAAGATGTAAGAACTAGCTAGAAATGTGCCTAAGCTATTAGCCAAACAGTGCTGTGATTAATATAGTTTCTGCATGATTATTTGGATCTGGGTGGTCAGAAAATGAACAGGAGATTTTTGTTTATATAATGGCACCAACATGGGCTGACTACATCCACATAAAACCTGAGAAAGCTTGGGAAGAAATTCTAGACACAAAAGAACAGAGTTAAGCATGGCTTTTTGGTAGCAGCATTTTCTCAGGT
The DNA here is from genome assembly GCF_903992535.2 of Arvicola amphibius. Taxonomy (NCBI): domain Eukaryota; kingdom Metazoa; phylum Chordata; class Mammalia; order Rodentia; family Cricetidae; genus Arvicola; species Arvicola amphibius. The sequence continues at coordinate 67,658,280 of NC_052047.1, read as the reverse complement.
AAGCTCTGTTTGCTGGCAGCAAGCAGAGGCATGACTCCTTTAAGAGAAGGCTTCCTGACTCAGCATTAGCAGTAAAAACTGCATGGCTCCTTTAAGAGCTGGCTTTCTGGTTTATGCTGGTCCTGTCAGGAGCACTTAAATGGGGTCTGTGAGCAGAGTGTTACAATTGCTTAATGGCAACACAGACCTGCTGCATCCTTGAGCTGGGGGACTCATGGAGCTGGAGGATGTTGGACTGGGCACAGCAAACAGGCAGGGCTGTGGAGTTGGTCCTAGCCATGCCCACTTAGCATTTAAAAAAAAGTGCTCCCAGTCAGAAAATAATTACAAATATGCAATAAAGGCAGATTCAGACAAAAAACAAAAAACAAAAACAAAAATATCTGAATGGGTCACAGTGTTGGACACATGTACATGGACTTATGAGAGAGAAGAAAGAGTACAGAAAGTCATAGACTCAAGGAATAAAGATAATTCAATAATAAAACATAAAAGAGTTTTTAAAAAGCCACATAAAGATAGAAAATACACAGAGAGTCTGGATTATGTGTACTATTGTGTTTTCTTTTAATTTTTTGACTGTGAATGAGCTAAGTACAGAGAGACATATCATTGTTCAGGCTGCTAAGCTAAACCAACATATATATTTTAAGGTATCTTGACTTCAAAATTTGAGTCTAAGGATATATTACTTTGGAAAAAAGGTTCTGCTTTTGTCTCCACAGAAGATAAGAATCTGTAGATTCATTCCAGGCTAATGTGGTTTTGTTGAACAAGACCCCCCCGAAAGGTCTCCATGAACCCAAAAAATAGTTTGCCCAACAAACAGCAGGAATCAGTTGGGAGAAAACTATGCCCAAATTCCCAAAACGATTGTTTGTAAATGTTTATTTTCATTTTAAAAGGGTTGGTTATAATTGACTAATGGTCAATCTCTGTTCTAAAAAAAGGGAGGGGAGACACGAGATAGAAATGAATACTTTACATTGGTATGGACTTTGATTTATTGATAGAAATTTAAGGTCAATTTTGTTATACGTACATTTCTATTCTTGTTTAAGGTATTATGTTTATACACTCATTTTAAAATGTAATGTATAACTTAAAATTATGAATTAATAGACAGTCCTTTATAATAGTCAAATTATAATCGTGTTAGTTAGGTTTTCTAGATATACATAGAAATATTTGTTAGATAGATAATCTTCAACAATTCAAAGACCTATAGAATATGGCATTTAAAAGGTTTTAAGAACTTAGACTTTTCTCAACAGTGAGACATATCTGCTTCTGGCAGCACCAATTACTCTAGAGAGGTTGATGGGCACTGAAGAAATTCATTATGGACTTTGCCTTCAATGACAAGGTTAGACATCTGGGCAAGAAACTGCTCTTGCCTGGGCTGCTTGATGGCATGCTATATGAACTGGGCATGCAGGACCCACAGAAAAGAAGACTGCTGAACTTTCCAAAAGATGGGAGGGTCCTTCAGGGTTCCTGCTTCACACACACACACACACACACACACACACACACACACACACATACACACACACACGTAAAAGGAGCAACGGGCTGTGTCCCGCCACCCAGCTCCCGCATGGTTAGCTTTACACCCGAAATAACAACACACAAACTGTATTCATTTAAACACTGCTTGGCTCATTAGCTCTAGCCTCTTATTGGCTAACTCTCAAATCTTAATTAACCCATTTCTAATAATCTGTATAGCACCACGAGGTGGTGGCTTATCGGGAGGAAAGATTCAGCATGTCTGACCTGATGGCTGGCTCCATGGCATCTGACCCAGAGGAGAGGCATGGCGATTGCCTCACTTCCATCTTCCTCCCAGCATTCTGTTCTGTCTACTCCACCCACCTAAGGGCCTGCCTATCAAATGGCCAAGGCAGTTTCTTTATTAACCAATGAAATCAACACAAAACAGAAGACCCTCCCACATCACACACACATACACACACACAAATGCTAGACATTCTACAAGACACAGAAGAAAGCAACTGATGGGCTTTGCCATTGCAAGGCAGAATAGATCTTCAAATTTCCTATTTCATGGAAAAATCTGTCGGATATTATGGGCCTGTAGGTTGAAGATGGATGCCCCAATGTTACAGAACTTTGGGTGACTGTCCAGGCAGCAAAATGTTTCTGTCAATTTTAGAACTTTGGAAGTTACTTACAATGCACTTCTTGTTGACTTAGGCATTATTATAGCCTTCTGGGGCATTTGAAGAGTTGAAGAAAGATAGTTACAGTTTTTCTTAGTTATGATAAAAGATAAATTAGATATGAAACCTTCCAGATACAAAGAGACTAAATATTGTAAGTGTAATTCTTGTTTGATGCCTGTTTTGTTATGTGTAATTTTACTGTGTTAAAGTTAAAACCTTACTTTTTAATTAGACAGAAAAGGGGAGATAATGTGGGATGTCCTTCTATATATGTGTTGGTTTTATTGGTTAATGAATCAAGCTGGTTTGGTCTACGGCAGAGCAGAATTAGCAGGTTGAAAGAGATAGAGAGAGTTGATGGAGTCAAAGAGACCATGTAGCTGTCAAAGGAGACAGATGCCAGAATTTACCAGTAGGCCACAGCCTCATGGTGATACACAGATTAATAGAAATGGGTTAACTTAAGATGTAAGAGCTAGCTAGAAATATGCCTAAACTATTGGCCAAGCAGTGTTGTGATTAATATAGTTTCTGTGTGATTATTCAGGTCTGGGTAGTCTGGAAACGAATGAGCAGTCTCTGTTTACAGTCCTCCTGCCTCGGCCTCCCAAATGCTAAGATTACACGCAGAAGCCTCCATACTTGACTTCAACAAAATACCTTTTTTATTATTTGGTTTTTCATGACAGAGTTTCTCTGTGTTGCCCTGGCTGTCCTAGATGGAACTTTCTCTGTAAACTGGTCTGGCGTCAAACTCACAGAGAATTTTAAAGGAATGTGCCATCACTGCCTGACAACAAAGTTCCTTTTAGCCTCCTTTTAATCTTCTGAGCCTCATAACTCTATTTAATAAAATTGGCAAGAACCCAGGCAGTGGTGGCTTACACCTCTAATCTCAGTATTAGGAGGTAGAAGCAGACAGATCTCTTAATTTGAGGCCAGCCTGGTCGACAGAGTAATGAGTTCCTAGACAGCCAGGGTTGCACAGTGAAACTCTGTCTCAAAAACATACATACATACATACATACATACGTACGTACGTACGTACGTACATACATACATACATACATAAATGGATGAATAAATAGGCAAGAAACCTAGGTGTCATTGCTGCAGCCGTCTCCCATGGCTGTGTGTTCTGCCACCCAGCCTTGGTTCTGAGTCCTGAGTCTACCTGTTTCAGAACCTGTTCACGCCTTGGTATATCACAAATGCACCAAGATGTCCTGGGCACACATGGACAAGTTGAGTGGCTACACAGAGAAGTCAATCAACTACAAAAGCTCGGAGACACTATCTGATGAGCCATATGGACAGCTGACTTCCGATTCACGGAGAAGGACTTGACCCCAATGCTGTTTAAAATGCTGACCTCTAGGACTGGAGGAAAATCAGGGATTTAGAGCACTTGTTCTTGCGGAGGACCTGGGTTCTATTCCCAGCACCCACGTGGCAGCTCACAACCATATGTAACTCTGGTTCCAGGGGATCTGATGCCCTCTTCTGGCCTCCTGGGTCACTGCATGCACATGGTGCACAGACAAACATGCAAGCACAACACCAATATGTATACAAATTAATTTAAAAATAGGAAAACTAAAAAAATAAAGTACTGGCCCCTAGGTTCCTAGGTCAGAATGAGGGCTGCATGAGAATGTGGCAGATCCCACAGCACAGCGAGCAAGACAGGATCAAGAGGGCGGTGATGGAATATGAATGAAACCTGCCTCCCCTCCCTGCCTCTGCCTCTGCCTCACAGAGCCAGCGGCCTTGTGCTCCTGAACCAGACTTACCTGGAGCTGGAGAGTGGATGGCCCATCAGTGACCATGACCTCAGGCCTTTGGAGCTCTTTTTTGTTTTGTTTTTTGAGACAGGGTTTCTCTGTAGCTTTGGAGCCTGTCCTGGAACTAGCTCTTGTAGACCATGCTGGTCTCGAACTCACAGAGATCCGCCTGCCTCTGCCTCCCGAGTGCTGGGATTAAAGGCGTGCGCCACCACCGCCCGGCTTCCTTTGGAGCTCTTTCAGTGGATGAGAAGAAGCAGAACAGAAAGGGTAAAATGAACAGTGCTACCAACACCTCCAGTCCAGAGAGGAGGAAGGCAGACTCGAGCCATGTGTCATGGTCACACAGCAAGAGGCAAGGACCTCACTACAGGCTTGTCTTTTTCCTGAAGCTAAGGTATGAATGGCTGAAGCATCCTGGGTTTGGGCCCCAACTCCTAGCACCATGGCTGTTTAACCTCGGACACATCACTCTTCTCTGTTATGACTTGGGGCCTATCTCTAAGGCTGTGGGACTTGATTGGAAATTGCTTAGTATGGCTGTGGGCAATACCTTTGCAACTTCTTAGCACTGGGCCTAGAGGGACACAGCACACAGCTGCTTAGGGGACTAAGAAACTGCTGGTTGCCAAATTTAGTGGTCTTCCGGGGCAAGCTGCTTAACTGTGTGGCTCTCAGTTGCTCTGTCCATCAAAAGGGCTCATAATAGCTTTATCCCATTGAGTGGTCATGAGGGATAAATGAGTTACTGTAGGCTGCGGTTTGATTTTTTTCTCCCATAAGTACTTTCTATATTTCTAAGGTTTTGAAGGCTATTCAAGGCCAGCAGGAGATGATGGGGCCCCAAACCCCCCCACATCACTGGCTATAGCTCCAGGCACTGCCTTGTCTGCCATTTGGCTATTATTAGGCCCAAAGTCCTCGTCTCCAATCCAGATGGGGAGTAAGAGGAGCAGGCAGGGACTAGGCTGGGATCACGGCAGGGAGGCTGGATGTGGGTTTGGGCCCCACCCTGCCTGCAGCTGGTCCAGCAGCCACGTCTACACTTGGCTCTGAGGTTGGAGCTAAGCACTGCCTCCCACCACAGCTGCCTCCTCTGGGAAGGTTCAGAGGCTTTCTGCAGTCTTTAGCGCTTTCCTACCAGCCTCCAGAAGGCGGGCTAGACCTGCACAGAAGCTTGGAGTCTACACTGCTTGCCTCTGGAGCCTGTGAGAGAGCCATCTGCCTTCCCCTCTATGGCTCTCCATGCATCCCTTAAGGGCTCCTTGATCTGCTGAAGAAGAAAGGTGTACACCTCTGCCTTCAAATGCCAGCCCTCTACCATAGTGCTACGCCAACTTGGATGAGGATCTTCTTGTCTCTAAAACGCCCTCATTTTTGTTCTGTAAAACGGACATATCCCAGCACCTACTTGACAGAGTTGTGCTCAGTCTTAAACACTGAGTGTATACAACAGGTGCTTAATATGTGCCAGGACTGATGTTATTTCATGCTTGTGTGGGTGGATCAGACCCTGAGAAAGAAAGAAAGTATTTAGGAGACTGGGGTCCACAGTGGTTCTGCTCTTGACTTGTGATTAACACCTGCTCCTGGCCCTGTCTGGGACTCAGGTTATCCACCTGTATCACAAAGGGCACATCTAAAACTTTGGGGTGGTGAGACCCAGCTCCTGCACTCATAGCAGTAAGAGAATTTGTTTTAAGAATCTGACAAAGTGCTGGGCGGTGGTGATGAGCACCTTTAATCCCAGAACTCAGGGGGCAGAGGCAGGCGGATCTCTGTGAGTTCAAGGCCAGCCTGGTCTATAGAGTTAGTTCCAGGACAGCTCAGCTAGGGCTGTTACTCAGGGAAACCCTGTGGGGAGGTGGGGGAGGGCTAACAAACTATCACACGGGCCTACCTCCCACTGGGCAGCGGATTTGTGATTAGGAATAAGGGTCTGAGTTGAGTTGTGGGTGTCAGAGAACTTAGCCTCACTGGGATCACCTCATCTCTGTAAGGGTGACATCTCACCAGACTCAAGCTTCAAGGGTCCTTATGATAGAGCTGCCACATGATATTGCAGACCAGGGTCCAAATCATATGTACCCCAATGAACCCTCCTTCTCCCAGCACCAGTAACCCCTTAGAAGTCATAAGAGGTCCAGGCTGGCCCACATGAAGCCCTCCCCTTTGTCTCTGGGGCTGTTCTGATGTCCACTCCACCCGGGGGTCTCGTAGCCCCTCCTCTCCTCCAAGGACTGTAGTTGCCCAGAGACACAACAGCTGGAAGACTTGTGATGACCTTGCCAAACCGGTTGGAGCCGCTCGCTCTTCAGGCTCCTGGATGTGACCTTGGAGGCCTCCAGCTCTGCCCCCAGAGAGGAAAGGCCCAGCCAGCCCCGGCAAGAACCGGTCCTCTTTTGGAACCTTGGTCCGGCCTTATTTGCCTGACTGCTCCCTTTCAGTCACCTTGCTTCCACGCTGCCTCCTGCTCTGGCTGTCTGCAAGCTGCCTTTCCTCCAGCCTCTCGGACACCAATCCAAGCTTTGCTCTCAGCAGCCTTTGGGCTCAAGATACTTTCTCTCCTCCTGCTTCTGCTGTGCCATCAGTCACCAACCCACCCCTCGCTCCCCAATTCTTTTTGTCGCTCAACAGCCCCGAGACCACCTCACGCTCCAAGGCTCAGGCCTCAGCTAGCCTTACAGCCACTTATAGGCTCCAACAGGTATAGCCTAACCTAAGGTTAAGATCTTGCTGACCGGTCTGGGTGCTTAAGCTCCTCACCGGAAAACACCTCCATCGCGCAGAGAAAGAAACAAAGACGGCTCTGAGAAGCCTAAGGCCTTGCACAAGGCAAAACTGGGACCAGAAAACATAACTTTTCTTGCCTCTTGCTTGGCCCCAGGTGTGTGGGGAGGGAGGGAGTGGGGGGGGGCAGAAGGAACCCGGAGTGAGTCAGGGAACCAATGCTGCCAGCTTGGTAAAAAAATCATCATTTTTGGACTTGGGCTTTGGAGCAAAATATTACCCTTGGCCCGTGAGCTGTTCTAGCCACTCTGCCCTAACTCTGCCAGGACAGGGTTGGATGTGGAGGAATCCAGAGCCTTCCTGTTATAGCCCTTTGGAGGACTGAGAGCCAGTCAGTCAGTCAGCAGTCGGCACTGCCTTTTTATAAACTGAGCAGATAGAAACTCAGGCCTCTGGGGTGCCTTCCAAATTCATTCCTCCTTCTCCTCTGGTGCCCAGGGTCTCTTCACTGGCAACACTACCTGTATTTCCTACCCACAGCCCCTTCACCTCCGTTTCTCACCCACACACCTCCCAGACTCTGTTCATACGTGGTCTCTTCTGGAAAATGTCCTTCTATCAGATGAGTTTTCTTTGTACTCATCTTCAGTAATATTTAGCATACCACCACCTCTAAGAAGCCCTCCAAGATTTCTTCCATATTTGAAACAACAAGGTTAGGAGAGGAGGTGCTTTGGCAGTGGGCAACATTCCGCCATGATGGTGCCTTTGCCTCCCGGTGGGTTGGCTTGCTCCTTGTAGAAGCAGGCATAGTTTTTATCTTGGTGATCTGGTGTACAGCACCTGGTGGGCACTCTCATGGGGGGTATACTCTTCCCTGCGCGTGTTTATAAATTTTCTGGCCACCTGCCCTGGGTTGCCCTCTGATGCCCATATCACCATCACCACAACCACCACCAGTCATCCCCTTGCATGGCGCCCATCCCTTGTAAGAAAAAGAGGCAGGGTAGGTCAACCTGGAGGCAGGCCAGGGCTTGCCATGCCTAGGTCAGAGCGAGGGAGAACAAGCTCTAAACAGGCATCCAGGGTGTTAGCACCCAGCAGCCGGCTCACTGGAGTAAACGGCTCCCACTCAAACAGATCCTGAGACTTAGGTGTGTCCAGAGGAAAGGTCGGTCCCCAGGGACTCAAGGTTTGCAGTGCTCCCCATCTGGCCTTGCAGAGCAATCGCCCTCAGTCTGGAGAGTAAGCTGGTATCTAGCTCAGGTAGAGAGGGCTTGGGATGACGGTCTCCACGCTGGGTACTTCTGCTTGACTCGCAAGCGGCTTCTTTCTCTCGTGCGTAAGATGAGAGGATCACCTCTTGAGGTGTGGGAGGAAATGAAGGGCACATAGGAAAGATGCTCGGAATGGACACTGGGCCTCTCTTTAGGTGTGTACAGGGTGGTCTTGGAGAAATCTGACCTGGAGCACTCCGAGACAACAGGACCCCACCTCAGCTCCCACAATTCCACGTCACAGAGGTCAGAAGCACAGATTAGAATCAAGGCTAGGAGGTTACCTACAGGCTTTTGTCCTCATCTGTACTATGAATGGGACAGTTCAAATCTCATTTGTTGTTATGGATATTATAATCTGGTAGATGAAACACACAAAATAAATAAATTGGTGTTCTTATAGTTTTTATTTGACTTACAGTTTTTACTTATCAAGCAGGATTCCAGACTCCATCTGGCCAGGCTCCTTCCCAGTTGAGGCTCCACCCACTTTTGTCTCCACCAAGACCGATAGGGCGGCTCCACAGCCTCCAGGGCTGGACGCTGGAGGTGGCTTTCTCTACAGGGTCGGAGCTCTTATTTGATCTTGGGAATATTGGTTCTTTGGGGCTTCTGCTCCACCCCCTCCCCTTCATTTGCTGAGGATTTTGAAGTTCATAGACCCTGTTTAGGACTACGGAGCTCCCAGAGGCAGACTTTAAAATGTTTGGGAGAGCATGCTTTATGGACAGGGGAAGACGTATTACCGGTATGATTGATCCTGTTCCATCTCAGAGGGTCCTTGGCGACTCGATACAGGGTCAGGATGCAGCTGGTCACCCAGTACTTACCCTGCGATGGCAAAGACCAGGTGTCTGAAAGCGGTCTGTGAGCGTTGGCGGAGCAAGCCTGAGTTCCGAAGCCAGTAGTGGGTGGAGTCCGGAGAAAGGATATAGTCTCAGGAACAAAGAGGAGGGAGGGGGAGGGGCTGTCCAGACCTC